>NC_092118.1:23052410-23384910 GCF_045679555.1 Salvelinus alpinus
AGAGCTCTAGGCTGAATTACAACCCTCTGGCTTCAGGGACTTCCTGTGTTTTACTCTGAGGGGTTTCTGGCCACTGCGCCAGCACATGTCATATAAAGATCCAGCCTGATCTCATCCCTCAGACTCTTTCACAGAGCACTTGCTCTCTACTTTCACATGACGTTTGAATTTACAGATATTGGTGTTGGTATTGTACTGTATATCGTGGCATGTTTCCTATGGAATAGTGCATGATGGCTGCTGCGAACCTCACAACTTACCAGAGACTCGGGAAGGTTTTCACACCTACCCCCGAGACCACGGGAGGGACACATTCTTCCTGAACAGGATGTTAATGAAAGAAAAACACTATGAATCCAAGGGCTTTTGGTAGACTTTGCGTGTGCACACGTGTGTGTGTGTGTGTGTGTGTGTCCGTGTCTGTGTCTGTGTTCCGAACGAGGGGAGTCTCATCAGCTATCCACCAATGCTGGAATGCGGCAGTAGTCATTGACGGATTATATGTAAATCAAAGGTCAAAGGTTGTATGTTTGTAGCCCCGGCCTGGTTAGCCACTTACAGAGCTCAGTTCAGAGGTTCAGAAGTCCAGGGGTTCAGGTGCAGGCTAGGGTGTGGAGCTGAGCAGAACCAAGCGAGTCTCCTCATTGGTGAATGAAAGTCTGCTCTCTTGACAGTGAACATATGAGGCCCAGCTCCAGCCTCAGCCCCTTGGGGCCTCCTGCCCTGCGTTGGCCCCTACTCCCACATTACCAGATAAATCTCACTCTCACCCTGGTGTCTTGGCGACGTTATCTCTCCAAAGCCACAGATGTTGAGGGATTAATGTGGTTCTATCCACAATCTCCTAGTCATTGGCTTGGTCCGGTTTTTCTTCAAGTCCTCTCAATAACTAACAGCTGCCACCTGATTCGAGATAGCGTTGGTCCTTGTTCCTGTTTGGCCAGTCGTGGCCTAAAGTAAAGGATGCTCAAGTATAGAACTCTACGAATTGTGCTTCTGTTTATAACGGTGATCATAACTGTTATTGATGTGTAATGAAGGTGATACTGCTAGACTGAAGTCCCAGATCTTCACAGGACCTGAGTAAGTAGCGGTTAGCAGTAGAGCTCCTCTCAGATGAGCCAGTCTTACCTGTACCCGGGCCTCAGTCAGGTCAGTCCGGAGGGCCAGCTGCTCGCGGGCGTACACATCTGGGTAGTGGGTCTTCTGGAAGACCTTCTCCAGCTCCTCCAGTTGGTAGCTGGTGAAGGTGGTGCGGTTACGCCTCTTCTTGCCCTTGTTGCTCTCACCCTCGCCCTTGTCCATGGGGCTGGCCATGTCCGAGCCCGGTCGGTCCGAGGGGCCCTTCACGCCTTGATCCTTCACACTCAGGTAGCTGCCGTCCATCCCAGAGAGGTCAGAGTTCGGGGTCAGGTCAGAGTCTGTCAGTCCTGAGCTGTCTTTACCTGGAGAGAGGGTGAGAGAAGGAAGGTGTTAGAACACAATATATCTCGTACTGTGCTCAATTATTATGGATGTGGTTATTATTGACACCCTATGTTTTGGGACTGATGTGCAACAGAAAACTCATTTAGACTGTGTTTACAGTATTATATAGCACTAGCACAAGGATTAAATGACTCTTGCAGCATGTTGTTCTTTGAAAGCTCCCTGGACAGCTGGTTCCAGGTCTGGACTCTGGTTCATGGTGTGGTTAGGAGTGTATGTGTAAGCTGTGTGACTCCCAGAACACTCCCTCCATACCGCTGCTCATAAATCATAGAAACAGACACCCTGGCAGGCAGTAATTGCAAAATAATAGAAAATTACAGGTTTTCACGTCTCTCTCGCTCTCTCTCTCTCTCTCTCAGTATGGTTGGGGTTGGAGTCAGGTCTTACGCTGGGGGAACTCAGGTCTTTAACGCAGACACGTGGGCCGGGTGTGGTCTGTGGTGCGGCTGCAAGCTGAAGCTCACTTAGTAACACGACCAAACTAACCCGGCAACAAGAGTGTCAGTGGCAATTTGCTGGACGGTAATTTGTAGCGAGGGGAAACACACACAGCAGCCTAGCCGTGAAACCTCAGTCAGCCTACTGATCATACATTCCCATGATGCTGTTTGTGCCAGTGTACCGTTCGTTCATTATTCCACTACAGTGCCAATCCTCTATGCCCTTACTGCCCTCCCTGCCTGTGGATCATTAAACTCTCTCCATTACGGCTTCTATTAAGGGGTTTGTTTAGGGTCCTGGGAAGGCAATGTGTTGTCATACTCACTCACATGAACTGCAAACCCTCCCTCTTGGGCTCTAGGCTGTTCAAGGGGGTATAGAATATGGTTTGGGGTCCAAGCCAAACCTCACATCTGCTTCTCAACCCCTCTGCTTGGTGACGTCCCCTCTGGCTCGGTCTAGTGGTGAGTCCAGGCACTACGCTCCCCTCTGTTTAGCTTAGCTCTAAGAGACAGGGAGTTATTTTAGGGAGCCCAGGGTTGGGATGTGCTCATTTCTTATCTGAGGCTGGGGTAAAGCCTTGTCAAGTTAGAGCCAGGGGGTGTAGGTGTGCATGTGAGCTTCTGGTGTGCGTACTGCTTTCAACACAGCAGGGCAGCATGCCCTCCGGCCCTCCACACAGAGCCTTGTTGGGTAATGTGCTGCAAGGTGAGGGGACCTGATAGCTCATCTGATGATACACACACCCTCGGTCCCCCGCCCTACACACCTTTCAAGGACTTGGGTAAAGGGAGCCGCATAACAGTCAATGACACCATGAGAAATAGAAGCCTTGTGCTGTAGGATTTGTTTACTCCAGGGGCCACACTTAGGGAAAGCCTCTCTTCCTACCATAATATTGTAATTAAGTTGTTCACTTATACCAATCACTGTTGCACTGTTATGTTTCACCCGTCTGATTCTCAAAACCTCCAACTCTCATTCTGTCTGTTATTGTCATACTATAAGTTAGAGCTTTTCCCTCAGAGTTGGATATGAGGAAAAAGATTACTCCTGGTGTTGGTAAATAATTGTGAGGGTCTGATTTGAGCCGTCTCAGCAGCATGCTCACTCTCTCTGGCTGTGTCAGTTTGCCTTCTCCAGGCTGCTGCCAAGCACCCTGGTCACTGTGGACTGTCAGGCAGGCAGGCAGCATCGACAGGGGCCCGGGCCCTGGCCAGGGGTATAATGGCTCCCACATTGCCTGATGCCTGCCCAGGACTGACACATCCTGTTAAGCCTGAGACGAGCGAGCTCAACGCATTTACCAAAACGTAATCATTTCTAGTTATTCCCTCATCATATGCCCTGCACCGATGGTCTCAACAAGGCAAGGCTGTCAGGCTGCTTGAAATCAAGGGCTCTCTGCAGCTGATCAAAGACCCTTGTTTATGCCCTGTGTCATTGATGGTTTTTGGCAGGGGCAGGGTACTGTGACAATCTCCCGCTTGTTATCCGTTCGCTGGGCCGTGGCTGCGAGGCAAGGCATTCTCCACTGCCCAAGGTGAACAGCAGTGGGCCCTTCCGGGGGCTGGGTCATATGGATGAGGAACATGAGAAAGTCTTACTGCAAATAATGTCAGTCAAGATACCCATGCAGTGGAGGGAGCCCTGAGTGAACACAGCCATTAAAGGCTAATGTTGAATTGTTTCTTCCTGTTAACAGAGTTGGGTTAGTAAAAGACGGATAGAAGGAGATATGCCTGTAGCAAGAAGCCCACTGAGAGTAATTGGCATGGAGAGGTCCTTCTGAAATCGCAGAGGCAATATTTTCTCCAACTCTCCTATGGAGGTAAAGAGCTTATCAGTCATCACTAAAAGTAGTCATCACTAAAGTATTTCAGAAATACAGTATCATCAAATCAAATCAAATTGTATTTGTCACATACACATGTTTAGCAGATGTTATTGCGGATCTAGCGAAATGCTTGTGTTTCTAGCTCCAACAGTGCAGTAATATCTAACAATTCACAATACACACAATACACACAATACACACAATACACACAACCTAAAAGTAAAAGAATGGAATTAAGGAATGTATGAATATTAGGATGAGCAATGTCAGAGTGGCATTCCTCACTACATTTCATGATCACTGATTGGCCAGGCAGACATTTCCAATTAGCATCATGGTGGATTTTCCTGAAGATAACTGATACTCAGACACTTTCACCTTAGCTGATCGGATTACACAATCATATTTTGGCTTAGTGAAAGTATGATATGTTATATACTGTTTAAAGGAAAGACACACGTCTCTATGCCAGGATATGTTCTGACATGCTGCTGTAATTTATCAGTGGTTACAACCCCCCTCTCATTTTCACCTTTTACCTGTTATACAGACCTAGATCTCAGCATCCCTGATACAACACTTGGAAGCAAGCAGACAATAAACTCCTCAGTCCCTTCTGCTAAAACCTCATAGCATGCGTGTTTCCCATTTAGAGGAATCTGCTCTACAGCAGTGTTCACAGATTTTTTTCATTTTTTACTTTGGATCCAAGATTCCACATCAGTTCCAATTACAGTTCTCTGACGGAGAGAGGCGCGTCTGGAGCCCATTGTTCTTTGTCTGCCCCAACCCTGTTAGGGATCTGACATACCAAGTCTACAGTGACTGTACAACTGCTGTGATCTAAAATTGAAATAGCTTCCCTGTTCCTTTCCAGTATTATAACTGCTGTCTTATGCTATTTGTATGTTTGTTTAAAGTAAGAAATAATGAGATGTGATACAGAACTGTGGCTGTGTCCAAGTACAAGGTAGTTCAGAACTGAAATCTTCATATTATTCTTTACACTGTCAAGGAAACAGAATACTCTACTAAATCAGTCCAGATCTGACCAAGCTGAAACCAAGAGGGTCTGAAAGCAGAGTTCATCAGTGGGTGAGAGAGAAGATGGGTGAGGTTAAACCAGAGAACTAATTGGCAGTTTAACCCTAATAGTATTCACACCTGCCTGCAGAGCAACACAGGGTCTTGTAAACCCATTTTAATAGCGTCTACATTTCCCCACAAAAAAATGTCTTCAAACGTAATTTTATATTTTGCACTCTAAGTCTTTTAAAAAGTTGTGTCCACAGAAAATGTCAAAATAAGAAAAAAGATGCTTACGTTAGAGTAATAGATATGATCATCATAGCAGCTTTGCTATGAGGGGTAAATTACTATAGTTCCTGCCCTTGGATATCCGTGCTGGACCCCTTAAAGTTAGCAAGGGTCAGACCTTCACTGGGGACAGACGTTAAGTCGCTGTCAAAAACGAGAGGGGAACATCAAAGTGTAATTTAACTGGCAGTAAAGCGACAGGGCGCCTCCCCAGCCTCTTTATTGAAAAGGACGGCTAGGGTCAGCTCACAGCATTTAAAAGAAACACTATGAATTAGACACCCTGCGGTGACTGAGAGCGATTAATGGTAAAATATTCCAAAACCCAAAGAAATATCCCTAAATATTAGAAAACATAAATAAAAGTGATTAAGTGTGTGTAGTCTAGGCTTGATAGATCCCTGTTTTGACTGGACCCAGGGTGCAGAGGAAATTTGTGTAAGCTGTTTTCTCTGCTAAGCGTTTATTTGTAACTCTAATTTGGTTTGTTTTCCCTTCTTAAAATATGGATTGAATCATAATGGGAAGCTTTGTGCTCTGAAGTCCCGCCATCTCTGTGAAGTCCTCTCTTCCGGCCCGTTCCGCTGGCTGTGAGGCTGTTACATACAGACACACTAACTAACACAGGTAGTGGATGGAGAGACTGACTGGTGTGTTGAGATGTAAACTTTGTCATGCCTACATCATGACAAATGAAAAGTGATGTGAGAGACATTGATCCATTTTATTGCAGCCTGTGAGTGTGTCACCACAAGGCATTAGCATGGGGAGAGCCTTATTAGCAAGCCCTCTGCCTACACGGCCATTTGCAAAACCAGAGCTAATCGCCTACCCAAAGGCAGATGGAGTCGAGTCTCAGCAGTTCATATAAACCAGTCCTTCTTAAACGATCTTGTTCCTGGTCAGGAGCACCATGACACCACTACGAATAGCACCGCAGTATGAGTAGGCTATGGTGTCAATTGCAGTCATTGAAACAGTTCAAGGTTAGCCTAAGTTGGTGCTCACTAGGCCCATGCCTTTCTCATATCCCTGCTGCCCTCTCATATGCCTGACGCCGTAAACAAAACCTCAGCTAACGGATGAAACAGTTCCATAAGTACTTCTCTGACTAGCTTATAGCTACGGTAGTTTGGGAGCATCTGATAGGTAAGCGTCCACTTTGAAGTCAAACAGTGAGAGGGATGATTCATCCCATCAGGCTGCTGTGAAGTGCACACGCTGCGCCAAAAAACAACTGCTATGGGAGCGTATCCATAAAGCCTGAGACACTGATAAATCACCCCTCTCTCTTCAAGGTTCTTCATCTGTCTGAGAGTCTCTCTCAGGCCCCAGAGCATGGCAGGATCTCCACTAGCCTGGGACTGGGCTAGGGTCTACTCTGTGCCTTTTCCACAGTTTGGCTAGCTCTAAAACAAGGTCAAGACAGTGTTAGACAATTACACATAAGATGAAGGAACAAAGCTCTATTTGTCTTTCTGAAACCAACTTATTAGCATATCTGGAAACACTTTCCCCTGCTCTTATACCCATGTAAATACACAGTAATAACTGTAACAACACTGTAAGTTGTGTTGGAGATATAATACCCAGTGTAATGCAAAGTTCATGTAAAATAATATTTGACTGCGTACGCTGTGGTTTTAACCAGTACTGTACTGAAATGACTAAAAGAAAGAAAGCCTTCATGTTCCAATAGATTTGAGGTTATTTGAATGAATGCAGAGGGAGACCCCTTGAGAGGGGAAGGCTTCTTAATGTGAGATCCTCTCAGTTTATCTAACAGTTGACGTTATGTTCCCTCCTCCTTTCCCAGTGAGGTCTGAATCTCTCGGGTGATGTTAAAAACCACAATGAAGCAAACATCCATTTTACGAGTGCACGGGAATGCCATAATAAAAGACAGGTTGGTCACTGTCCTCTTAGCATAATGTGGATTCCACTTCTGACAATAGCATTGTTATACGGAAGTAAATACAATGTGGAAAGAGCACTAGATTGTCCTTCGTGGTCCAAATTGATAATCACTTGTAACTAAGCAAAAATTATCATCTGCTTGTGAAATAATATATAATTTCATCTAGGCTTCTTAAAATGATTTACATCAGCTCCCATGTGAACTTACATAGTACTCTGTCATTAGGAAACACCATGTGAAATAATGTGATTCAATGGGTAGTTTATAGAAAAAAGCAACATGCTTATAATTTCAGTTCTTGTAATGGGTGCCACTGTCCAGGCCAATGGACATGCTAACTTTTTACTGTACTATAACGTCTGAGAAAATGTATACGCAGTAGGTGATATTACAGACTCTAATCTTCTGAGATATTCTATGTGCTGGACGTCTGATCAGTAAGCATCTTCTGAGGGCCTCAACTATGGGGGGTTTAGTTACACAGCAGAGGATCTGACTGCCGGGCTGAGAGAAGGCCTGGAGTACGAGGTTCAATGTAGCCCTGTCGCACTCCAGCCGGCAGATTGAGCTTAATGTAAATTGCTGTGCCAAAATACGAGTTAACTGGTAAAATGATCCTAGGTCCTTGTCACCTCTAGTCATGTCAGCAACCTGCTGAAGTGTGTCCTGGTTCTCCAGGCTTCGCAGCACTTCCATGGCTGGTTTCTATTACCCGCTGCTCATATCAATCAGCACAGACGGACAGAAAGAAAGGCTCAAATGGTTGTGCTGTACTAAAGACGGTAGAGAGAGAAAGGGCAGCAGATGGGGTGTTGGTGGCTTCAGTCTAGATTGAAAGGATCTCACAGGACAGTTTATTCACACCTCCTATATCCTCCCTCTCTTTGAGTGAAAACACGATATTGTAACCACAACTATATACCAAATGCTTGTAATGTCACAACAAAGGAGCTTCCTCTCTCCGTTTATAGCTCACGAATAGTTCATTGGAAAAGCACTTGGAATGTTAAAGTAAGTAGTGATCTTGACTACAATTGTTGCGAAAACATAATGTACGTTTCTGTTTGGATTCTTTTGGGTTTTAGATCAATTCTCTCTGAAGAATTTTGGGGTACAGCTCTTCTAAAAAGGTCAGTCATAGTTAAAGGTCTCTGTATCTTGTCCTCAGGGAAGATGGTCAAGCACCATAAGAGGAAAACTCCTGTTGCTTCAAGAAAAATATAAAGAGATTGATGTTCCTAGTTTGGAGGTTACGTTGTCAGTGAGTACTCTGACCCCTCTTGACACGGCAGAGAAGCCAAGGATAGCTATCTCTGACAATGTGCATTGTTTGTGTGTGTCAAACCAAGTCAAGAAACGATCTATTATTCCATCTTATTCTATTCTACTATATATTTTAATGTAAAAAAACACAATCCCCCAATGTAAAGGCCACCTGTTGTCAGATTTTATCAGGTTGAATTTTGTCCACTCTCCCTGAGATGTTTAGAGCCAGGCCCTAAATATCCTACTACCTGGAGGAGAGGAGTGGTTAATGGAGCCTGGAGTCCAGTGGAGTCTACAAGCTTTTATCACTGCATGTAGACCCGGCTAGGAAAGGGACTGCTCTCCCCTACTGCTAATGCACAGACCTTGTATATGTTGTCCCTGAAGTAGCATACTGTTGGTCCAGGGCTGCTGGACCTGAGAGAACCTCAATGTAACTGGACTGATGGGCCGTAGAAAGTGTCCCATTGTTTCATCTTAAGAGGTTTGAATGGAGGAATGGTTGAAACCATGCCATTTGTTACCCTATACTGTTTTGGAGCAACAGTTTTTACTATAATTCAATTGTGGAATAAGAAACCTGTAGGAAAATCTAAAGGGTTCAAGCTGTCATTTACAATTTGGTTGACGAAACATTACATTTCACTTTGCCTCATTTCTTAGTTGCAGGTACAAAGTATTTGTTTCCTTCCTCTTACAGTACGTAAAGATGTGCAAGCACAGTACAGAATGTTAACATCCACAAAATCATTCCCTGATCCTTTCAGTCTCTTGCGACCCACCCCATAACCAAATATTGTATTGGGGACATGTTGTGTATTTTTGTGCGGCACTTGTTTAGCAAGGTTACACAATCCAGTCACCTCTTGGACACGCAAGGACGGCCTGTGGTTACGAGGGGCTGGCCTTTGAAAGTATGAAAATAACTGGGGGAAGTGCTGATGTACATCTGAGTCACATTAATGGTGGAGGTCTCCTGTAGTGCTGAGACTTTCCTGCCTGCTCTTTAATGTTCGCTCTGTCTGAGGAGTCAGTCATACCTGTTGCCAGGCAAGGCTGCTGTAAGGGTGACGTCCACTGTAAAAACGTGCATGGTCTACCCAGCCAGGGTCCTGTGATACCATAGAACAGGGTTTCTCAAACTTGGTCCTGGGCCTCCCCTGGGAGCACGTTTTGTTTTTTTGTACTAGCACTACACAGCTGATTCAAATAACCAAAGCTTTATGATGACTTGGTTATTTAAATCAACTGTGTAGTGCTAGGACAAAAAACTAAACAGGCTCCCAGAGGGGGGGGGGGGGGGCTAGGACCAAGTTTGGGAAACCCTGCTATAGAACATCACATTTTACTGGGCCCTTTGTTTTGAAAGGTCATATAACAATATTGAGTGGTCTTATCATGGAAAGAAAATAGTCTTATATTGTTGAATTCGAATGTGTCATCCGTTGTAAAATATTAGACATGTCCTTTGGTGTAAACTTTCTTTTTTAGTGGCTCACGTATTGCTTTAATAAGATATATTAGGAAGGCATCATAAGGCTAAGTATTATTTATAGCGGTTTGTTTGAGATTAACAGCAGAAATCATTTTCTTTACATCTACCGAGTGTGTGACATTATGTAGACCCCAGGCCACCGGCAAGTTCAGCTGAACGCAAAAAGAAACAAACTCCCTTGAAATCTCCCGAAAACAGCGCTGGTATTATGTTCAAAGGTCCCCGCGGTGTCTAGTGGGAAATATTGTAAAGACTGTGACTCCAGGAATTTCAGCCTACCTGCTTAAGCCTGATTGAAGTAATAACTCACGAAGTCTCCGTTGAATTTCCTGCCATGACTTATACCTGTGGTCGAAACCAATAAGGCTTCCTATACCAGGTTTAGGGTCTTTAAAACGTGACCCTAAGTAAGATCTCGTGATTGACTATGTGATCTGGTAGGTTTATAGAACATCAAAACTCTTCCCCGGACACTAACGCATTCCATTACAAATATGACCCCGAGTTGATAGGAAAGCGTGACAATGTGTTTGATTTTTTAGTATAGGTCTATGTGATTCAAACGCACTTTCACATCGATCATTCAAATTTCAGCCCGTGTCTATACGTTTTCATTAGTTGACTTTGTATATGCCGAGCGTAATCTTT
Source organism: Salvelinus alpinus (assembly GCF_045679555.1). Lineage (NCBI taxonomy): Eukaryota > Metazoa > Chordata > Actinopteri > Salmoniformes > Salmonidae > Salvelinus > Salvelinus alpinus. The sequence goes on from NC_092118.1 coordinate 23,062,824, forward strand.
TACAGATTTATGTGCTGGCCTGATCTTTTCAGCGCTATATTACGCACGCCTCTCCTGTGAGTCATTACGTACCAAATGTTAAGCAAGGCCGTAACACAGGATTGGAAATGAAATATGTGAAAAAGGGAATATTATGTTTAATTTGAATAACTTGTAGCCTTAATGTTATAGGCATACCACGTTTGGGTTCAAATTTGGATCAGAGTATTTACTCATTTATTTCAGGTGAATATTTTCTTGTTCAGAATGATCTAAATTTTAGAAGCTATATAATGACTATATAATAGGCAACTTGTCGCTTTTTGAATAATAAAGATGTGCATACGGTAAATGACTTCTGATTCATCATAATATGCTCATAAACTATTGTTTAGCTATTATTAATATTATTGTTATTATTATTATTATTATTATCAGTAGTAGTAGTCGTATTCCCATAGATTCCCAGCAGTGATCGATCAGTCGCATACTCTTGACAAAGCAAGTGTCTGGTGTTCGTGTGTTGTTGTCTAAAGTTATTTGATTAAACCAAAGAGATTCGATAACATCTGCACAGCAGACCATCATTAAATCTTATATTGATGGCTATGCTATGTTACGTCACCCGTTTAAACTAATTATGTAGCGAGGAAAGACTGATTGGTTTATGTGCTTTCATTAAGGTTTACATAAATCCTATTCTGGCACGTTAGTGGCATGTTTTCAGTGCCCAGCCCTCCTCCGTAACTCAGCTGTAAATACTTAATTATGTAATAATAATATTATTACTGTTATGATGATGATGATGACGATGATGACGATGATGATGATGATAGTCTAGTCATCAACAATAATATCATCTTTATCCTCATTAATATCACCCTGATCCTCAGCATGGTAGCCATTAGCCAATAGTAAGAACAGCATGGCAAAGTTTAACTAAAGTTTCTTCATGTGCACTTTTTCTCACGTTGGCCCGCTAGACCAGACAATTGATCAATGTCTTCTCTTTGACAGGAGTGATTCAGTGCTTTCGCTTTTATATTGATATCTCAACTCGTTATATCCTCTTTGGTTGTGTCCCCGTTTTTTTATTTTCACGAAGGACAGAACTCCTGTCGTTTTCACTAGATATTCATTAGAATATCTGTAATAGTGAATCGTTACCAGGTTTGGTGAAGCCTGTACTTTCGTTTAATCGAAAGTCAGTATATTGATGAAAATGGTTAACTATTCTAATTTAATTCTATAATTTCAGTAATCTGGCATTTGATTTTAATTTGGATGTTGTTTGTGTTAGCAGCACTGTCCAGTGTCCATACGTTCACTGTGCATGCATCTTTAGTGTCGGTTTAGTTTTTCTATTTATTGATACGGAAAAACGGGAAACGGATGTTATTGTTATGTTATAAGTCAGATGTAATGGGTATTACATTTAAATGTTCTACATTACACAGATTAATGGAAAAATACTTCAGTTTCCCTCACAGAGCGTTTGGTTGATTTTCGAGCATGATTAATTAAGGATTATTGAAATTGGTGATTTTTACTTATTCTTGCGCTACATTAAAGTTAATGTTACCTATAGCGTTCAATAAACTATCATGTGGTTCGATCAATGTCTATGCGCTCTTACCTTTCGTAATAAAACATTTGAAGAATGTGCGTTTAAATTAAGGAACGTTGGACATTTTTGATCTAAATGTAGCCTAAACCTGAGACAGAATTGGGCCAAATTGAATGAACATGTTTTAGAAATTAGCTAACTACTCAAACATTAATAGCAATTGGTTTATTGAGACTTCGAAACGTGAGACTGACATAATTATTTGGCAGAAAGTCTAAGGCATATTTTGCCTCTATTATAATTTTAGCACTGCTTTAGTCTTGTTTAAGTAAACCATTTTCTTGAGGGTTCATGGCCTACGTATCGAATATCATCTGGCTTCGGTCACTGACTTCTCAACCGAAAACAACAAATGAATCACGTTTGAAATTTGTAATAACTCCTAAAAAAATTCTTAGCACTTGTAGCCACTCTCCTGAGAGAGGATCCATAAAGCTTTTACCGCAGTATTTGCTGCTTCCCTCCAGTTGATCATCTGAGAAGCCGCTGTATGTCCGTGGGTTTTCATCTCACCCACAAGCTGCTCGCAGATGGTTAGAGAAAGCGATGGATTCTGCGGTATTTGTGTCAAATTTATAGCATGGGCGGATTCTTCCTGCGCTCAAGATGTGCCCTTTGCTAGACCTCTGCAGAATATCTTCAACATGAAGATATAGTTCGGTAAATCAGTAGAGGGTATTATTTCTTATTAAGAATTAAGAATTGCATGTAGGTATTTTACACATTACATATTAATTTAATGCATCGCAACTGTGGGTTTCCAGTTGCAAAGTTAAAGGTTTTATTTCATTGTAAAATAAACAAATATTGTTTAAGAACTTGTGATCCGTTATATTTTATTGTATGGCCATACAAACATCTATAAGGTCACCAATACCCAAGTCACGATAACGCAACGTTTCTGCAGAGTGCACATAGGCTATTGTAGGCTAGAGGCCTTTACAGTGTTATTTTGTCAGTTCAAAAAATCAGGCTGTTTTAGTCACCAACTTCAATTCACCATAGGCTATCAGTTTGGGCAATATTTTCTATAAGAATCGGATTATCTTTACCTTGATATCATATAGGTGCCGAAACGTGTGTGTGTGTGAGTGGGTGTGGTGTGTGTATGTGTATGTTGTGTATGTCATCGATGGATTCTTAACATTTGCAAACTCCCTCAACATCTTTTGCTCGTGAGACAATATTGAGTATGTAGCCTATAGATTTAAAGAGACTAGGGATAATAATATTGGTCCGCTGATAAACTATTTCCCATATTAAAGTAAATTCAACGCTCGGTAATTTTTCATGCTTGAAAACGTGTTAATTCAATTGTCCGATTCAGATTCAATATTAAGGATTGTAATGCAGATTATCGCATTAAATATAGCCTAATTTAATTCAATCGTCAAAGGGAAAACGTGATAGTCCGGAAGGTTATGCCTCTTCGTAATTGTGTTACAGGGGATAGTTGTGGCCGTAATACTGGTAGTAAGTTGTGAAGTCCATCACATTGAGTTTGTAAAGACTCATGCATTGACAAAAGTTCATATGCGATTAGTGATATTATCCTAACACCCGGAATGATAGCAGACGTGATTACTTCACCCATTTATTTGATTTTATCGTCGGTTCTGATTATTGGAAGGAATTTCTCAACGTACAGGAACCTGTTTACGAGGCATGTGGAGACATGCATAACGTTCCCAACTTAAAGAAGAAAATACGCAAAACATCCCTCATAATTGGGGGCATAGTCAGTCAAGTGAACAGATATTTACACCGAGCAGTGTATACAGAACACAAGCACACTTTCGGTTGTCATTTGATATGGTTTTTCCATAAGAGTAAACAATACGGGACACGGGAAATCTCCGTTCGTTCGAAGCAGAACTGTGGTTTTACTCACCATAGCAGGGAATGAGCGCTCCGTTGTGTCCGCTTTCTTGGTGCAGTTTGCCTCCTTCCGGGGGGGTTTTGCAAGAAGACCTCTGCATGAAGAGGTGGTATTTGTTAAAGGTGCCTTCCCCAGCGGTGGCATCCAATGACTGACACTCCTGTTGGAATGGGCTCCGAGACTTTTCTCCGTAAGCCTGACCTTTGTTTGGCAGGAAAGTGGGGCTGTATTTGGTGTCACTCGCTTGGAATGTCCTAAACGGGTTCGTCGGATGATCCCTACCTTGCGGTGGAGAGGGGCTATAATATGAATCCATGGATGTCATATCGCAGTATGAGACGCACGTCTCGGCGTTCATGCCTAAAAAAAGTTACTGTGAGAAAAAGACGACCAAACTTTTTTCTTTCTTTCCGTTTTGGAAAGGGAAGCAAACAGATACCCTCACTCTCTCTCCCTCTTCCACATACGGATGAACACACACATACACACTGTCACGCACACACACATACACTGGCGCGGCAGCTGTGTTTGGTTATAAAACGATTCAGATGTTTTCCAGGAACCACTCGCTGACCAAAAGCTAAAAACTCCCCTTAAGGTTTAGAGGAGTAACAAAAATGCGTCTTTCTTCAGAAGATGCAACCCAGATCTCCCCGATATACACTAGAGCTGTGCGGACTTCAAGTCAAGACATCTCCGGAGTGATTATGTTGATAAAATGAATGGGTGATGTCAGACCTTTCCTCAGAAGAAAAACCATTTTTTTTTTAAATATGTGGGGGGACTTAACACATGACATTAATGTAATTAGGGTATGAATATATAACTAATTGTAAGTGAAGGGCAACAGCGAGAGCGCAATTTTATGGTTGATTCGTAATGGTTCGTCAAGAGGGGACTTCTTCTAGACAACTGGGATCTCGACACATACAGGACAATATTGCCTATCTATTTTTCATGTGTATTGTGTGATTTGTGACACGTATTTCTATTTATTTGTTTCAGAGGGGGAGGGGGGTTATGTGTTTTAAGCAGAATTACATTTTATTTTTCTGGAAACCATATCACTCAGAAAATATTTTCTATCGTTAAAGATGAGTTAGCCTATATTCAGAATATCTACAACTTTATCCTTATATCCCGTTGATCTAAGTTTTTTTGACTTTTTGAAATGAATATTTTTCCTCATGTCATCAACTGATTGATGATCAATCACATTGCACTTATAATTTATCCCCGTGTCAAACCCTTCGCCTCTTGATGTGATTAATTTGATGTGAATGATATATTGTACGTTCTTAATAGCATTTAATATCGCCGGGTTCAAGCTTTAATGCTAATTATTTAACTTAAGCCTATAGCACGGGTTCCTCAATTAGACACGTTTGCAAAGGTTGAATGGGTCCCGTCGATAAATGAACCACACTGATATAACCACGTCTAATTCAACAAAATCATACTATGTGGGCCTAAAGGCTTATGGGCTCAAAATTATTATCTAATCATTTCAGTGAAATTAGTCCAATATGTATTAATAATTGGAGATATTTCTATATTACAACGATTATTGCAAACTCAGCAACAAGCACATCACTGAAATGTGAAAACGTAGTGGTAGGAGTCATCGTGTCTTCTATTGCCACTTACTTCAATATTTTAATTACAGATTAGGACTATGTTAATGAGCTCGTGGGACTTTGGAACATTTATTTGTCACATGCAGGAAAAAAACATATTTTTCTCCTTGAGTTACTTTTTCATTGATATCTCCAATTTTGTGGGATATTGCTCAGCAAATTAAATATTTTAATCGAATTGGTGAAGAACATGCTTGGCTACTATAGTCACTGTATTTAGACTTGAACATATGGCTATTAGGCTACAATCTTATTACAGGGAGTTGCTGTGTGAAAAATATTCCGCGTAAAATATCTCTGCAACAACATGGTTCTTTGATCACTGAATGTTCACGGTGTAGTTCATGGGTAATGAGCTTGGAAACGAGACTGACACCCTCCTAAAACCTACAAGTGGTGATGACAGGGTAGTGGGACATTAGTAGGCTACATTAAAATGTGATGTCATCAATTAAGCAAATTTAGCACAATCTCACACTCATAGTTTATGTAAAAATCTTGCATGAGTGGGCTGAAATCGAGTCAAACTTGTAATTAGGATGAATGTCTAATTTAATGTTTAATTAAGTGTATCAAACGCAATATTAAAAACATAATTAGCCTACTATGAAACGTTTCCCAAAAACGTAGCAAAGGCCTAGTCAAAGGTAGTCTCCATCGTGTGCCTTTTGCTATAGATCACTTTCAGACGACAGTAAAGGCCTACATGCTTTTTAGATGCTACAAAACGAATGTTCATTAAAAAAATAATGTGGCGATAGAAATGTAATGTGGCGATAGAAATGTCCATTAACGCTATTGGACATGGCTACATGGTGATATTACAGGAAACGGACTTGAGCATTCAAGCACTTAAATAATTCATTGGTATTATTTACTACCCAGGGAAACGTAATCAACCCAGCATAACGAAGTTCAATACAGGCTGCATTAAAGTGGCCTTGTTAATTTAACCACACGCTATAGTACACTTTAGGCCTACACGGTGTGCAGTTTTATCTATGCAGTTCGTGGTGATTGGTTTGGTGATTCCTTTGATTGTTAAGTTAAATTGAAAATTATAATCGTAAATTAGGCTACATGGTTTAGTTAGTCTTTATATTAGTCTTTATATATTTCCCTTTAGCGCAAGCTTAAGCCAATCTTACCTGTTAGATTGGCCTAGAGATAGCCTTTTCTCCTTTACTGTCAACAGTAAAACACCAAGGCAAGGACGCTATAAAACAGGGTTATCCAAAGCCGCATTCCATATTAAATTAAATAGAGCACATCTCCACATTGGTGCTCATTTGCGGACTTTCTTCCCCAGTACTTCCGGTATCAGAGAACTTGTGTAAAACTCACGGGTGATTATATTTTCCACCATCGAACCAATGAATATATTCACCATTTGTTTCCACGGGATGCACACACCTCAGATATGTTGTTGTCATTTAAACCCAAAACCAATCAATCAAAATAATTCATTAAAGCATTATAAGTATTATTATAAGCCTATTATTATTATTATTATTGCTCCAAATTGCTTCCAACTTTTTTCTGTCATGCATCATTCATTGAAATATTAGATGAGAAGCATTCATTATATTAATTTAGTAGGACTCACAAATTACATAAACGAATGAATAGGATATTTCAGTGGACTTTGGAAATGTGGAGGCCCACTAAAATGTTATATTGACTGATGTAGATAACATTACGTTAATGTGAAATAAGCGCTTGATTAAACGCTCAGTCTCAAGGACAGATAAATTCGATTGATTTCACCCTAAAGCAGTGTGAATCAATTTAATTAAAAGTTCTTTTTCCAGACAGTGGTCATTCATATCAAAGAGATCAAACGCCACAATGTATTTAGATCTGGCTTTTTAAAATTATTTTACTTTCAAATTAATCGAATTTCCACAACGTATTTTTTGTTGTTGCTGTATATTTTATTTTAAATGATTTTCTTTTTCAATTTAGTACAAAACAAAAGCACACAAAAAAATAACAAAAAAACACAGCTGCCAGCCAGACATATGAAATGAAGCATTGCTTAAGCAAGACATGGGACAAGAATAGAGCAACAATGACAGATACAACAACAATAAGCGTTCCTAGTCAGTGTTCCCAGTCAGTCTCTGTCCAGACGGTCCAGAAACGGACCCGAAATCTGCTGGAGGAGAAAGTCCTGAAAAAACTAATATTTTTTCAAGGGGGGGTGGTGACTTCCATTTCCACAACGTCTTAACATAGATGTTTTGTATTTGTCACATCTGTGTCAAACACAAATTACTTTCACTTTGTTTGCCAGTTATTTACCAGTAACATAAAGCAATGATCCTAGATGTTTTGACGTGATATACAGCAATACAGGCTTTGTCGACTTTTCCGTTCAGCAACGTTTGTTTGTTCCATATTACTTGCTATATAAACTGCTATTAACTTAAATGAAATATTCTCAGCTCATCTGTCACTTATTTTCTCCGATGTTGGAGTTTTGTTAATATCCTATGATAACAGGTACTGGACATTGTGCCGTTCCTTATTAAAGGGTAAAGAAAAAAGACAAGGTAGCAAAAATACCACACCAGTGTGCAAGCTTGAATAATGTAGATTGATGATTTATATTATGTATTATGTAAGGCATCTGTCATGACAGACCGACGAAATGAGGAACATTGTATGCTTTAGTGAATGGTAAAGTGGAATATGTTGTCATGTTGTCTAAATGTGTGTTGCGTCAGTTATAGATGGGAACAGGATCAGGATGTTCCAGGGGCTGGTCAGTCCACCCTTAACCTCTACGGATGTGGTCCAGAAACCGGTCGCCCAACCTTAACCTGATGTGCCCAGCCTGTCTCCGACAGGTAGACATGGAGGGAGACATGATGTCACATTGTGTATTTGTTCTGCAGGCAGGCAGGCAGGGCAGGGGCCAGGTTGTGTTACAGGTCTGAGGCTGGTGCCCAGGGTGGTAGAAAGCAGCACTCTTGGCAGTAGAGGAATGTATATTCATGGCACACAGAGAGAACGTGTGGAGGACCCAACACCACAGCAGAATAAATGCAAACCAGCCATACTGAGCAATCACACACACACACACACACACACACACACACACACACACACACACACACACACACACACACACACACACACACACACACACACACACACACACACACACACACACACACACACACACACACACACACACACACACACACACATATACACGAACACACAGTATCTTACACACACGCATGCACACCCACACGTATGCGCTCACACACACACACACACGCACACACACATTTATATATGTATGTATATATATATATACATGTCAAATACGGCAATGCAGTAACAGCAGCACTTCGTTCCCAAGATTACATTTGAAGGCCATTTAGACAGCTGAAAAGGTGCCTCTATGTTTATGTATCGCTGTCTCTATACTTCAGTACTGTTTACGTTCAGCCAAGCCAGCAGCAAAAAGCCTTTGAGAAGTGAGGTACATAGGTTTGTGACAGTCAAATGGATTCAAATACCAGATTTTATGGGGGAAAATACAACCCAAGAAACCCTTTTACAATGTGAGTGAACCACTGTGTGTGTCCTACTCCGTCCCCTGACCCCTGCCAGAGGAACAGGTGTGTTTGGTAATGAAAGCCCATCAGGGCTTAAGAGGCTGAACACACACATCCTATACCCCAGCAATGATAGAAGGGTTAGTGATGACACCAGCTTCTGAATAACAGCTAGGAGAGCACAGTGGCTCCACAAAATGTCTCTAAGTAGGCTACAATGAGCGAAATATCTCTCTCTGCTTTTCGCTGTGGTTTTCAGAAGAGGCTGTGAATGACTAATACCTTCACCTAAACCAAATAATAAATGTTTATGTGGCTTGTGCCTGCTTTCCACACCCACAGCTGGATGCTGAATGCTGAGACTGCCTCTTCCCTCTCCTAGGGCAGGTATTAGATCAAGAAACGTTGATGATCCAACTAAGCAACTACAGATGTAGGATCTTAATTTGAGACAGTTTGCTACAGCAGGAAAATAATCCTGCAGCAACAGGAAATGTGAATTATTATGTGGATTATAATTCATTGACATTTTTGTAGTGGTTGATACATTTTTTGTAAGGGATTGTTTTTAATTTTAAATTTAACTAGGTAAGTCAGTTAAGAACAAATTCTTATTTACAATGACGGCCTACTCTGGCCAAACCCAGAAGAAACTGGGCCAATTGTGCGCCGCCCTATGGGACTCCCAATCACGGCCGGTTGTGACGGCAGCCTGGAATCGAACCAGGGTCTGTAGTGACGCCTCTAGCACTGAGATGCCGTGCCTTAGACCGCTGTGCCACTCGGGAGCCCCAAAAATCAAGCCTGAAATTTCAAAATGGAAATGACAAACTTCAGAAACCTTTTTAAACCTCAAATACACTACACATTGTAAATGTGCAGGAAGTGCAGGGAAGTTCTGCTGCAACAGAGTGATCAAATTAAGATCCTACATCGACACGGACTCCAGAATAGGTGTCACAATTTTCTGTACTTTTTCAATACCATGAGCTACTAATTAGGCTACTAGTTACAGGGTTACTACCAAAAGTGTCTTGTTTCACTTCTCTAAGCAGTAGTAAGCAGAAAATGGCACCCCCAAAAGTGTAATATAACTTTACAATACTGTCTAACATTTGGTTGACATTTTTTGCTACTTTCCTCTTTTGTCTATAGTGTACACAGTCCGCACTGTGCAAAATAGTATGTTGGCTACACTGTAGATAAAGATGGACTATATGTTGTATAATTCCATTGGCATATTCAGAGGGTGGTTCGTGTCCTGGCCACAAGCGTGATTCCTACTCTGTTTATTTCAGGGGTAAAGCGTCCCTAGTCTCACTTACTGTAATTGTTTTATTATAAAAAACATACGCCCTCCTTTGGTGCTGCAGCTTGGAATAGACACAGTACATAGAGGGAGAGGGGCTCCAGCTAGCGATTACACTCCTGACTATTGAAAAGCTATTAACGTGTCAGTTTTCTGGCAAAGCTATTAAAAGCTTCCCTTCGACCACAGGCCCACCTGCCTTGAATAAGGCTCCGTATTTATTGAGTGTGGCATTTTAATAAAATAGAATATATATATATATATACATCAAGAAAAGAAACACTTTCCACACCTTGGTATCACACTTGTTTTGTTTAATAGGAGAATTTTGATGCTTTTAATAACAAATGTTTTAGTGCTGTTTTTATAAGGTGTAACATTAGCCCAAAGTCATGTAGAAGTTATTACATCTTTGAATATGATCACTGTAAGTACACTTAAAACCTCAAACACTGTAATTATTTCATGAAAGTGTCATTATGTATATTTAAAAAAATTGAAAGAAGTGGATGATACGTGTTTTTAGTTGTAATATAATATATCTCATGCTGAGGAAACAGTTGTAAGCCATCATAACGTGTCGGGAGTAATGCAGAGCCTGTCAGTATATTTCAGTTTGATAGGAACGTCCCGCTATATGGATTGTACCTAGCTGATTATTTACAACATCATGTGTCTTATTTATTTAGCTGCTCTTGCAATTACAAACTCAGGTCCTCTTGGGTCATCATTGAAATATGTGTCACAATAACCACTATTCTGTTTCTAATAGTCAGGGGGTATATTATTAGGGGGTAAGAGTATTATTATCATCATAAAGCGTTGGACTATACAGCATTAATGTCAATGTCAATTGCTGTATTAACGAAAGAGAAGCAGAGACCAATGATCATCATAATTTTTTACACTTGTTTGTCAGTTTGAATTATTTCAATGTTTGAGGATGCCTGACATGATCTATATTCACTGTTCTCTAGGGATTAGTTAAAATGCTAGCATCATATAAGTATTTTGTCTGAAAATGCTATAATCAGATGCAGAGGTTTTTATATCACATGTTATATTGTTTATTTTGTATGTGATCAAAGTCATCTGCGTCTTTCTGTCAAAGTATGTTCCCTGAACCAACAACTATTCATTCCCTGACATTCAGTATAAGGGTAAATGTATGAAATAAACTGTCTGCATGGTGGAAATGTTGACAAATTTGCTGATTTATTAAAACGTGAACCCCTTATTTCGTCGACGGGCGGTGCACCTCAGCACGCACACGAGCTGTGGTCTAAATCCCTGTGGTATACAGAATATAGACATAAGGTTCCCGCTATAATGGAACAGGGGGGAATTCATCCATTTTAATGAGGTACACTTTATGAAAACACTGCGAACAAGATATGAAAAAACATCAGGAAAAAAATCTGTTTTAGTCAAGGGGCTGCATGTGATTCATAATATTGGATTTTAGAAGAGGGGAGAGAGATGACCCCCGCCCTCACCCCCCCCCCCCCTTCCAGACAAAAGAGGGCAATAAGAAGGCAACACACAGCTCAACTCTGCAAATATCTTGCAATATTGCAGTCTGATGGTACAGTGTCTTAACAGCTTATGTATTAGAAAGTCTGATTCTATAGTATTAGCAGCCATCTAAATGATAGTTTGTGACTGATCTGGAAGGAAGTTAGCCCAGTGTAATAGCCCAACACATTGTCCTCATGACACAAGGGGGGAGTGACAGTTGTCATAGTCAATGACCTTGACATGCACCCATTGCACCCACTGTGTTTTGCTCTATTCAAACGCTTCGTTCCAGTCACGGGAAGAGTCATCTATTTGTGAATGTGGAAATTAAAAGACAACACAAGGATATGGATGAGACACCATGCAGGCTACATCCTTAGTGCAGTGACTGTGTCAGCCATGTTGACTGTAGCCCTTGGCTAGGCTGGTGGTGGCCTTTGATGGCTGTTAATACAGCGTGGAGAGACGCTAATAATTGACAGCATTGTTCAGTGACGCTAGCGGATGTAAAGTGGACAGAGGAACAGGAAGATGAGTGGATCGTACGCAGATCTTATTTAATTTAACATAAAATAACTGTTCCAAAGCAGTCTATTTGAGCATGATATCACATGACTAGCACATCCCTCCTCTCTCTAATGTGGGACTGCACTGTATGTTCCAGATAGTTCCATTTGGGCTTGCTGAAGCCAAAGTGAGGAGGACACAGCTCAGCAGTGTTTGATGAACACAATCTCCCTCCATAGGGTCTGTTTTGGGTTGAGGCTCCACTCTGCTCTGCTCCCTCTATCTAGTCCACTGTTTTTGCATCACAGGTATCTAGACTGGCCCGTGCTCTGCAGAGGGGAAAACAGTCCTGCCCAGGCAGGCAGGAAGTGAACACAAGTAATTACTCCTGAACACATTTGACATTCATTACATTGCCCAGATGAACGAATCACAGTGTACCAGGGAGTTGAGTTTGGTCTGTATGCCTTGATGCGTACATACACACAGTGTTCTATCTGACAGTGTAGGCGGTTACTCTCATGTTACTGCTTCATGTGATTTGTTGTGTGCTGTTTATATATGTTGACCGTGTAATGTGTAGTGAGTGTGTCGTTTCAACCTGGACATTTGAAAATCTCACCATCATTCATGTCGTTTGTGTTCTTGTTCTTGCTGAACGGTTAGGTCTATTGATTGTAATGGGGAGTTTGGAATTAGTAACCTACAGTAGAAATGTTCCTCAGATGTTGCAATTGTGTGTGTGTGTGTGTGTGTGTGTGTGTGTGTGTGTGTGTGTGTGTGTGTGTGTGTGTGTGTGTGTGTGTGTGTGTGTGTGTATGTGTGTATGCATGTTTGTGTGTGTGTGTGTGTTTGTGCATGTGGTGAGAGTGAGACGGTGTGTATTCAACAGACTGCTCTGCGTGTGACTACTGTTTTGAATCATAGATACAGTGTGTTTGTGAGGCGTAGTGGGGGGGTCTTCCCTTCACCATAGTAACCATATGGTGTACCCCACCATAGTCATCCTGTGGTGCTGATTGGATGACGCATGACCCACAGCATTCACTGACGCTTGTTTATTCCACCCTGCATGTTGTGTGGTGTCGTCAGTCTGAGGATAGGCGGCTGGGGTATAACATAGAAACCCATTCCTACCCGTGACGCTAACCCAGGTCTGCTCAACTCTGTTACCCCCTCCCCTGTCCCTGTGTGGGGTGATGGACCTATGCTCTGATCTGTCCCTACCCCTGTGTTTTCAGACAGACACCCCCGGATATGTGAGTGTCTTCTGGGTGAGGATGAGCCCTCACCGTGCCTATTTGGAGCAGAGCACCAGATTTTTATGTGCTGCTGAAATTGGTTTCACATGAGTGGAGGGGCAGACTGCATCAGCAGATTCTCTGATCAAATTAAACAGAGAAGAAGGGAAAAGGGCCAGCGGTTGTACTGATCTTTAATTTAATAAACAGGACCAAGGAGGGAGACAGAAAAATCATCAGTGCCCTCTTTCTCTGGTCTCTGCTCCTTGGCCAGGCTGGGTTTAACCGTTCTAGTGCAGTGTTGAACAGAGTATGTTCCTCCGTAACATACTGATCAGCAGCATCAGCGGAACATCTGCTGGTCTTCCCCTGATGGGGCACCGCAGCGCCACACATCTGGTCCTGTTACTCTAACACTAGGGGTACAAGGTGGAACAGGTAACGTTCCTGTGTAGCAACACATAAGCATCACTGTTCATCTTGTCAGAAGACTGTACAATATGCATACTACAACTACTAGAAATTAAGAACAATAATGTGAAAATGACTGAATATTATGTCAAATGTTGATTATACTGAATGTGGTATTGTTTATGAAATCATTTTCACTGTCTGAAATTAAATCTTATTTAGAAGAGGGGGGGCACAGTCAAGAGTGGGGATGTGAGTTTTCTGCTCGTATAGTTTGGGTTTGACTCTAGGTCAGTCCCAGATTTTCATTTTCCACCCAGCCCCTGTCAGACATCTCCTTACATTAGGATCTGCTCCTGCAGAACTTGTAGGGGGCCTGGAGCTGATGCCCACGGTCCCCCCAATCTGCAGATGAAAGTTTATTAGGATTTGCAAAAATGCATCCCATATGTGACTGGCTAGGCAGTCTGGTCTTGATCTTGGGATTCCTCCTTGAGTGATATGATCAGTTGGTCGAATTATCCCACTTCATCAAATTCAGAGCACACCCGGCATGCGCTGCACAGAGAGGAGGAGCGAAGGAGGGGAGCGCTGTGCGTGCGGCACATTAAAGCCCCTCCATCCTCCACGGCCCTGACAGAGGCCCAGATAACACTGTCTGCTGTGAGGTATTATCGGTCCAGCCGGGCCCAGATGCTCAGCAGTCAATATCAGAGTGGTCCACTTGTCCATACCTGGATAGTGCACATGTATAGGTTAAACCTCAAGAGGATGGTATTTGGCTCCCTCTAGCCATACTGTGTCATTGTGTTTGAACACACACAGGCCCACAGAGGATACGTCCCTCACCTTAATGCAGCCTACTGTCCTCAGAATGAGCGGCTGTGTGTGTCAGATCCTGCCTGTGAAAAAATGACACACACACAGACCCCAGGAATCATGTGGAATGTGGGGAGATGGAATATCGACTGCCATTAATCATACTCAGAGTATTTAACAGTCACCCACTGGTATGTAAACAACTAATGCCTCACATGCTTGGCAGCCTCATACGTGTGGTATTTGTCCCTACCCATAATTTAGTTCTCAAATGCAGCCATTCTGGTTGTATGGGCCAGGTGATTGTTGGGGAGGTCCTTAAGGTGCTTTACAGTCTACAGCCGCAAGTATTCAGATCGGGCTCTTCATATGATAATGGTAGATGAACATAAAGCCTCTGGAAGCATGAAACTGCACTTGCCAAAGTTGCATACTGATACTGTAGTGTTTGTTGTTTCACACCTCAAACTGGAATGATGCATGGGGAACAGCACACAAAGTGAGAAGGTATATTTGAATTGATGTGGAGAACGTGTGAACCAGTGGAGGCTGCTGAGGGGAGGACGGCTCATAATAATGGCTGGAATGGAGTCAATTGAATGGTATCAACCACATGGAAACCACGTTTGATACCAACCCATTGACTCCTTTCCAGCCATTATTATGAGCCGTCCTCTCCTCAACAGTCTCCACTGGTGTGAACCTCTCCTTAGAGAATGAGAGAGAACCAAGCAGTGAATACCTTATTAACACCTCACAGGCATCGTAACAAACAACAACCACGTCTTACTGATAATGTTGTGCAAATAGGTTGCAGGCAGCAATTTAAATGGCAATCTATTCTGAATAAATTACTCAAATGTCCAGCAATTTGTTTATCTTCTCCCGTGGAAAAAGCCAGATGTTGAATTGTTATGCCCTGTTTTTGGCATCGCTACATTGCTTTACTATGTGTTGCCGTTGTTTAAAAGTTTGGTAACGATATACATTATCTGTTTACTATAATCATCAAGCATGCACATCTATAAGCACATCATAAACACAACATTATAGCTGTCCAAGCCTTCTATTTTAGACACAGAGAGCCGGTCCTAGTGCATTCTGGGAAGGTCCGTTATAAACACTGTAGGGCATTGGGAGGACAGTGCTTGCCAAAAAAACAGAGAAGCACTGCTCTGAATTCTCTGAAGCTGCTATTCACTTCCAAGGACATCTAATGGGACGCCAAATGCCTTCAATTTGAAAATAGTACACATGGCTCTTTGAGCCCTCCCAACTTGATATGGATATTTCAGCACTGTTGTCTCCAAACCCAGCTACCTCTGTCCCTTCACTAACCCTGTTCTTATTACCACTGTTTCAGTATCGCACCATAAATGAAAATCAATTATATATGTATGGAAACCGCTACCTGATGCTTGTTTAGCTCAACACTATCCACACCATACAATATATCTACATCAATGAAATAATTGAAATTGCATGGATATATGATTATGCTAGTGTTGTGGAGTAGTTCATCTTTGCACATTGTATTCCCACGAGCGTTATTGTGTTATTAGTGATGTGTATCAATTCAGCAGGTCTAGTTAGGTCCACTTAAACATCTTAAGTGACATTACAGCAATGTTTTGATAAAGAGGATCACAACCCTCTGATTCCTTAAGTTGTTTATAAACTTGTTAGAAAAGATAACCTCAATTCATACCTAAAGGTATGAAAACAAATGCAGAATACTAAATTGAACGTAAGTTCGTTTAAATTAGCTGGGAAATCAGGTGAATATGACTTAAACAGGAGCACATTAAAGTGGTTGGCAGTTTCAAAGCTAAGCACACAAAGATAGAATTAGTAAATAGGTTTAGGCTGAATCAGGATCTTCAAATATTTGAATGAAGTCCTCTGATAGTTGTGAAAAGGCTACAATGTCATAATGAGGTTATGGAAGGTTTTATTGCCAGCGTATAACAGTGTAGTCACACTGCCTGTTACTATCAGGCCCTCCACTTCTAAAGTCCATCTGGAGAAATCCAGATTTGTATTATTACCATGTTTGGGTGCATCCCAGTACATCACTGGAGCCGAGCTCCCTGCTATCCAGGACCTCTATATCAGGTGATGTGAAAGGAAGGCCCGTAAAATCGCCATAGACTGTTCTCTCTGCTTCAGCACGGCAAGCGGTACCGGGGCATCAAGTCTGACACCAACAGGCTCCTGTACAGTTTCTATCCCCAAGCCATAAGATTTCTAAATAGCTAACAAAATGGCTACACGGACTATCTGAGTTGACCCTTGTGCACACTCACAGGACTCTACACACTCACAGGACTCTACACACTCACGCATACTGACACGCCAACACACATTTAACATGCAAAGACATTTATACTGATTCTACACAACCACTCACATACAATCATCATTTACGCTGTTGCTACTCTGTGTATCATATCCTGATGCCTAGTCACCTTACCCCTATACATATCTACCTCCATCACTCCAGTATCTCTGCACATTGTAAATGTTGTTTTGGAACTGACTCTGTATTTAGCTTCTTACTTTCTTGTGTTCTTTGAATTTCTTATTTTTATTTCTCGTGTGTTTTTAATTCTACCATGTCATTTGGAGTATTACATTGTTATTGATTACTGCATTGTTGGGTTTAGAGCTAGCAAAAAAGGCATTTCACTTTACTTGTGCACGTGTAAATAATTATGCATCATTATTTGTATTGTTGTTGTACGCTAGCCCATCTAATGCTCTTAATGTTTGTTTTGTGTTTTATATTGAAAGACATTTAGCAGTTCAATAAACCAATCAAAACTATTTTTATTGAAATTTGTGTGTGTCCCTTTGTATGAAAAAAGTCTGTGTGTGTATGTGTGTATGACAACAGGCTGCAGAAGCTGAACTTTACTGCTCTCAGGTTGTGTTTTCTCTTACAGTCAGTCACAGTGTGTAGGAGGATGTGAGGAGGAGTGAAGAATGGAGCGGGAGAAGAGAGGAGAGTTGTCTTTCTGTTCCTCTCCCCCCTCTACTGCATATGACTACCATATGGAAGCACTTGTAAGGAAAATTAGGTACAAATCAGTTACCTGACAGCACTATTTCTAGCCAGACAGAGCTGGTCAAGCTGCGTATCTGCTGGACTGGGCAGTTCTTCTGCTATGGTCATCTCCCAGGTATCCTGTCGGTTTTACTGTATCTGACTCCACTTCTGTGATAGTAATACCATAGTTGTCTTTGTCACCTATCTGCTGTTTTCAGTCACTATGGCTATTAGAGATTCATTTGAAGCGTCAGACACTGAGGCATGTGGAGACTGGAGACTGATACACCCGTTTGTCTGGATCTTAGAGATACACAACTCACCAGACTATAGAATTATAGCCATTTCTTTTGTCCTGAACAAAGCTACATTAATGTTTACTGTGAATCATGTTTTAGTCATTGTTCATGGGAGAGTAAGACTCATTCTGCATGAATGTGTGCATGAGAGACAGTGCACATGTGTGCGTGTACGTCGGCCCTGTCTGTCTTTGTCTCTGTACTGCTCTTTGCTCTGAATTATGGGTAGACGATCAGGGTGTGAAGGGTGAGGTCTCGCCCCCTGGCTCCAGCACAAATAATCTTCTATAGCATTTGGGGTTTTGTGAGAAGCGTTCGGTCTCAATGATTCCCTTATGGATTGAACTGTGAAAGTTAGGGGTAGAACATCGGTATGAAGTTCAGAGTTATAGATTTGGCTCAGTGCTCATCTCACACTCCATGCTGCACAGCTTTTTTATTTGTCTCCCAAGGCTGTAAAAAAAGGCATATTTTATCTTACTTTATTTAGAAATGTTTGGAGGATAAACTCCCCTGAGAAGTCATCAAATTTTTACAGGGGTTCTGGTATGACAACATATATGCAGTATTGTGAAATCCATTGCAGTTCCCATATCATTATTTTTCTAAAAACTGTATATTGCATATAGCTTGAATACCGGCAGACATTGACTCAGTATGTGTCTGAGGCAGAGATGCGAGAAAGCAAAGTGGTGGTGGTGGTGGTGGTGGTGAAATGGGCCTCAAATGGGAGTCCAGCGTAGGAAAACAGAATAGACTCTCCCTTCACCAGGGTGAAGCCACATTCCCTGGTCAGAAGTCTCTGGGATGAAAGTGGTGTGTGATCTCCCAGGTCATCCTGCGACCCTGCCAATGTTTTCATAAGAGGAGGCTGGGTCCTGGGCGTTTTATCTGCCTGGCCTGGATGGAGCTGGACAGGGGGTGGAGAGGGGCTGGACTTAACCCTCCTTTGTTTGGTTTGCGGGACGGGCAGGACTCTCGCAGCAAGGTGCTTGCTGTCATCGCTTTGACCCCTGACCTCGGCCACTGGCAATCCCCAGGACTCCAGAGAAGAGGGCCGCAGGGGCTCCTGGGACAATCACACAGAGGTCAGAGGGCAGGGATGCTGGCCATGTGCACATGTGTCAGGAAATGGACCACACTCTCTCTTCTTCATTCACAATGTGAGACAATGTGCAATGGATATCTCTACTGAATGACAGGGTAATAGCCTGATCCAAGTGTGGTGAAGAATTGCCAAAAGCCAGCTTCATGTGGATCTGTAGCCTGGTCTCAACCTCCCAAATCAACCATCTCTGCCTCATTTCATAGTGTCTGATTACTATGAGGCTTATGTGTGTTAGCTAGAGTAGATAAACTGTATTCATGTAGTGCTGAGTTTTCCCCAGACAGTACAGGCGTTTGTCTTAAATAAAGCTAGAATTATCCGTGAAGGCTATGTAGTGGACTTGTCAACAGCAAATAGTGTGCTTGGATCACGTCTGTGCCGAGAGTGTGTTACATGTAACTAATACATTGCCAATCCTGCTGGTCCTCGTTTTGTACAAGGAAGGGAAGAGGTTAAAACGCACACATCACAACACAAAACAGGTTTCCATCCAACCTTTTTATGCGAGTAAAGTACATGTCGGATATAAAATGTCACGACAGGCCTGATGGAAACAGCAAATCTGTCGGTAAACGTTCCAAATGACGACCAAAGGAAATATGCTAGACAATGTGGGATCTTTTTATGTCGGTAAAATATATTATGCGAGAAATGGCGTTTATGTTGGAACGTTTATGTTATGTGGTCCTCCCACTATGACTCGGGAAACCATGCAGTTTATTAGGCTACAGATTAAATAAATGATGATGAACTTCACAGGGCGGTGAATGTGCATAGTGTGAGCTTGACACTCCTTTCCAATAAATGTTGAGGGTCTTATTCTGGTGACATGATGACGATGGTGACAGGTGTGCGTAATGAAAGGCAGCCTGGCACCCTCGAGCGCCTGAGAGGGGGAGCAGGCTTGACACATCATGTACGTAGCCTACCCGCACTGTATCTGCGAGCTATATAACACAACATGTTTTGTGACAAAACCATCAGCAGAGTTGAAAATGTGATAGAAACCCATTTAACTTGTATTCTTTATTCGGTACATGTCAACACACACATACTTTTATCCGCACCAAGTCAATTTGAGTGAAACACATCTCTGGTGGGAAAATGTGCATATTTGTCACGTTCCTGACCTGTTTTCCGTTGTTTTTGTATTTGTTTAGTATGGTCAGGGCGTGAGCTGGGTGGGTAGTCTATGTTATGTGTTTCTATGTTGGGTTCAATGTGTTGCCTGATATGGTTCTCAATTAGGGGCAGGTGTTTGACGTTTCCTCTGATTGAGAACCATATTAAGGTAGGCTGTTCTCACTGTTTGTTTGTGGGTGATTGTCTTCCGTGTCAGTGTTTGTACCACACGGGACTGTTTCGTTTGTCTAGTCTGTTCCTGTTTGTGCGTTCTTCGTTTTGTGTAAGTTCTCATGTTCAGGTCGGTCTACGTCGTTTTTGTTATTTTGTAATTTATTCAAGTGTACTTCGTGTTTCGTCTTGTCTAAATAAATATAAATGTCTGCATACAACGCTGCGTATTGGTCCGATCCCTACTCCTTCTCCTCGACCGAGGAGGATTATAACAGCTGTTACAGAATCACCCACCAACCAAGGACCAAGCGGCGTGGGAGAAAGCAGCAGCAGCGATCGTAGGATTCCTGGACATGGGAGGAAATACTGGACGGTAAAGGACCACGGGCACAACCTGGAGAATATCGCCGCCCTCGTGAAGAGCTGGAGGCAGCTAAAGCCGAGAGGCGGCGGTATGAGGAGGCAGCACGGAAACAGGAGCAAAATCTGGACTACACTACGTGGGAGGAGATCGACAGGTGGGCGATCGACCCAGGGAGAAAGCCGGAGCCCGCCTGGGATTCTTTGGCGCAGTGTGAGGAGGGATACCGGCGAATGGAGGCAGCACGACGACGCGGTAGGAAGCCTGTTAGTCAAGCCCAAAAATTTATTGGGGGGGGGGCTAAAGGGTAGTGTGGCGAAGTCAGGTAGGAGACCTGCGCCAACTTCCCGATCTTACCGTGGAGAGCGAGAGTACGGGCAGACACCATGTTATGCGGTAGAGCGCACGGTGTCTCCTGTACGTGTGCATAGCCCGGTGCGGGTTATTCCACCTCCCCGCACTGGCAGGGCTAGATTGAGTATTGAGCCAGGTGCCATGAAGCCGGCTCAACGCGTCTGGTCTCCAGTGCGTCTCCTCGGGCCGGCATACATGGCACCAGCCTTACGCATGGTGTCCCCGGTTCGCCTACACAGCCCAGTGCGGGTTATTCCACCTCCCCGCACTGGTCGGGCTACGGGGAGCATACAACCAGGTAAGGTTGGGCAGGCTCAGTGCTCAAGGGAGCCAGTACGCCTGCATGGTCCGGTATATCCGGCGCCACCTCCCCGCCCCAGCCCAGTACCACCAGTGCTTACACCACGCACCAGGCTTCCTGTGCGTCTCCAGAGCCCTGTTCCTCCTCCACGCACTAGCCCTATGGTGCGTGTCTTCAGCCCGGTACCACCAGTTCCGGCACCACGCACCAAGCCTCCTGTGCGTCTCCAGAGCCCTGTTCCTCCTCCACGCACTAGCCCTGTGGTGCGTGTCTCCAGCCCAGTACCTCCAGTTCCGGTACCACGCACCAAGCCTCCTGTGCGCCTCCAGAGTCCTGTGCGTCCTGTTGTTGCTCCCCGCACTAGCCTTAAGGTGCGTGTCCTTAGCCCGGTACCTCCAGTTCCAGCACCACGCACCAGGCCTACAGTGCACCTCAGCCGGTCAGAGTCTACCGTCTGCCCAACGCCGTCTGAGCTGTCCGTCTGCCAAGCGCCGCCTGCGCTGCCCGTCTGTCCTGAGCCTTCAAAGCCGCCCGTCTGTCCTGAGCCTTCAGAGCCGTCCGTCAGTCAGGAGCCGCCCGCCAGACAGGAGCCGCTAGAGCCGTCCGCCAGACAGGAGCCGCTAGAGCCGTCCGCCAGACAGGAGCCGCTAGAGCCGTCCGCCAGACAGGAGCCGCTAGAGCCGTCCGCCAGACATGAGCCGCTAGAGCCGTCCGCCAGACAGGAGCAGCTAGAGCCGTCCGCCAGACAGGAGCAGCCAGAGCCGTCCGCCAGACAGGAGCAGCCAGAGCCGTCCGCCAGCCATGAGCAGCCAGAGCCTTCCGCCAGCCATGAGCAGCCAGAGCCTTCAGCCAGCCATGAGCAGCCAGAGCCTTCAGCCAGCCATGAGCAGCCAGAGCCTTCAGCCAGCCATGAGCAGCCAGAGCCGTCAGCCAGTCATGAGCTGCCCTTCAGTCATGAGCTGCCCTTCAGTCATGAGCTGCCCTCCAGTCATGAGCTGCCCTCCAGTCATGAGCTGCCCTCCAGTCATGAGCTGCCCTCCAGTCATGAGCTGCCTTCTAGTCATGAGCTGCCTTCTAGTCATGAGCTGCCTTCTAGTCATGAGCTGCCTTCTAGTCATGAGCTGCCTTCTAGTCATGAGCTGCCCTCCAGTCATGAGCTGCCTTCTAGTCATGAGCTGCCTTCTAGTCATGAGCTGCCCTCCAGTCATGAGCTTCCCTCCAGTCATGAGCTGCCCTCCAGTCATGAGCTGCCCTCCAGTCATGAGCTGCCCTCCAGTCATGAGCTGCCCTCCAGTCATGAGCTGCCATTCAGTCCAGAGCTGCCTCTCTGTCCAGAGCTGCCTCTCTGTCCTGAGCTGCCTCTCTGTCCTGAGCTACCTCTCTGTCCTGAGCTACCTCTATGTCCTGAGTTATCTCCTCTATCTAGGGGGGACCTGTGTTAAGGTTCCTAGACCAGGGTCGGGAGCGAGGATCGCCACTCAAAGGACGCTAAGGAGGGGGACAAAGACAATGGTGGAGTGGTGTCCTCGTCCTGCGCCGGAGCCGCCACCGCGGACAGATGCCCACCCAGACCCTCCCCTAGATTTTTAGGTGGTGCGCCCAGAGTTCGCACCTTGAGGGGGGGGTTCTGTCATGTTCCTGACCTGTTTTCCGTTGTTTTTCTATTTGTTTAGTATGGTTAGGGCGTGAGCTGGGTGGGTAGTCTATGTTATGTGTTTCTATGTTGGGTTCAATGTGTTGCCTGATATGGTTCTCAATTAGGGGCAGGTGTTTGACGTTTCCTCTGATTGAGAACCATATTAAGGTAGGCTGTTCTCACTGTTTGTTTGTGGGTGATTGTCTTCCGTGTCAGTGTTTGTACCACACGGGACTGTTTCGTTTGTCTAGTCTGTTCCTGTTCGTGCGTTCTTCGTTTTGTGTAAGTTCTCATGTTCAGGTCGGTCTACGTCGTTTTTGTTATTTTGTAATTTATTCAAGTGTACTTCGTGTTTCGTCTTGTCTAAATAAATTCATCATGTATTCATCACCCGCTGCATTTTGGTCCGATCCCTGCACCTCCTCTTCAGACGAAGAGGAGGAAATTAATCGTTACAATATTGTTTTAGAATATTCACATGAAAATCTGTCCCCAATTGGATAGAAACCTAGCTACAGACCCTAAGCCTATCACTCAACAGTTGACAGACAGTGTCCAAGGCCGAGATGGGAACTCTCTATTTTGTTTTAAACTATTTACTCATACTCTCTCTCTCAAGCCTGTACATTCATTGTCACACACGTTTGCACACACACGCAGTGTACACACATTCAGACAGACACACACACCACACACACACAGATTCCTTCCCTCCTTCCCAAGCTTGCGAGCGGATCTCAGAGCTCCAGGTCAGCCACCTGCCTCCAGGCTGGCACATAGTCCAGTCTCCGGACTACCTTTTCCTTCCTATAACTACCACCTCCAAATCAAGTGGAAATATTATGATTGGACAGAGGTCAGTGTCACCCCTGCCCCTCCATCTCCTCCCATGCCCCCTCCAGGCACGCCATTGTAATTCAATTAAATATTTTCTTAAAGAGGATGGAGCAGGAAGAGGCTGGCTGGTCAGACACAGGTCAACACAGGCCTTCCAGCATATACTGCAGACAAAAGCTCTCAGTGCTATGGGACACAGAGCCATACTGACATATGGATTTACTGATGCCCTCAGCAGTCAGGAGGTCCTTATTCACTCTCATGATCATGAAATGTGTGGAGTACCTCTATGACTATGAAGCCTACAAAGCTTAACGTAGTACTTTGCACAACATGTAAAAGGAAGAATTCAGATATTTTCATAAGTCCTCACAAGCTCCCAAAACTATCCTTGTAAAATACTGTATATCTTGAACTTCGCGTAAATGTTTTGTTTCAGTGGAAAGTAATAGTGTGTTATTTTATCTCATAAAAGGTGTCATGTGTGTGAAGTGTCTGGCTGTGTCTGTGATTTCCGTCAGATGTTTGAATTACCCCTTTAAAGTGTCTCGCTCTCGTGTTCTGTGTAATGTGGCCTCTCTCATGGTTAATGGCAACACAGAGAGCAATCACATGTTATATAATAGCCATGTGTTGTAGACTGTACAGCCACAGAGGAAAAACACCACTAATTAAAAGTCTGTCTTTAATTTGTCAAATCTGGACAGAAAAATCCATCTTTGTAGAACGTAAGCTAGAGGTCCATCTTTGACCCGGCTTGGATACTGTACAGTACAGTGTACTGTATACAGATTGACTTACAGTCTATAAAGAGAAGATGAGAATGCTTATGGTAGAGTATCTGCTAAATGTTTGCAGTGTTTCCCCCAGCCATGGGAACCCAGTGTCATCCTTCCACTGATGCTTCTTTCATCTGAACACAACTGTGACTGTGTTTTGTTGTTATCAGGGCTTTAGTCAAGTGGAGGGAAGATGTGTAATGCTGGTTTCCATGTTGTGGTAGAACAGCCTTACAAAGAGGGGACACAATTCTATGAAGCCATGAGCCAAATGAAAACACGTCTACTTGAAAAATACTGTGAAATGGAAGAAAATATGCCTTCAATATTTCTATTCTCTATTTGTCAGTGTATTAACTCAGTCTCATTGTCAATATGGGTTTGATATTCTTCAGAAAAATCATCCAAGTCCTATTTCTATGGTGATACATAGTGTGCCTCCTAGGTTGTCCTGGTTGTGTCAGTCATTTCCATATTGGATAATGACCATGAGCAGAAGAACTCTATCATTTATTTGGAAAAAGAGAAGCAGCTGTAAAGACTCTCTATGGCGATCTCATTTTACATGGGTTTCCACATAAAACACTCTTGTGTGATGCCACAGAGGAGGTTCACTGTTTATCAAAGGGTTTGAGATGGTGATTCTGACCTAGACAGGAGCTTTTTTCTGCAGTACAGAGCACCACTGCTTACTTTGGTTTAACAAGCATGACACCACATCACATACTTTACAGTAAAACTACATGAATTTACAGAGTGCTTGATTTCAGTGGACAGGCAGTAGAGAAATCAAGAATAAATTTATCTGAGACTGTCTTCCATCTACAGAGCACACTCAGTGAAAGTGGCACAGAGACAAACTGCAGTCAAGGCAGCTTCTGTCTGCAACACAAAAAGCTGCATATTTCATATATATCATTCACTTCTTAATGAAGTGTTTGTGTTTTCTCCATGAAACCCCACTATGATGTTAATTTTGATGGCTGGCTGGACTGTAGCCAAAGGCCATCCAAGTCTCCATAGATGGAATAAATCCATAGACACATATAGACATTGCCACTGCACTCACAGGTATTTCTTAGAGGGCTAGGGAGTGATATTGCACTGTGGCACCAAGCTCAGGAGAGGCAGACAGTGGGCCATGAGGTCTGTGGGTAGAGAGTCCATCTCTAACTGTGAAGGCCGGTAGCCCATCCTCCAAAGTAGTTACAGTCTGTGGTCCTGTGGCTGTCAGAACAATGTCAGATCTTATTAGGCTCAACAGAGGAGATGGCTGCCATAACAATACCACACTAACAATCTCTACCTCGGTAAGGCACATTTGTAGTTTAAACTATGATTTTCTTGATCTTTCATAGAAACAAGGATTTGAATTGGAAGGTCTTCCCACAAGCATTAAAACAATCTCTTCACATTTGCTTCTCCAATAAGATGATTATCTCTCTGTGACTGAATGTGAGGGCATTACTACATCATTACTTCAGCAATAAGATAAAGACAATGAGGTCTGATGCAGTTTGATGAACAGGAAATGCCACAAATCTTTGTTGTTCTACGCACAATGTTCTATCAAACATGTTTGAGTTGCAGCCTCTCTAAGGCAGTATTGGTTTATCTGCAAACAGGCCTGGGTGGCGTGTTGGGTTGTGGAGCCGGAGGAGCTGGCATCCTCTCTGCCCAACAGAGCTGTCAGGTATTGCGAAAAAACTGACCTCTTGAGCAGAGATCACCATGAGGAGGAAACAGAGAGGGCCACTCATAGGCCTAATACCTAGGAATGTCCTGACAGAGACTAGAAAGGAGCCCTTTCAAACAGCCCCCTAATCAGAGTCATGTTCTTCATTTAATTTGCGAGGACACTTACATGGATGAAGATGTCCTTTATTCACAGTTCATTCATTCCCAGGGTTGGGGAATTGAGGAACACAAGAGGTGGGGGGGGGGGGGGGCTTGGTGTCTTCTCCATCTCTCCCTCCATAAACCCATACATACAGTACATCAAAACATTTATTTCACTCCTTGCTTCACTTGCCCGCTACTCAATTCAATGTAAATGCAATTTAACTTCAACAATAGTAATCTGATCTTATTTATGTACATTTACATAGTTGATTGGTGTGTGAATATGTGAGTGTGTGCTCTTGTGTCACAGGCTGGGCGAAAGAGCAATCAAACTGCCAGGATTTTTTATGAAATGTACTAATAAGGTTTGATCACATTATCTAACATAAGGACCCACAAAGACCTTCCAAGTGAATGTGAATGCCTTGATATTTAGCCACTGATTACATTGAGGAAAGGTTAAGGCTTGGCAGGTTACGGCCTGACTGGTTGAATGGCTTTCTCTGTGATACACTTGGGTCAGCTATCAGTTTGACCCCTCTCATCTGGAGAAGACCTGACCTGGGATGTCACTGATAGGGCACACATAAGCAGTATTATTAGTGAGTACTTAGTGCATAAAGGGCACCTTTGCTGTAATTGTAGAAGTGTAGGACAGTTTAAAGTGTAGCCCATGTGGTCCAAACCTGTTAGATATTGCAGGTTGTGGGGGTCAGCCAGGTTGGCAACAAAGCCCTGTTCATCCTGCTTGGAAGGTCCAAATGATTTCAGTCAGAGCTGTGTGTGCTGTTTATGGACTCTTGGGTCACATGGGTCCTGCTGATCTTCATAGTAATTATTTTAATATATCTTTTTTTTAGTATGGACCAGAACCTTGAGTCCCTCGTCCTGTCTCCCAATGGACAGACACAGGATCCAAAGTCAGTGTTCTCTCTCTATTCTTCAGTCTGGCTGGACACTACAGGAGAGCCTGCAAACAACAGATAACAGTGTTATAGTCCTTAAGGACCACACAACACTGAAACTAGATTTGTCCTCTTCCAGATTTGGTGGAAATCCCCTAACGTAATACAATGGTACTAAAATAAATGGAATGGTTCCAGAGGGGTTTCAGACAAGCACCACATCCCACAATAAAACTCCCAATCTCAAGTGAATCTGAACAGACTTGGCTAACCTCTGACCCTTATGGTCTCTCCCCTCATCCTCTCCTCTGAACTCTAAAATACAACCAACATGACTAAACTACACAAGAACAATGTAAACCAATTAATTAGATTAACATAGAGCCATGCCGCAAAAAAAGGCAAGAATAATCAATTTGTCTTAGTATATTATGACATCCGCTGAGTGAAAGGGAGCGGATGGATTGGAAGGCCGGGCCTGGAGGGAATAGGAAGCTGAGTTTAGTGCTCTGCTAGCTGTGCCTGAGGCCAGCTATAGCTCAGCTAAGAACAATGGAGGCCACAGACAGAGGCCCAAGCAGGCAGAGCCCCATTCCACAGCTACAGCTCAGCAGGGGATGGCATGGTTGGGAAAAGAGGCAAACATCACATGTGACAACATTATGTCCATATGGGTGAGTCTTCCCATCTCTACTCTGTGAATATACAAACCTAATTCACCTGAATTTATGATATTACAGGATATCTGGTAACATTTCCTTTTAAGGTGTGCTTGTTACAGTGTAATTACATGTGTAATTACACTGTAACAAGTATTGGAGTTAATTGTAATAACTCATAGTTACAATGTAATAACAAGATGTACCTGGTAGTAATTGCGGTCTGTAACAAGTATAACAACGAATGCTTGTTGCCATGCTTGTTACAAATGGGCAGGTTTCCACTAAGTTCACCAACGTATACAGTTCATTACAGTACATCACCCATTCTGACAACCTGGCTCTCATTTTCAAGCTTCTGGAAGTGCGACCCAAATGGTAAATAAATACACTAGTACACCAGATTGCATGTAACATCTGCATAAGTACAGGGTAATAACTAGGTGTTACACTTCATTTTAACTAGCCAAATTCTGTTTATCTTGAGGGGTACTTACTTGTAGTGTAGTGTACTGATAGCCAGCGGTGAAAAAGTACCCAATTGTCATACTTGAGTAAAAGTAAAGATACCTTAATAAAAGGTCACCCAGTAAAATACTCATTGAGTTAAAGTATTTGGTTTTAAATATACTTAAGTATCAAAGTAAAAGTATAAATAATTTCAGATTTCTTATATTAACCAAACCAGACAGCACAATTTTCTTGTTTTTTAAATGTATGGATAGCCAGGGGCACACTCCTAAACTCAGACATAATTTACAAACAAAGCATTTGTGTTTAGTGAGTCCGCCAGATCAGAGGCAGTAGGAGTGACCAGGGTGTTTCACTTGATAAGTGTGTGAATTGGACCATTTTCCTGTCCTGCTCAGCATTCAAAATGTAATGAGGACTTTTGGGTGTCAGGGAAAATGTATGGATTAAAAAGTACATTATTTTTATTTAGAACTGTAGTGGAATTAAAGTAAAAATTGTCAAAAGGATAAATAGGAAAGTTAAGTACAGATACAGTACAATAAAATATGTTACGAATTTATTCTGTTTAAGATCCAAATGACACCTGCATCTTTTAAGTACTGGTACTTTAGTTTACACCACTGCCAATAGCATCCCAACACACATTTTTCAGCCTGCACAAACCACATTATATGTGTTAGCCAACTTGGAACCGATCACTTCATTGACACAACTCTGCACTAAAAAAGCTCTGGAGTCTAGTATCCAGGCCCAGGTAAAGCTTTCGTTTCAAATTAATGGAAGCTTATGAGCGCAATGGCAAAAAACGGGTTCACTAGCGGTTCACATAAAAAACTGTTAAAGAACGTTCTCACTTTTGGATGAGATGCATTGGTGCTATTATTTATTTAAGGCATCATGTCAAGGAATTAAAATGGACCTGACAGCATTTTAGCAACATGAAATCTTATTAAAATCTGTTCATATACACCCCCAGGAAGAATATGACACATTTAACAAAATAAAAATTTAAAAAAAGTGACCGCTTAGATATGGTCATTTTCACATTTTCATAAATTCTTAGAATGTTTGGGAATTACATATGCTAAGGTATTTGTGAAAAATCTATAGCAATATAAAGAGGGAAAGCGTCCGTGCGTTTGGACAATTAATAGACTCTGGAGTAAATAAACCTAATAAAAACATCTGTCTCGTCCAGGACCGGAGTCTACGCAGACCTGTGCACCATAGCCAATCGAGCTACAGTAGGCCTTTATGCAAACAACCCATTGCCACACAGGCTTACCACCATTCACTTTGAACTGGACTTTTCTTGCTAGCTAACCAAATGACACCTGCATCTCTAGCTGTGAATAGCCTCCGAAAAACAATATGAGGGGAAAAAGTCAGTCGCTCACCCACTCCTTCAATGACATGACATTACATCCTCCTAGCAGCTAGCTAGCTAGCTATCTATTTAATGTCAGGCTCTTTTTTTTAGCTTGCTATATAAATAGATACGCTAGCCCATTAGCCACATTATGACTGACTTGTGATCATTGACCTTGCTAGTTTGATTGTATTGAAATTCCCAGCCTTAGTTACAGTCGTCTGTTTTTGTCCAGATTATTGAGTCATTGAAACTGAAACAGTGCATCCCGAACGGAGGCAGCAAACAATGTACCAGGCCAGCTGGGATTTACAACCTGATAGCAATACTTTTTGGACTAGCAAGAAATGTATTTGTGAATTATATTAATCTAATCATGCATTGAACTTCATCCATCTATTCTGCCAACAATACGTGTACGTCATGGAACGCTGAGTCAAATAGAACCTGTTTTTAAAACCTCTTATAAAGTTGGGTTTGTAACATAAACTGTGAATGTTATATTTTTGACTGATATTATGATTGTCTGTTTGTTTCATATCTGCAAAGTAGTTAAAACGCTGTCAGTTCCACTTTAAGGCATAATGTCTTCCCAACAAACTCTAGGATGGGAAAATGCTTACAAGAAAGAAACAGACAGAGACATATTTCCATTGCTACTTGTAATGTTAAAAAGAGGAGAAAGGCAATCTTATTTTTTCTAAATGACCTATCTAGGCCACTCACCATTCTATAGTCTACAGATTTGAGTCACCACTAGAAAAGTTTTTTTTATGTTATGTCTTTGTTTAATCTAATGAGTCCAATTATTAATCTAACAATAAAATCCTAATTATTTTGTAAGAAAAGCAAAATCTTTTTACATGTTGTCGATAAAGTTGACTAAAGTAGAAGTTCATCTATTGTTTGTAGGTATTTTCACTTGGTAATGAGTAGTAGCCCAAAGTAATTATATAGAAATATCTATATCCCGTGTAACACCTAGTAATTACATTGTACTTATGCAGATAGTACATACACTGTGGTGTATGAGTGTGTTTATTTTTCACTTGGATGGCACCTTCAGAAGCTGACGATTAGATTGTCAGGATGGGCAATGTACTTTGTAGGCATACTATAACAACAAGTAAGTACCCATCAAGATACACATGATTTAGCTAGTTAAAATGAAGTGTAACAACTAGTAATTACATTGTACTTAGGCTTTGAAATAGTGTCTTATTCCTCATCTGGGATGACATTCAATTTGAGATCTTTTTTCCTAAACTCAACCAATTTAATTTGGGAGCAAGTGATAACAACAACATTGACTGGAGATATACACTGAACAAAAATATAAAAGCAACATGCAACAATTTTAAAGACTTTAATGAGTTACAGTTCATATAAAGAAATCCGTCAATTGAAATTCATTAGGATTCATTAGGCCCTAATCTATGGATTTCACATGACTGGGGATATAGATATGCATCTGTTGGTCACAGATACCTTTAAAAAACGTAGTGGCGTGGATCAGAAAACCAGTCAGTATCTGGTGTGCAGCACGACACATCTCCTTCGCATAGTTGATCAGGCTGTTGATTGTGGCCTGTGGAATGTTGTCCCACTCCTCTTTAATGGCTGTGCGAAGATGCTGGATATTGGCGGGTGCTGGAATATGCTGTCGTACACGTTGATCCAGAGCATCCCAAACATGCTCAATAGGTGACATGTCTGCTGAGTATGCAGGCCATGGAAGAACTGAGACATTTTCAGCTTCCAGGAATTGTGTACAGGTCCTTGCAACATGTGGCTGTGCCTTTTCATGCTGAAACATGAAGTGATAGCAGCAGATGAATGGCACGACAATGGGCCTCAGGATCTCGTCACGGTATCTCTGTGCAATCAAATTGCCATCGATAAAATGCAATTGCGTTCATTGTCCGTAGCTTATGCCTGCTCATACCATAACCCTACTGCAACCATAGGGCACTCTGTTCACAACGTTGACATCAGCAAACCGCTCGCCCACATGACGCCACACATGCTGTCTGCCATCTGCCCGGTACAGTTGAAACTGAGATTAATCCGGGATTCTTCTCCAGCGAAGGTGAGCATTTGCCTACTGAATTTCGTTACAATGCCGAACTGAAGTCAGGTCAAGGCCCTGGTGAGGACATCGAGCACACAGATGAGCTTCCCTGAGACGGTTTCTAACAGTTTGTGCAGAAATTTTTCGGTTGTGCAAACCCACAGTTTCATCAACTGTCTGGGTGGCTGGTCTCAGACAATCCCGCAGGTGAAGAAGTCAGATGTAGAGGTCCTAGACTGGTTTGGTCACACATGGTCTGCGGTTGTGAGGCCAGTTGGACGTACTTCCAAATTCTCTAAAATGACAATGAAGACAGCTTATGGTAGAGGAAATAACATTAAATTATCTTGCAACAGCTCTGGTGGACATTACTGCAGTCAGCATGCCAATTGCACACTCCCTCAAAACTTGAGACATCTGTGGCATTGTGATGTGTGACAAAACTGCACATTTTAGAGTGGCCTTTTATTGTCCCCAGCACAATGTGCACCTGTGTAATGATCAGGCCGTTTACTCAGCTTCTTGATTTACCACACCTGTGAGGTGGATGGATTATCTTGGCAAAGGATAAATGATCACTAACAGGGATTGAAACAAATTTGTGGACAACATTTGAGAGAAATAATCTTTTTGTGTGTATGGAACATTTCTTTGATATTTTATTTCAGCTCATGAAACATGGGACCAACACTTTACATGTTGCAAAAAAAGGAGGAAGGGAAACAATAGTAGATTTTGGTAGACAGAAGGTGCTCTTTGGTAAAAATGGGTAAATTGGTCATCAAAAAGAAAGGAGGACCAAGGCAGACTTCATATAATGAATTAAAATGACTTTATTTGTAAGGCATGTTCAAAGGAAACAAAGATTTTAAATTCTGATGCGTTTCGGCTGCATGGCCTTCGTCAGGGAGTACAAAATATGATAATCGATGTACTCTTTTGAACAGCTTTTTCCAATCAACCCTGATTTGAAGAGGGAGTGGTTACAGAATTCATTGGACAATACCTAGTAAGCAATACTATAACATATCTACAGTCTTTCACTTTTGAATGTGTATAGTATTGCTTACTAGGTATTGTCCAATAAAACGCATCAGAGTTTTTAATCTTTGTTTCCATGTTCAGTATATTTTGAACAGTGCACATTCATGGGTAAGTAATTTGATCGTAATGAGTATAGGCTATAATCTCTCAGACACCAAGCGCATCCAGAAGAGTTCCCAACCTTTGTCACAGTTGTTAATGCATCGGATGCAGCTGAGAAGAAGTTGGTGAATTTAATGGAACCCTGCCCATTTGTAACGAGCATGGTAACAAGAATTTGTTGTTACACTGCTGTAATTTGTTGTTACACTGCTGTAATTACAGACTGCAATTACTACCAGTTGCATGTTGTTATTACACAGTAACTATGAGTTGTTACCGTTAACTACAATACTTGTAACAAGGACCCCTTAAACGGAAGTGTTATCAGATATCTTTATGATTCGTTTTATGAGAAGCCGTGATAATAAATATTGATTTAGTATGGCTGTATATGTTCACTTTAGTATCTCAAGGGCCAACTCAAATGTTGAAAGTGTGATTCAGCAGTAGCTGTTCAGGTGCGTCAAGCGATAAAACCAGTCTGTCATCAGAATGTCTTTCCAGCGGTACAGTAGGTTTCAGTGTGGTGTACCTTGACAATAGGTAGTGAAAGGGGTAATAAGTAGCGCCAGCATGTGGTATCCAAGGCTGAGTTCTGGGTTCCACCTTGGTGCCAGCTGCTGCGGCTGTAATAATAAAGCAGTACAATACGTCCTGCCCGCTGCCCGCATGGGGAATCAGTAGCAGTGATTTGAAATAAAACTTAACAACCAATCAGAAATAGCAAACTCCCCAGGACAAGCTTTGCTGTGCTCCACTCAGTCTTTGTTCATAGCTAATGAGCTATGGTTGTTTAGAAACACATGTTTTTTCCATAAGATTTAATGATTTCCTAATATAGTGACTTGCAGCATACTAGAGCATAACACAGCAATTATATTCCTATAATGATGGCCATTATAGAGGACCTTTCTCTGGATATTGTATGATGTTGGCAGTGTCTAACACCAGGCTTGGTATGGCACGGCCTCTCGTAATGAGAGCACGGCAGCCATGTTGTAGTCCTGGTCCATCAACTACTGTTGCCTTGAAAATGGTGCATGCTTATTTGGTAGATTTGCTACTGTTTGCTATGGTTTACAATGTGGACAGTCGTCAGTCACAATACTCTTGCGTGTTAGACCATAAAGCACATATCTGATTGGTGAGATATCAGCCTAAAAGGTTCAACTTTACACACAATTCAATGTGAATTACTAAACCGACAAGTTTGGATGAAGATAAACGTTTGGATGGAAGTTAATGTAATCTAATATTGGTCCGGAATTCCTCTCAGGGCCTCTGGGGTATGAAATATGATTATGGAAACACACCAAGATGTGAAAACGTTGGACATGTGAGAAGAGAATCCTAAAAATGAAAGCAAGAGAGGGGCTAAGTTGATTAGACGATTGGACAGGGGGTGTGTGGTGCGAGCGCTTGGCAGTGCCCCGGTCCAGAAGGGCTGCTGGCCACATGCCGATCAGGACTTGTGACTGAGGGGACTATCAAAGGTAAGGACCTCCGGCCGGGTCGGGATACAAAGAGGCCACTGAACAGTTGGCCTTTTCATTTCATGCCTTACATCCATGCCCTTCTGCTGCTGATTCAATTACAACTAATTACTCAATTAAAATCACATGCAGGGGCAAGTAACCTTTTTTTTAAAGAGCCTCAGCTCCAAAATAACTATTTCTACATCCCCAGAATGTCTGGTGAAGAGAATTCCTACATGACATGGCAGAACAGGCCCATTAGCCCATTTTTAGCACTTTTATACAACCAGCCATTAAATTGGCCACTTGTTAGTGAAAGACATTAATCTGAGGACATACTGTATATATATATTTTTAATTAAATTTTATTTAACCTTTATTTAACTAGGCACGTCAATTAAGAACTAATTCTTAATTACAACGACTGCCTGCCCCGGCCAAACCAGGACGACGCTGGGCCTATTGTGCGTCGCCTGCCCTATGGGACTACCAATCACGGCCGGATGTGATGCGGCCTGGATTCAAACCAGGGTCTGCAGTGATGCTGAGATGCAGTGCCTTAGACCGCTGCCCCACTCGGGAGGTTCAGAGGTTCATTTAGGACAGTTTTTCTTTACATCGGTTACAATTTTTTTAGTTTTCTCCATGCTACAATATATGGACACCAATATTAAAGTTATATAAATTCTTCTTAAAGTGGATCCAATTATCATTCCCCTAAATTACATGTTTTAATGTCTACTTCTCTATTGCATTCCTTATGTTTATTTCCCAGGCTACTTAGAGCCAGGGATTCTCCCTCCTCTCCGTTCTGCTCCCTACAGGACTAGCTGCACGGCTTTGGTGAGGCCTATAGCACACAGAGAAGGGAGAGATTGCTTGTCGAGGAAGATGTGAGGAAGAGGAAATGGGGTCTGGCATGTTGACTCAGGAGTAGGCCCCTCAGGACCCCTCAACGGACAGCTATTAAAGTTTAATTGCTAGCCTTGCCTATCATGGAAGTCCTCAGAGCTCTGTAGGGGTAAATTGCTGAGCTACTGGGGAAGGAAGGTCATTTGTTGAATAAGGCCCAGTCATGGTTTAGGTAGGAGATGTCTGCCCAGCTAACAACAAACACTCTCACAACTTTAGAGAACCTTCCCTTAAGAGTGTCATTAGGTCATTACCTAACGTTTTCATAAGAACGTTCCAGTGATGTGCAAGGACTGTTTTCAAGACCATTCACTTAATGTCAAACGGAACTTGCCCAGAACGTGGTCACCATGTTTTCAGAATATTCAATATTAATATTAAGTTTCATCAGAACAAGAATATTACAATGTCCAGTTTTCTAAGGGTTTGGAGAATTTTCCATCAACGTCAAGCCAAACATTCACAGAACATGGTTGCCATGTTTTCAGAACATAAGATAATGTTCTCTCTCCCTGTAATTGTTAGCTGGGTGGGTGTTCAGAGGATGCTGCTCACCTGACACCTGCAAGCCTGAGAACTCAGTGCTGCATCACTACTACATCTACAACATACCATGATGTTACTGTAGGTTACAGTGTATGGTAAAGTAACAAAAAACACAATGGATGTTAGGGAACATTGTGTCCAGCCCCAATTTCCTCTTTCCCTCCCAGGAAAAATAAGGAGTATCTGAGCTTTGTTTCTGGGTTATTTGCATAATTCACTTTGATGGGTGAATACTTGTCTCCATCCCTCGGTCTCTTTTGTATCTGAAGATTACAAAGGGACTGTTTCCAGCGCCACGCAGGCTACCAGGAGAAGACTATCAAAGGGAAGGACTGGGCTTTCAAGTCAGGACCCTTCGATTGTATTACAGATTGGTTCCAGGTGAGGCAGCTTTGGTAAGCTCAGCCAGAGGAAAATTGCCCTCCATGGAGTGCCGGCGAGAGGCAGGGAGGCTTCACGGTTGGCATGGCACTCCAGAATTCCAAAACTACTCAGCAGGATTTCGAAGGGATGAACACCGGACCTCAAAAATCTTGTTGTGGTTGATCGCAGTTACATTAAAAGCTAAGCCAGAGAAAGGGGTACAGGGTGTCTGTCTATTTCAAAAGATTATGTTGGAATAGCTGGATAGTACGGTCATGCACAGACTTCAACTGTCGCCATAATGGTCAAATTATCCCTTTGATTCCCTCAGAAAATAAGTCCAGGATTTATCTTTCAAACTGAGATATTCTCCAGCTCCTCTTTGGTGTTAACATGATTTTGTAAATTAGAGGTTCATCTTCATTTCTATCTCATTCACACATCATGACAGGAATCTCTGTCTGCAGCACTCCTGACTGCTGAGAATCTTGCAGCTTTTACTAAAGAGAATACCAATCCTATTGACTAAGACTGACTTCCGGTTGTGTCTTGGTTAATCTGATAACAGCTATTTTTGAGGATTGATATGAATGGTATGAATGACACTGACAAATCACAAATGTGGCCATTGTTCTTGTTTTTCTTTATGCAGATTGAATTCATTGAGTTTTAACAGTGACAGAGACCAAATTCCTTGGTACGTGGAATGGAGGCAGAAAAGGAAGGTTTGGTGCAGAACAGGTGCATACGGAATGTCGATCTTTGATATACCTGTTGATAATAGAGCAGATCCTCGCCTTGAGGGTAACCCAGCTAGCCTTAACCCCCTCCCTCACTGGTGTTGCTGTATCTCTGCTGTCTGTCATCATCTTCTTTCAATAGACTCGTGCCCACTGCCCATGACGCCAGGTTTCAGAGCCAAGCCTGTCTGTTCAGTTAAACGCATCATAAACCAGTCCTCAGGGAAACACTAAACAGATCTTGGATTGTTGTACATGTATGTAGAGCTGGTTGTCCTGGACTCCCGCTGCACGCAGCAGTGTCAACTCTGATCTAAAGCAGGCTGCGTGTGGAAAGGCCAATTAGGCAGAGACTGTTCTGAGGACGACGTATGCGTGCCAGGCCTTGCCATTCTACATCACTCACCTGCCACGACAGATTGTCCCAGACACTGCAACCTCCGCTCATGTTTTTGAACTGGGGGATTTTAAAAAAATCCTCCTTAATTGGGTGTTCTTCTTTGTTGTCAAGGTTTTTTGAAGCAGAGCACAAATGAAAAGAGTAATATATTTTGGTTTTGCAATACGCTATACAACAAAGGTACAAATCAAATGTCCCCTGCCAGCATCCTTCAAAGTGCCCTAGTCTGGATTTCCTCTGTGTTACTTCTGTCAGATCTTAATTAATCTAATTTTCCCTCTTTTGAAAAAACATACTGTATGTCATAGCTGTGAGTCAATCATCAACGCTCTACTTCCAAATAGCATCAGATAGCAGAGTTAGTAAGGCAGTGGACCAGCTTGAGTGAGGAGGCCAGGTTATTGCCGTGGGAAAAATGTAATCTTGTAGTGGTTCACCAATTCCCCACTGATTAAGTTTACACTGAGAGGAAAGATTGTTTCCACCTTTGCAGAGGGCCGAGCTCAACAACAAAGAGTCTTCGGTGGACCTCAGTGCAGACTACAATCACTCCACCCTCCTCCTAGGCCACACAGAGCAAATAAGCTGTTATTCCACTGTTGTTTGGAAGGATTGCAGAGGGATTGGTCCTGTAATGAAAAGAAAATAGAGCCGATGTTCCCATGACGGATATGGTAAACCGAATCGAGACGGGGCGCACCGTTAGCTCTGAGTTCACACCTCTGGTCCCGGAGCACCCTCCCTTAACCCCCACCCCCAACCCTCACTGACTCACCCTTTCCAAAGAACCTGATCCGGCCTGGAGGCCCATGAGGTCACGTCCTGGTGAGGATTTGTTTGATTTCTCTAATCACTGCTGAGGCTCTTCTTGTCTTTGTTTGCTTTGTAGAACAAGCAGTAAACACACATGCTTAAGATGGTTGTATGGCACACAGACAGAGAGAGCAGAGGACAACTGCTGGAGGACGCCGAGCTCTTGATTGCATTGAAGGTCATGGTAATTACTTTGTCATGTGCCTGTCCTGAACTACTCTTACTGTGCCGATTGTATGTCAAAATATGACGAGGGCATTGCAATTGATTCAAAACAAATTGACAAGAAAATATACTGGTCATAAGTCACACACAAAGTGAATCCTAAGACATTCCTAAGTGAACAACAGTGTTTGCGTCGTCAAACAGACTCCATATGTTAACTTAGAGATCAGCTCAGCTAGGTGAATATCCAGCCTCCTCTTGTAAACAGAGCTTTGTTTCTGTTGGACCCTAACCCCCTCTCTGGTGGTAGGGGATCAGAGGGGTCACCTGTGATTGGACTAAACGCCAGGACCACTTGCCAAGCCGAAAGGCAATGTGGGAGCTTCAAGACCGAGTGGAACACTCTGGCCATGTCTCACAGGGGGAAAGAGGTGGGGGGTGGTGCTAGCTGGACCCCTGAGGAGAGAGACCCACAGGGTGGGAGGAAGCTGCTGTGAATGAAAACCAGGAGAGGGAGGAAGTGCAGTGTTTATGCTGCTCATGGTCTCCTCTCTTCACTGTCAGGGAGAAACATGCCCTGCTGGAGGTAGGTAGAGCCTGCCTGGCCTGGCCTTACTCCACTAACAGGAGAGCCTGCAGGGCCAGAACCCTGCTGCCTGTTACTATGTTTAGGCGTTGCTCTCCCCCTCTCGTCAGGACCCCAGCTGTCTACCCTCGGAACTCCCTGCTGCTCCATGATTTGGTGGGAAAAGGAGATGATATGGGATCGATATGAATTTGTTTCTGACGACAGGGTCGTCCTGATTCATACGTCAAAATTTTAGCAGAGACATGTTGATTCTTCAATAAGAAAAAGTGACTGAGTATAGGATTTAGTGCCAAAAGGTGTTTTCTGCCTCGGCTGATCTGTAAACTGTAAGTGGTTGGAATTAGCACAATCAAATGTAATGCAACTCTCTGCAGAGGACACGCCATCAAAACTTTGTCATAATAATCCACTGTCCAAAAATCTCTCCCGTAGAGTTCGGAGGCAGAGTTATAGTTGTTTATTGTTTGGTACTGTGTGTTGTCATGGTTAGATCATGACGTGAGCAGTAATAGTCTTTTCTCAAATCTCATTTGCTCCGTTTCCAGATAACCATCAGTTTTACCATATTTGAAAAACACATTTGTTTGTGTGGAGTAATAGTACTCTGGTCATTTCTTGAGTCTTTGGCTCTTAAAGGGAAATCTAATTTATGTTACAGTGACACACTGTCCACTGTTGGTATTTTTTGTTTTGACTGGTTTAGGTCAGGTGATAATGACAGTGTTATATTACATTATATTAGATGGAAAAACAAGATACTGAATAAACGTGAGTCATATAATATAACAAGATACTGAATAAACGTGAGTCATATAATATCACATAACATACCAATGCATACGTGGTCTGCAGTCACTGTCTTCTGGTATAAAACATGTGCACTCTTAGTCTAAAAACGATATGCTCAATTTGAGCATTTCTGGGCAAGATAAACCAACAGGATTCAAAAGCTGCGAATGTGGCCCTTGTGGGTGAAATCAATTGAGAGGTACACAATTTTCCTAACGTGAGGCCATTCTCCCACAATGAATGCACAGTCACACCACCACCAGGTCTGGAACTGAACTATAACTACATAATGAACCATCTGGTCTCTGATGTTGGACTACAACATTGCACACAAACACAGACACACACACAGCACACCGCAAGGGCCTGCACACTGTTTCCAATCACACATTTACACGCATATACAGGTACACACACTCTCTTACACTCCCTGACACGCAAATACACACATGCGCGCACACACACAGGCCTGTTGATGTGTGTGAAACACGTAGGTGGATCTCTGCAGTGCGTCTTTATGAGCTTTGAACTGCACATAGTGTGTTTTGAAGGCTCCTTTCAGGGTCTTGGAATGGACGCCGCCCACCCATTGCCTGCCAGGAAGTGTATCTGATGTGGAGTCTGTATGCTCCGCAGACTTCCTGGTACTGACGCATGCCCATGGTGTAATGTCAAACCCTACCTTGTCTTAACAGCTCCTCAGCCTCAATCTAAACCCTGACCCCAGATCATCCACAGAGCCCCACCATGTCAGCCTTTCAACCCCATCACCATGCCCATTCTGAGGCCTGCTGGGACGATGGGGTCAGCCAGCGCCTCACGTCAGCCCTAAAGAAACAGGAAAGAGAGAGAGAGAGTGTTTTTCAGAATAGCAACCAAAGTTAATTAAATGAAGCCTGTCTCTGTTCCTGAAGTCTCCTTCTGAGGAAACGCTGACAGGTTTCAGAGCCCTGGTCCAGTCCAACCAGACTGCAGAGAGACACCACAGAGGACTGGGGAGCTCTGGGACACACAGGAATCACAATAGACCCTTCTCCTCAGGGAAATACACCAGACATCAGCATGTGTGTTCAGCTGTAAACATGCTA
Organism: Salvelinus alpinus; assembly: GCF_045679555.1. Taxonomy (NCBI): domain Eukaryota; kingdom Metazoa; phylum Chordata; class Actinopteri; order Salmoniformes; family Salmonidae; genus Salvelinus; species Salvelinus alpinus. The sequence continues at coordinate 23,103,689 of NC_092118.1, forward strand.
GTCATAAATGGTCACACACACTGTTTGGTCCAAATCTGTGCACGCTGGCTCATGCACATGAAAGCATCCTGCCCTGCGCATTCTTTTTGGGGTGCAGTCATATAGCTAATTTTGTTGATGATCTGTAATTGCGTATCCTGTGATTCTCATAACCATTCCATTACCATAGGTTCAGTCATACTGTGTATTTCAGAGCAGGCCTTTCTCCTCCTCTGTCCCTATGATTGATGTGGAGCATATGTGTTTTATCTGTGATACAGTTGAATGTAGGCCCTCTTTTTCAATCATCCTCTCCCAGTCCCTCTTTTCTCTCTCACTTGCTATTTTTCACCTTCTGTATGCCAAGATGTTCCTTGGAGAAAGGAGTAGTTCTTGATCGCATGAATATTACTAGTCTCCTCTCCTTCCTATCTTAGGCAGAGACAGTGCAAGGGTGTAATAATTTTAATGGTCTCTCATCCTGGTTAAAAACGAATGGTCAACCCTTTTCATTTTGCTGCATATTTATCCAGTGAGCTGACCATCTACTCGAAGAGCTCTGCTACAGAGATTTCAATGAGCTCGTGGACTGATACCATCAACATGAATGAGGATATCTCCAAAAACATGTTTCTCGTTTGACTCGTTTGGATGAAATGTCCATTTCTGTTATCTGCTGATCAGTTTTGTTTAGTTTTTCTAAAGTGGATAGATTTCACCCGAGGTAACAGTGGAAGTCTAAAACCCTCCATAAAGCTAGAACACAAACACAGGCCTGAAGCGGAGGCTCTCCGGCTCCAAGTTTGGGTTTAGATTTCCATCTGAATTGATTCAAATCTGAATTTCAAGTAAACATGACAGATTCCATCTGCTTTAATGTAAAAACAAGAGAGTTTTGATGACAAGAGCAGAATGTTTTAAAGAAATGCACAGCTAGGTATTTCAGGTCAACTCATCACTATCTTTTCTCCTAACCTCCTGTTGTGATCTAGTTGAGACCCTCTTTGTGTGTCCCAGGGGTTTTCTTTGGCAGAGCACACAGAAATATCACAAGGTGCTTTGAAGCTGATTTCAAATGAGATCTAAAGTGAAGCAGACAAAAAATGTAGTCCAACATTGAGCGTGGCAGGTCACAGACTCCCATTCTACTATGTGACCCCTCCACGTGTGTCCAGGCTTGGATCTGAAAGATGGGAGAGCAGTGCAGTTGGATCACAGTGGTTGAGCTCAGATTTAGTAGGAGACAGAGTCACACCCCTGGATGGGGGAAAGTCTGAGATCCAGCACAGGGTGTGAGATCCAACCCCGCCTCTCAGTTCGTAGGAGATGAGAGGAGGAGAGAACCAAAGATCCTGTACCCATTGGGCCCTCTTTACTTTCTGCCCTGCAAGATTTAATCATTGATGATCCCTATTTTCTGCCTTGTAGTAGTAATAGGAGTATCATTTTATGTCATGTATGATCTCTTCAAGGGACACATGTTTGAAAGGCCATCTGAAAAAACGCCACCTCACAAAAAAGAATGGTAGGAGACAAGGGAGTGTGCCACACACCTCTTGTCTATCTTCAGGGAATGAAGAGTGTTGAGGGATTTCCTGCACAGTGACTGCACAGTACCAGAACCAGAAGTGCTCTAGTATAGAAACTATGGTGATGGTTTAAATAGGAGATAAGGTAATGGCCTAAAACATAAAATACATAAACACATTACACAGACTATAATAGATTGGTGGGGAGTTGCATCATGGGATGGCTTTTCTCTTTGTTGCCCAACTGTAACACAGACACACACATGTGCACACACACACAAACACAAACACACTGGTTAAATTGGGAATAACCCTAACCCTAGCTTCATGTCCACATCCCGGTTCAAACCTAACTCTATCCTCAACCACAACCCTAACCCTAGCTTCATGTCCACATCCCAGTTCAAACCTAACCCTATCCTCAACCACAACCCTAACCCTAGCTTCATGTCCACATCCCAGTTCAAACCTAACCCTATCCTCAACCACAACTCTAACCCTAGCTTCATGTCCACATCCCGGTTCAACCCTAACCCTATTCTCAACCACAACCCTAACCCTAGCTTCATGTCCACATCCCGGTTCAAACCTAACCCTATCCTCAACCACAACCCTAACCCTAGCTTCATGTCCACATCCCGGTTCAACCCTAACCCTATCCTCAACCACAACCCTAACCCTAGCTTCATGTCCACATCCCAGTTCAAACCTAACCCTATCCTCAACCACAACCCTAACCCTAGCTTCATGTCCACATCCCGGTTCAACCTTAACCCTATCCTCAACCACAACCCTAACCCTAGCTTCATGTCCACATCCCAGTTCAAACCTAACCCTATCCTCAACCACAACCCTAACCCTAGCTTCATGTCCACATCCCGGTTCAACCCTAACCCTATCCTCAACCACAACCCTAACCCTAGCTTCATGTCCACATCCCAGTTCAAACCTAACCCTATCCTCAACCACAACCCTAACCCTAGCTTCATGTCCACATCCCGGTTCAACCCTAACCCTATCCTCAACCACAACCCTAACCCTAGCTTCATGTCCACATCCCAGTTCAAACCTAACCCTATCCTCAACCACAACCCTAACCCTAGCTTCATGTCCACATCCCGGTTCAACCCTAACCCTATCCTCAACCACAACCCTAACCCTAGCTTCATGTCCACATCCCAGTTCAACCCTAAACCTATTCTCAACCACAACCCTAACCCTAGCTTCATGTCCACATCCCGGTTCAACCCTAACCCTATCCTCAACCACAACCCTAACCCTAGCTTCATGTCCACATCCCAGTTCAACCCTAAACCTATTCTCAACCACAACCCTAACCCTAGCTTCATGTCCACATCCCGGTTCAACCCTAACCCTATTCTCAACCACAACCCTAACCCTAGCTTCATGTCCATATCCCAGTTCAACCCTAAACCTATCCTCAACCACAACCCTAACCCTAGCTTCATGTCCACATCCCAGTTCAAACCTAACCCTATCCTCAACCACAACCCTAACCCTAGCTTCATGTCCACATCCCGGTTCAACCCTAACCCTATTCTCAACCACAACCCTAACCCTAGCTTCATGTCCACATCCCAGTTCAACCCTAACCCTATTCTCAACCCTAACCCTTGTTTTCTGTCCACATCCCGGTTCAACCCTAACCTTATTCTCAACCACAACCCTAACCCTAGCTTCATGTCCACATCCCGGTTCAACCCTAACCCTAGCCCCAACCCTAACTTCATGTCCACATCCCGGTTCAACCATAATCCTAGCCTCAACTATAATCCTAACCCTAACCTTGGTTTATGATTATTTTGTTCTTCTTTGTATTCTCCTTTTGTCTTTGACCCGTGTGCAGGAGCCCAGCTCCAGGTAGCTCCAGCTCAATTTAAGCTCTGCCGCTACTATACATACTGTACATGCACATTTGCGCTCACAGTATTGCGCTAACATACACAAACATTTCAGAACAAAACAACATCTCTATAAAAGGCTGCAGATAGCCTAGCAGTTAGAACGTTGGGCTAGTAACCGAAAGGTTGCTTGTTAAAATACCCGAGCCGACACGGTGAAAAATATGTTGATGTACCCTTGTGCAAGGCACTTAAGCCTAATTTGCTCCAGGGGCTCCGTACTACGATGGCTGACCCTGTAAAACAACACATTTCACTGCGTCTGTGTATCTGGTGTATGGAACAATAAAACCATGTTTTTTTGTGCATGTTTTACATTTCCATCCTTAAAAAGCTAATAGACAAATGTTGAAATATGACAAGAAAATGATTATGTAGTATAATTTTCAGTAGTTCTTTTGGATATATGAGTTGTAGTATATTAAATGTTTTCCCCTGGAAGTGTAACTGGACCTGGAGAGGGATTAATGATGAGTGACAGATGAGTTTCAAAGCCAGTCTCTGAGCCGGTCACATGACTGTGAACCTCAGTCAGGTTCCTGTCCCTCGGCAGGCATCCCAATAGTTCTCATGATGCCCTCTGGGCCTGGCTCAGTTTGACGGCAGCGCCAGGCCTGCTCTGGTTTCACCTTGCCAGATAAGATTGGCGCGTGTGGATTCCTCAGCTTGCTGACCAACACAGGTTACAGTTGACCCCTTGGAGCAGCTGAAATATTGCCCCAGGTTTGGGGGTTCAAGAGCCAAACTCAGTCACGCAACACTACAACAGGAAGCCAGGGTCAAAGTTTGGCAATTCCTCTCCTGTTGGTATGATTTAACTGATTTTACACAGTCGTCTAAACTTCTTTGCTTAAAGCAATGCTGTAATTATACATTTGGAAAATAGTCTCTCCTAAGTGTAGAGTGAATCAATCCAGACCATCTCTCTCCTCTATGTCTCTCTCTCTCTTGTTAAGTGTTATAATGCATCTGTGCAGGGCCTGCTTGGGCCTCACAGGCAGAGGAGTCTGCTTTGTGTTGGCTGAGAGAGAGAGAGAGAGAGAGAGAGAGAGAGAGAGAGAGAGAGAGAGAGAGAGAGAGAGAGAGAGAGAGAGAGACAGAGAGAGAGAGAGACAGAGAGAGAGAGAGACAGGGAGAGAGAGAGAGAGAAATCAGAGAGAGACAGAGAGAAAAAGAGCGAGAGAGACAGAGAGAAAAAGAGCGAGAGAGACAGAGAGAAAAAGAGCGAGAGACAGAGAGAAAAATAGCGAGAGAGAGAGAGAGAGAGAATATGGGCCCCACCAGTTCTGGGTCACCAGTTCTGGGTTCTGAGAGACTAGAGACTCTCTAGTCAAGTGTACACTAGGCCCCTCAGCCTGGAGAGGCCTGCTGAGGAATAATGGAGTAGAAGAGGCGAGGATTAGAGGGGCATCTCATAGAGCTATTTTCATCTTTTCATTATTCTCTCAATTAGCTTGCTACTCCCTGCTGTCAGGGGAATACATGGTTCTTTACTGGGAGGGGGATTTGTGTGCGTGTGAACTACATATAAAAAACTAGGGATACCAAGTCTGACACTCAGCATCAGAGAGCATTCGCATTAGGAACATGTTGAAAAGCTGTGTGCTAATTTCACCCGCAAAGAGTTGTGTGCTGTGGATCAGAAAGGGCCTCAGTTATCCATGTGCCTCATAATGAAACACTCTTCCTTTAATGTCACCCATCTCTCTTTTACTTTAGGGAGTGCATTCTCTGATTGTCTCTTGGGTGGCTCACTGGGTGCTGTGTTTATATCAGACTACATTAAGCTAATTACGTAATTCCCATTCACACCTTCACAACTTTCACAACCTTAACCCAGCAGTTGAACTACAGTATACAAGGCATGGTGAATAGAAGTTCAACATCTTATATCAACATATTTTAATCAAATGGTAAATAAATCAACTGTGTAGGGTGATATTGAGGGACCTGCAATGCTGGGGAGAGAAAGTCAGCTAACCATACAAGCCAATGGTAAGCATACATACCCCCAAACTAGAGAGAGGGACACCCCCTGCTTATAAGGAGTATAGGACATATCTCATGCAAGGCAGCTGGTGAACAGACCCCCCCCCAACCCGCAGCCTCCCATTCCCCCCCATCAATAGAGGAGATCAGGCCTCCACTCTCACTTCCCTCCTGGGGAAAGGAATATTTATCTTTTTGACTTCAATCTTGGCATCAAATGCTGCTCTTAGCTTCCTCCATATGGGCAGCCAAACCTGGATCCTCATAAAGACAGACACACAGGGCGAGGGGGAGACAGAGATAAAGAGAGTGAAAGAGAGTTAGCTAGAGGGAGGGTCTGTGTGGAGGCTGAACACAGGCCCCTGTCTTAGCCTGCACATGGATGGATGTGTACCCTGATGGATGTCTGTGGCAATTACGAGCTGGGATTATTCTGCCCACCCCCCCGGCTGGGTGCCATGTCATCCCTGAGCGGTGCACGTGGCAGACAGACCAGGGGACCACAGGCTCACTGAGCATCAGTCTGCTGCCTGGCTAGTAGTAAACACACTCCTATGAACTCACCATGTTATGACTGGCCAGTGGTTTCAGCTGGCCACTCTCTGTGGGATAAGAGGCTCTTATAGCCTCTTTGAAAACATCCAAACTACCAGAGCCTTTGCTGGTTTGGTCTTGTAACTTCTGCAATCCAGGACATGGTTGATTTGGGTTTGAAATCTAAAGCTAGTGAATACATTATATTGAGCTGAGATCCTAAAAACAGATTAAAGCATGGAATTGTAAGCAATTCTGAACCAGCCCCCAACCAAAACCTCACTGTACTTGCATGATGGTGCATAAAATGGGGCTTTTATAATGATAACGATGGGTAGTTACAACCGTGGACTTTGTTTTTCATCTCTCTCTCTGCCGCACATGGCTATGAATTATTCATATAGTTTGGCTAATTTAAGGGAGACTCTTGGTGGAGTGCACACATCCCCAAATGACTCGAGGAGTTGAAGATCCTGCCTTTACCTCCGAAGAGAGAAAGAGGTGGGGCAGGGGGGGAAAAGAGTATGTGAGAGAGATAAGGAATCCCTAGGTTTTAACAGTGTTTTAAATTAGCTAAAACCAAGGGATTCCTTATCTCTCTCTAACTTATGAGCCCTTACCAACAATGCAGAGTAAAAACAATTATTGTAACTCAAAAGGATACACAAGAAATAAACTATATACAGGGAGTACCAGTACCATATTTCTGTGCAGCGGTACGGCGTATTTGAGGTAGATACAGTTGAAGTCGGAAGTTTACATACACCTTAGCCAAATACATTTGACCTCAGTTTTTCACAATTCCTGACATTTAATCAGAGTAAAAATTCCCTGTCTTAAGTCAGTTAGGATCACCAATTTATTTTAAGAATGTGAAATGTCAGAATAATATTAGAGAGAATGATTTATTTCAGCTTTTATTTCTTTCATCACATTCCCAGTGGGTCAGAAGTTTACATACACTCAATTAGTATTTGGTAGCATTGCCTTTAAATTGTTTAACTCAAACGTTTTGAGTAGATTTCCACAAGCTTCCCACAATAAGTTGGGTGAATTTTGGCCCATTCCTCCTGACAGAGCTGGTGTAATGAAGTCAGGTTTGTAGGCCTCCTTGCTTGCACATGCTTTTTCAGTTCTGCCCACAAATTTTCTACAGGATTGAGGTCAGGGCTTTGTGATGGCCACTCCAATAGCTTGACTTTGTTGTCCTTAAGCCATTTTGCCACAACTTTGGAAGTATGCTTGGGGTCATTGTCCATTTGGAAGACCCATTTGCGACCAAGCTTTAACTTCCTGACTGATGTCTTGAGATGTTGCTTCAATATATCCACATAATTTTCCTCCCTCATGAAGCCATCTATTTTGTGAAGTGCACCAGTCCCTCCTGCAGCAAAGCACCCCCATAACATGATGCTGCCACCCCGGTGCTTCACGGCTGGGATGGTGTTCTTCGGCTTGCAAGCCTCCCCCTATTACCTCCAAACATAATGATGGTCATTATGGCCAAAGTTCTATATTTCATTCATCAGACCAGAGGACATTTCTCCAAGAAGTACGATCTTTGTCCCCTTGTGCAGTTGCAAACCGTAGTCTGGCTTTTTTATGGTGGTTTTGGAGCAGTGGCTTCTTCCTTGCTGAGCGGCCTTTCAGGTTATGTCGATATAGGACTCGTTTTACTGTGGATATAGATACTTTTGTACCTGTTTCCTCCAGCATCTTCACAAGGTCCTTTGCTGTTGTTCTGGGATTGATTTGCACTTTTCGCACCATAGTACGTTCATCTCTAAGAGACAGAACGCATCTCCTTCCTGAGCGGTATGACGGCTGCGTGGTCCAATAGGTGTTTATACTTGTGTATTATTGTTTGTACAGATGAACGTGGTACCTTCAGGCGTTTGGAAAATGCTCCCAAGGATGAACCAGACTTGTGGAGGTCTACAATTTTGTTTCAGAGGTCTTGGCTCATTTCTTTTGATTTTCCCATGATGTCAAGCAAAGAGGTACTGAGTTTGAAGGTAGGCCTTGAAATACAGCCACAGGTACACCTCCAATTGACTCAAATTATGGCAATTAGCCTATCAGAAGCTTCTAAAGCCATGACATCATTTTCTGGAATTTTCCTAGCTGTTTAAAGGCACAGTTATCTTAGTGTATGTAAACACTGGAATTGTGATACAGTGAATTATAAGTGAAATAATCTGTCTGTAAACAATTGTTGGAAAACTTACTTGTGTCATGCACAAAGTAGATGTCCTAACCGACTTGCCAAAACTATAGTTTGTTCACAAGAAATTTGTGGAGTGGTTGAAAAATGAGTTTTAATGATTCCAACCTAAGTGTATGTAAACTTCCGACTTCAACTGTATGTACATAAAGGCAGGGCAAAGGTACTGGGCATCAGGATAGATAATAATACTATTAAATTAAATAACAGAGTAGGTGCAGCATTTGGTGAGTGTGAAAGTGTTTCAGTGTGTGTGTGTGTGTGTGAGTGAGTCTATACATAGTCTTGTGAGTGTGCATAGAGTCAGTGCCAGATATGGTCAGTGCAGATAGTTCGGGTAACCATTTAAATAACTGTTTAGCAGTCTTACGGCAATTTGGCAGTCTTATGACTTGGGGGTAGAAGCTGTCTCGGTGCCTGTTGGTCGGATAGCTGATGTTTCGGTACCATTTGCCGGATGGTAGCAGATGAACAGTCTATGGCTTGGGTGGCTGAAGTCTTATGCAATTTTTCTGGCCTTCCTCTGACACCGCTTAATATAGAGGTCCTGGATAGCAGGGAGCTCGGCCCCAGTGATGTACTGGACTGTACGCACCACCCTCTGTAGCGCTTTGCGGTCGAGGGCGGTGCATTTTCCATACCAAGCGGTGATGCAGCCAGTCAAGATGCTCTCGATGGTGCAGCTGTAGAACTATGAGTGGAACCAGAGAGATTCATACGAGATGTAGGAAAGACAAAATAATATGGAGAGCTGATAATGGAGAGAACCTTGAAAAAATGAAGGTGGAGAGGTGAGGAGAGACACATAGACATATTGTGAAAGGGAGAGGAGAAGAGAGGAGTAACCGGCGGGGCAGCTGTTGAATTCCTGCACCCGTCTAGGCTGCACTGAGAGTGGAGCTGGGCTGAAGTGTTTGTGGGGCCCCTGTGGTTTTTCAGCCAATAAATCCTCTGCACGTATTTAATCCAGTCAGAATGTGCAGCAGGGGAGGAGCGCTCAAGGATGTACGGCCATTACTCAGCGGCCCACATCAGAGAGAGGAGCTGGGGATCCATAAACCCCCACCTCCCCTGCCCCTGTCCCCGGCAGCCCAGGAGAGGGCCAGACTCTGGGGAACACTGTTGAGGTGTGATGAGGTCTGGTGCTCTGGAGGCCTGAAAACTCCATGTATTCACAGGTCCTTCACCACAGGTCCTTCGCCGTAAATATAAATAATAATTTGTTCTTAACTGACATGCCTAGTTAAATAAAGGTTAAATATATATTTATTTTTTTGTTCCCTTCATTCATTATTAAAAGTGAAAAGATTTGACAGAAGGCAATGCAAGTGCATCATAATATCCTCTAATGTGAAGAAGATGCTGTAAAGTGCATGTTGTTCTCTTGTTATAAACAAGTTAAACTCTGTCTATCCGTTCCTCTATTTCCCTCCTCTTGTGTCTCTCACAAACTGTGCAGTTTCACTTCTCTCTCCCCAATCTGTGATATTAGCGCCATCTTCTGTCTATAGGAGCTATCAACAGGCAAATCTCCAATAGGTCGGTTTGTGTCTGACTTCAGACAAACACACTGGTCTAGTCCACTGTCTTTACCTCATTTTCCATGAGGCTCATCCGTTGACTCTGTGTTCCACCCCTGTCCTGAATGGCTGCTGGATAGTGATGGAGTCATGATGTAACAGACGTGACCTCTTAAATAAACGCTGCTGAACAGGGTTCAGTTTCTCTCAGGCTCAGCCCTCTCACTGGGAAAGACCTGCGATTGGAACCAGACGCCCTTCATGTCGTTTATTAGAGGTTTACATTCTGTTTATACTCTGGATGCTATGATGAAAACAGAAGTCGCTCATGGCTTTCCATCTGAGACTCGATGAACTCCAGCGACAGAGGGTTTTATTTGGGGCAGACGTGTGTCAGGCCTGTGCACTTGTTCAATGGCCTGACTGAAGACAGGTGTCTCCAAGCACTTTCAACAGGAGGGTAACACAGGGGTTCTGTGTTGCGGATTCATGGCCATATCCATTCACAACCGAGGGACTGGGTGGGTGTTGCCCCCTTAGGAGACAGCAAACTCTATGAGGGATAGGCTATATAGGCAGTCATTATGCTCAGTAACCATTTGGTATGCTAGAATTTATAATCAGACATGAGTTGCTCTGATGTGTATGCCAGGCCATGTACCCCCCTGGTGCATGCACACATACAGAGCCATCATCATATCTGGGCAGAGAGACAGAATTCTGGAACCGTTCATTTTGTGGATGGAGCCAGTTCAGTACTCATTCTATTTTCATTCCTTCTTTCACTTCTTTCCTCCCTCATTGCACACAAAGAGGACATCATCCCTCTCTCATGTGGTCGTGATCCTTTCACAAGCCAAACAGTAACCATTTATTTATGTCTGTTAGCGCTGTTTCTCCAACTCCCAATTACGACAGACTTAAACATTTTCAGAGACCTCACGTGCAAAACCGAAAACTTAGCAACCATGGCTGCAATTATCTCTCAGCAGGTTCCAGGAGAACGAGAGACAGAGACAGAGACAGAGACAGAGAGAGAGAGAGAGAGAGAGAGAGAGAGAGAGAGAGAGCTGTGATCGTTCACTCACTGGCTCAGAGAAAGAGAAGGATAACTAGAACTGGAGCCTGAGGAGGGGATGTCAGATGGGGGCGGGGCTCTTTAGGAGCTGTCAGTGACACAGGGGTAAGGCGCTCAGATGGAGACGCTCCCATGACAGGCACAAGCAGGGGAAAGGTAATGGGGAATGATTTGAGCTTCAACTTAATTCCACATGAAAGCCTTTTTAACCACAAGACAGACTCAAATCTCTTTTCAGATGTATTCTCTTTTTTACGTCCATCCACAGCAGCCTCAATAAATAGCCTATCAAAGCACAGCTCAACAGTTGTGCAAGCGTTTACTGTCAGGGGACAATATTCAGATCATCAATTCAGCTCTTATGGAAGGTTCTCAAGCATCTCTCAGGGCCCAGATGTGTTAGTAATGCCAGTTTGAAATTAACAGTCTCTTACTGCTCCTCCTTAATTAAATTACAGTACATTTTCCCCTCAATATCAGGGGTGTAGTTAGTTTTCACCCATAAATAATGAGCTTTGGTCAATAAGGGGAGCAGATCTCACACAGACTCTCATACCTCTGGCCATCCATCTTAAAGATTAGACAGTAAGAAGATCTGCGACAAACCAGACTACATTGAAGAATAACAAACACATAAATTAACAGAAGACAGGAGAGGCATACAGCTGTTCCAAACCCCAGCGATGGGGAAGAGACAACAGCTACTTGTGTGTGGCGGCATGGTGTGTCTTCAGGACTATTTTACAGTTGGGTATGTTATTGCTCACTGTTCATGTGTTGTCCAAGGCATAGATCACTGCAGCTCCCCGACCTGGACAGACAGGCGTCTCAGCAGCATTGTTGTGTATCAAACCATGATCCAAGATACAGAGAGGGAGATAGAGACTGAAGGGAGAGATACTGAATGGCATCACAAGCCACCCACTAATTCTGGCATAGGCACATCGAGAGCTGTTTAACATATGGGCTGCATTATTTGACCAGAAAATGATATAAAACTGGTTGAAGTGTTTAATAACATGCAAAGAAAATCAAAACAATCTATGAAAATGTAGTTAAGCATTTGTTACTCTCTATTGGAAATCAAGGGCCATTAATTTACAGTAAATCACCTCAATGTAATTTCTTTAGAATGCTTAATGTATTTCTTTATAGCCAGAGTTGAAATGGGTAAATCTAGAATTAGATCACGGTCCCAGGGCTCAATTACCAATTAGCCTATCTGCCGTTTCGGATCTGAGCAGTAGTACATCATTGTCTCACCCTGCTGTCATAATCGCTATGGTGCCAGAGCAGCCACCGGAGGGTAGGCTACAGTGTGGCTGACCCATGAGGTAGGCAGACGTGGCTTCTGGGGTGGCTGGTGATATTTGACAGCCTGAACCGCTCATGCTATGTGAGAGGGTTTTAAGACTACAGAAGCACACATGAAAGACTGCTGTCATCATCATGGAAACTTTTCAAAGGCATATGTAGGATGTGTGTGTGTGTGTGTGTGTGTGTGTGCGCTTGCAGATATATACTATAGAGGCCTACCCCTTGTAACGTGTATGCTAGGAGTCAGGAAGCAAGTACAGGGAGTGAATATTTAAATAAACAAACATGGAACAAAACAAGAAACACGAGTAGAGTACAGATATTGAACACAGGAACAATAACACCTAGGGAAAGAACCAAAGTGAGTGACAGTTATAGGGAAGGTACTCAGGAAGGTGATGGAGTCCAGGTGAGTCTGATGAGGAGCTGGTGCGCGTAACGATGGTGACAGGTGGGAGTAAAAATAAGCAGACTGGCAACCTCAAACACCGAGAGGGAGTTTACGTGATACCTCTCATATGGGTGAAGTGTGTATGGGAATGAGTGCCTGTGATGAAATCTAGTAACATCTGTGTGCCTGTGTATTTGTGATTGTATGTGTGTGGTGGATTAGTTGCATGAGTGTGTATCACCATTGATGCTGTACTAGAAAGTACTTTGGTCATAAACATCACACTGCTTCTGACTGACATTTAAAGAGTAATGCGGAATAATTTTCAGACAGAGAACTTTTTTTATTTTATTTCACCTTTATTTAACCTGGTAGGCTAGTTGAGAGCAAGTTCTCATTTACAACTGCGACCTGGTCAAGAGAAAGCAAAGCAGTGCGACACAAACAACACAGAGTTACACATGGAATAAACAAACATACAGTCAATAACACAATAGAAAAAGTCTATATACAGTAACGGCAATATATATACGGCAACTTCCTCATGGCCCTGGGGCCCAAGCTCCCTGCCATCCAGGACGTCTATATCAGGCGGTGTCAGAAGTTGGCCCGAAAAATTGCCAAAGACTTCAGCCACCCAAGCAATAGAGTTCACTCTGCTACCATCCCGTAAACAGGACCAGAGCATTGGCTTTCGGACCAACAGGCTCCAAGACAGCTTCTACCTCCAAGCCATAAATAGTTAATTAAAGGTTAACCGGACTATCTGCACTAACCCTATGCACACTCACAAGACTATTTGCTCTCAGACCAGCCTCAATTTGTCGGGGCATGTACTCTACAAGGTGTCGAAAGCATTCCACAGAGATGCTGGCTCATGTTGACACCAATGCTTCCCACAGTTGTGTTAAGTTGGCTGGATGTCCTTTGTGTGGTGGACCATTTTGTTACATTACAGTCTTATTCTAAAATGGATAAAAATTTTCAATCTACACACAATACCCCATAACGACAAGACGAAAACAGGTTTTTAGAAAAGTGTAGAAAAATAAAAAACAGAAATACCTTATTTCCATAAGTATTCAGAGTCAGACCCTTAGCTATAAGACTCAAAATTGAGCTCAGGTGCATCCTGTTTCCATTGATCATCCTTGAGATGTTTATACAACTTGATTGGAGTCCACCTGTGGTAAATTAAATTGATTGGACATGATTTGGAAAGGCACACACCTGTCTATATAAGGTTCCATAGTTGACAGTGCATGTCAGAGCAAAAACCAAGCCATGAGGTTGAAGGAATTGTCCGTAGAGCTCCGAGACAGGATTGTGTCGAGGCACAGATCTGGGGAAGGGTACCAAAAAATTTCTGCAGCATTGAAGGTCCCAAAGAACAAAGTGGGCTCCATCGTTCTTAAATGGAAGAAGTTAGGAACCACCAAGACTCTTCCTAGAGCTGGCCGCCCGGACAAACTGAGCATTCGGGGGAGAAGGGCCTTGGTCAGGGAGATGACAAAGAACCTGATGTTCACCCTCTCAGAGCTCCATAGTTCCTCTGTGGAGATGGGAGAACCTTCCACAAGGACAACCATTTTTGCAGCACTCCACCAATCAGGCCTGACGGAAGCCACTCCTCAGTAAAAGGCACATGACAGCCTGCTCGGAATTTACCAAAAGGAACCTAAAGGACTCTCAGACCATGAGAAACAAGATTCTCTGGTCTGATGAACCCAAGATTGAACTCTTTGGCCTGAATGCCAAGTGTCACGTATGGAGGATACCTGGCACCACCCCTGCGGTAAATCATGTTTGTGGCAGCATCTTGCTGTGGGGATGTTTTTCAGCGGCAGGGACTGGTGGACTAGTCAGGATCGAGGGAAAGATGAATGGAGTAAAGTACAGAGATCCTTGATGATAACCTACTCTAGAACACAGATCCCCTTCTAACAGTACAATGACCATAAGCACACAGCCAAGACCATGCAGGAGTGGCTTCAGGAAAAGTCTCTGAATGTCCTTGAGTGGCCCAGCCAGAGCCAGGACTTGAACCTGATCGAACATCTCTGGAGAGACCTGAAAATACCTGTGCAGTGACGCTCGCCATCCAACCTGACCGAGCTTGAGAGGATCTGCAGAGAAGACTGGGGAAAAACTATGAAATAAGGTGTGTCAAGTAGCAGATGTGGGACCAAGTCATTGTCTTACAAGTCACAAGTAAGTCTCAAGTCTTAGCACTCAAGTCCCATGTCAAGACAGGCAAGTCCGAGTCAAGTCTCAAGTCTTTATCTTTGAGTTTCGAGTCCTAAAGTCATAATGTGCTCTTTTTTCACCTTTATTTAACCAGGTAGGCTAGTTGAGAACAAGTTCTCATTTACAACAGCGACCTGGCCAAGATGAAGCAAAGCAGTTTGACACATACAACACAGTTACACATGGAATAAACAAACATACAGTAGAAAAGGTCTATATACAGTGTGTGCAAATGAGGTAAGATAAGGGAGTTAAGGCAATAAATAGGCCATGGTGGCGAAGTAATTACAATATACCAATAACACTGGAGTGATAGATGTGCAGGAGATGAATGTGCTACGTGTGCTCTTCACCAAATGCAATACCATTTCATATTTTTAACAAGAGTAATAGTTAGTATATTACATTTACGCAAGTCATGAATGCTTTTAAAAATATCTATATTAATTACTTTCCAAATCAACTTTATATTTCCATGGAAATACATGGGTAGCCATGAGAAATCCCCCCCCCCCCCCATTAGGAACGTCAGGCAGGATTTAGGCTACCAACTGCCTAGCCAGTTGTAGCTCAATCTTGGGTGGAATGATCACGTTCCCGCACTGACTGACTGTGTGGAGGCTCATTGACTTAACTTTACACTAGCCTACATGATACACTAGTAAAGTAGTAAAATATATAGCTGTCGGCTATATTAGCCATGACTTACCGTACTTTGTGCAGCTTCAAATGTCGAACAAAGTAGGAAATTGTTGCATCTCCGTCTAATTTTCTTCCCGCATGTTTTGCAAGTTGCAATCCGTTTTTTGTTGATACAGCGGTGTCTTTATATCCGAAAATAATAATTTTGGGTATCATTCCAAGGGCTCAATCTGAATTCACCCGGCGACGTTCCTCTGCACTGCCACGCACAATTTGATTGGCTGCTGTCCGATTCAAACTGTAATCCGTTAAATGAAGAGTTGATGCGGTGCACTTTTTTTTTAATAGCATAATTTTAAATATTTGGGCTTGGGGAGGGTGTCAGGTCGAGTCATAAGGCTCAAATCCAAGTCAAGTCACAAGTCATTGGTGTTAAAGTCAGTCGAGTCCAAGTCATCATATTTGTGACTCGAGTCCACACCTCTGCCAAGTAGTGTCATACCAAATAAGACTCGAGGCTGTAATCGCTGCCAAAGGTGCTTCAGAAAAGTACTGCGCAAAGGACCTGAATGCTTATGTAAATGCAATATTAACGTTTTTTATTTTTATGAAATGTGCAAAAATGTTTACAAACCTGTTTGCTTTGTCATTATCAAGTAGTGTGTGTAGATGGGGGGGCAAACAATTTAATATATTGTAACGACCCAGGGTCGTTACAATATTTTAGAATCAGGCTGTCATGTAACAAAATGTGGAAAAAGTCAAGGGTTCTGAATAATTTCTGAATGCACTCTAGCTCCATTGTTGAGTAGTTATTCCTCGTGTCACCATTTTTAATTTTAACTGCATCATTGGGAAGGACTCATAAGCAAGCACTTCACGGTTAAGTTTACCTGTTGTATTTGAAGCAATTGACAAATACATTTCGATTTAGGCCTACTACACACGATCACTTGATGATTAACAGGCACCTGTTAATCAGTTAATCAGTTAACCTGTTAATCAGTACAAACACATGAATGAAATGTATGAAAATAGGCTAACACTGTTTCTCCAATAGAAATCCCCGAACACATTTGTAGGCGATGTCATGGCGACGTCGGTTAACTAAACTAATGCATATAAATACGTATAGGTTCTGTCGTATCGCACTACATTGCGCATGTACAGGCCCTCGAAGGCACTTCGATATAAAGTTGTTTTTGATGAAAATGTGTCACTTTCACGAGGTTGGAGTAATAACATATGCAACTACTTACGACATTGGCTCGAATCAAGGTTGTGCCTTTTAGATTTCGAGAATTAACTAAAGGAAGGTTTTTCCACTTCTCATTCATTGACTTCTCAAACCCTGCCTGGCCTGGTCTGTTTGGCAAGTGTTCCCGGGAGTTTCGCGATTTTGCGCCTCTGGGTTTAGAAACTGATATTATTTCGACGTAATCATTCGATAGATTTGCAAAGGATAATCTATTGTACTTTTCAATGCAGAGAATACTGGTTTAAATAAACTTGGGATTCAGTAAATGGCTTGCAATAAATTTGGGATTCAATACAAATTGACAAATTGCATTGCATAAAAATACTTACCTAAATCTGTCATACAGCTTCCATAAAAATGTATCTGCAATTAAATTGCAATGTTGAGGATAAATTCTAGTTAAATCTGTCAATCTACCAAAATGAACTCAGGCAATTCTAGGACTACCAATGGGGCCTTGCAGCCATCCGACCCTGATCTCGTGTTTCGTTAGCATCTGCCAGCAGTATAGTTCTCGGTGAGGCCGGGGAGGCGGAACACCATTGTCGATACAAAATAACATAAAAGCTACACGAAATATATAGAGCTAAAGCTACGTCAGACGACGAACAAATACCGATATCCTAAAGGTAAGTGAATGTTGTCAGCATCAAATTCAGAAATAATTTTGCTAGCTATGTTAGCGAGGTAGGCTAGCGTCTGACTAAAGTCGTCTAGCTAGCATTGTCCAGTCATCTAATTGATTAAACGGAATCCAAGTTCAGTGACCGCATTTGTTCACATTAGCAAGGTACATTTCAACAAACTAGTGTGATGGCTGTTGTTCATATACATGTATTTTTTCGAATCGCGTTAGCTGACTAGCTAGTTAGTTAATTAGTTGGCTATCGAGTTCTCTCGCATCTAAGTGAATCGCGTAGCCAGCTAGCTAACGCCGGTCTCGGTAATAATGCGAGAAGAAAAGGAAACTAGCTAAATGTAGCCAAACTAGCCCTGTAGCTGGGTGTGGGATGGGATTCAAGTTTAAGCCCAATTTGATGACCATCTGTTTTCAAATGGCATAAATGTTATACTTGTGACCATATGTAGGTTGCTGCATAAATAATTGTTTTGTCGGAATTAGTTTATTTGATGCTGATGAGTAGCGTAGCTAACGTTAGGCAGGTAACTTTTATGCGGTTCAATGGACAATGCTCGGCTGACAGTCCCTCGACTCACAAAGGACTTGCAATTTATCCCATTTTTCCCTAATGTGCCTCGTTAGCTTTAGTTTCTTAGCTGGCTAATGGGAACAAATCTGGAAATACTAATGTTAATTAGCAAGGTACTAGCTATTGAATTGTAACGCTAACGTTACTTGTCTTGAGAGTTAGCGAACGTTAGCGGTTGACAGAAATCATTCAGCAAACCGACATAATATCCAAATTGATTCATAGGTCTTTCAGTTTTGTCAAGGAACATTTATAAGTAGTACCCAGCGCTTATTTCTTACAGTTATATTAAAATGTCTGTCTGACCACTTGTGATCAACAATGTAATGCCTTTGTTTACAGCACCATTGGCAAACTGTTGTTTTAATCATCAACATATTTGAACCTTTATTGTATTCAATTACAGCCTCAGTGTTGTGGCCTTCACTAATGACTACTACAAATAATGTTTTGTCTTATCAGATGCCTTCAGCAACAGTTGGCAACAATGCTGTTCAGTCCTCTAGCCCAGAGTTGGGTTCTGGGACACAGTCTGAGGCCATGAAGCAGGTCCTGCAGGTGATAGACAAGAAGGTCCGCAATATGGAAAAGAAAAAGGTAACAACAATGTTTCCTTTTTTCATCTAAGCATGCTTTCGGATACCTCCCAAAAAGCATAGGTTGTTTCATGCTTAGTCATTGCTTGAGACCAACTGAGGAGCAATTCTGGATGTCTCGTCTGGGAAGATTGTCTGCCTTATGACCCTGCATTGACGGTCTCAAAGTTGGTAACTAAGATTATGGCTACAGACAAATTTAGACAATCATTAACCTATGACCTTATTTGGCATTAGAATCACAGCACTTAATAGATGGTATAACCTCAGTTGGTATATTTCTGCTGAAAGAAACTCAGCAGACCTTCTCGTAACCCTTATTAAATGTGCCATATTTCTATAGGGCAAGCTGGATGACTACCAGGCCAAGAAGAATAAAGGTGAACGGTTGAACCAGGATCAGCTGGTACGTACAAGACACTGGTCTGGGTTGACGTTAGCTCAGGGAACTTCAATTGTGAACTTAATTGTTTAACCTGTTGCATATGTACTATAATCTTTCATTCTTCAGCTTTCCATTGTTTTTATACTGTGGTGTTTGTCGTTTTGATCTATGACACAGCTAACAAAACATTTCATGTTCATTCCCTCTTGTCTCGTCTGTAGGATGCCTTGATCAAGTTCCAGGAAGTAACTAACAACCTGGATTTTGCAAGGGAGTTGCAGAAGAGCTTCCTGTCTTTGGGGCAAGAGGTGAGTAACGTCTCAAGGTTTCATTCTGGTCACTATGACCACACTCACTGTATTTATTAGGTGCTGTTTCTCAGTCACTGTGGCCATAGTGCAGTGACAACTCCTTCCCAATTCCTTGCAGATCCAGAAGGCAGTGAAGAAGTCTGCCCGGAGGGAGCAGCTGCAGCGGGAGGAGACGGAGCAGCGGCGGCTGAAGACTGTTCTGGAGCTGCAGTTCCTGCTTGACCGGCTGGGGGATGAGCAGACAAGGCAGGACCTGAAACAGCCTGCTGCAGGCTCCCCCCTGCTCACCGATGCTAACCTCACCGCACTGGACAATTTCTACAAGCTGGTGGGCCCTGAACGGGACCATGACGTCAGGTACAAACCTTTTGTTTTCGCTCTTTTTTTGATGGAGGAGTGACGTAATATGATGGTAGGGATGTTGTAAATGTCCTTCTCTGTTCTCCAGGTTGACTGACCAGTATGAGGAGGCCTCCCTACACCTATGGGAACTGCTAGAGGGCAGAGACCAGGCTGTGGCAGGAACAACATGTATGTTTCTAACACTTTTGAAGTGGCTCATTTGATTTACATTTAAGTCATTTAGCAGACGCTCTTATCCAGAGCGACTTACAAATTGGTGCATTCACCTTATGATATCCAGTGGAACAACCACTTTACAATAGTGCATCTAACTCTTTTCAGTGGGGGGGGGGGGGGGGGGGGTTAGAAGGATTACTTTATCCTATCCTAGGTATTCCAAAGAGGTGGGGTTTCAGGTGTCTCCGGAAGGTGGTGATTGACTCCGCTGACCTGGCGTCGTGAGGGATTTGTTCCACCATTGGGGTGCCAGAGCAGCGAACAGTTTTGACTGGGCTGAGCGGGAACTGTACTTCCTCAGAGGTAGGGAGGCGAGCAGGCCAGAGGTGGATGAACGCAGTGCCCTTGTTTGGGTGTAGGGCCTGAGGTGCCGTTCCCCTCACAGCTCCGTAGGCAAGCACCATGGTCTTGTAGCGGATGCGAGCTTCAACTGGAAGCCAGTGGAGAGAGCGGAGGAGCGGGGTGACGTGAGAGAACTTGGGAAGGTTGAACACCAGACGGGCTGCGGCGTTCTGGATGAGTTGTAGGGGTTTAATGGCACAGGCAGGGAGCCCAGCCAATAGCGAGTTGCAGTAATCCAGACGGGAGATGACAAGTGCCTGGATTAGGACCTGCGCCGCTTCCTGTGTGAGGCAGGGTCGTACTCTGCGAATGTTGTAGATCATGAACCTACAGGAACGGGTCACCGCCTTGATGTTAGTTGAGAACGACAGGGTGTTGTCCAGGATCACGCCAAGGTTCTTAGCACTCTGGGAGGAGGACACAATGGAGTTGTCAACCGTGATGGCGAGATCATGGAACGGGCAGTCCTTCCCCGGGAGGAAGAGCAGCTCCGTCTTGCCGAGGTTCAGCTTGAAGTGGTGATCCGTCATCCACACTGATATGTCTGCCAGACATGCAGAGATGCGATTCGCCACCTGGTTATCAGAAGGGGGAAAGGAGAAGATTCATTGTGTGTCGTCTGCATAGCAATGATAGGAGAGACCATGTGAGGATATGACAGAGCCAAGTGACTTGGTGTATAGCGAGAATAGGAGAGGGCCTAGAACAGAGCCCTGGGGGACACCAGTGGTGAGAGCACGTGGTGCGGAGACAGATTCTCGCCACGCCACCTGGTAGGTCAGGACGCAATCCAAGCGTGGGCCGCGCCGGAGATGCCCAACTCGGAGAGGGTGGAGAGGAGGATCTGATGGTTCACAGTATCAAAGGCAGCCGATAGGTCTAGAAGGATGAGAGCAGAGGAGAGAGAGTTAGCTTTAGCAGTGCGGAGCGCCTCCGTGACACAGAGAAGAGCAGTCTCAGTTGAATGACTAGTCTTGAAACCTGACTGATTTGGATCAAGAAGGTCATTCTGAGAGAGATAGCAGGAGAGCTGGCCAAGGACGGCACGTTCAAGAGTTTTGGAGAGAAAAGAAAGAAGGTATACTGATCTGTAGTTGTTGACATCGGAGGGATCGAGTGTAGGTTTTTTCAGAAGGGGTGCAACTCTCGCTCTCTTGAAGACGGAAGGGACGTAGCCAGCGGTCAAGGATGAGTTGATGAGCGGGGTGAGGTAAGGGAGAAGGTCTCCGGAAATGGTCTGGAGAAGAGAGGAGGGGATAGGGTCAAGCGGGCAGGTTGTTGGGCGGCCGGCCGGCCGTCACAAGATGCGAGATTTCATCTGGAGAGAGAGGGGAGAAAGAGGTCAAAGCACAGGGTAGGGCAGTGTGAGCAGAACCAGCGGTGTCGTTTGACTTAGCAAACGAGGATCGGATGTCGTCGACCTTCTTTTCAAAATGGTTGACGAAGTCATCCGCAGAGAGGGGGGGGGGGGGGGAGGATTCAGGAGGGAGGAGAAGGTGGCAAAGAGCTTCCTAGGGTTAGAGGCAGATGCTTGGAATTTAGAGTGGTAGAAAGTGGCTTTAGCAGCAGAGACAGAAGAGGAGAATGTAGAGAGGAGGGAGTGAAAGGATGCCAGGTCCGCAGGGAGGCGAGTTTTCCTCCATTTCCGCTCGGCTGCCCGGAGCCCTGTTCTGTGAGCTCGCAATGAGTCGTCGAGCCACGGAGCGGGAGGGGAGGACCGAGCCGGCCTGGAGGATAGGGGACATAGAGAATCAAAGGATGCAGAAAGGGAGGAGAGGAGGGTTGAGGAGGCAGAATCAGGAGATAGGTTGGAGAAGGTTTGAGCAGAGGGAAGAGATGATAGGATGGAAGAGGAGAGAGTAGCGGGGGAGAGAGAGCGAAGGTTGGGACGGCGCGATACCATCCGAGTAGGGGCAGTGTGGGAAGTGTTGGATGAGAGGGAAAAGGATACAAGGTAGTGGTCGGAGACTTGGAGGGGAGTTGCAATGAGATTAGTGGAAGAACAGCATCTAGTAAAGATGAGGTCAAGCGTATTGCCTGCCTTGTGAGTAGGGGGGGAAGGTGAGAGGGTGAGGTCAAAAGAGGAGAGGAGTGGAAAGGAGGCAGAGAGGAATGAGTCAAAGGTAGACGTGGGGAGGTTAAAGTCACCCAGAACTGTGAGAGGTGAGCCATCCTCAGGAAAGGAACTTATCAAGGCGTCAGGGCTCATTGATGAACTCTCCGAGGGAACCTGGAGGGCGATAAATGATAAGGATGTCAAGCTTGAAAGGGCTGGTAACTGTGACAGCATGGAATTCAAAGGAGGCGATAGACAGATGGGTCAGGGGAGAAAGAGAGAATGTCCACTTGGGAGAGATGAGGATCCCAGTGCCACCACCCCGCTGACCAGAAGCTCTCGGGGTGTGCGAGAACATGTGGGCAGACGAGGAGAGAGCAGTAGGAGTAGCAGTGTTATCTGTGGTAATCCATGTTTCCGTCAGTGCCAAGAAGTCGAGGGACTGGAGGGAAGCATAGGCTGAGATGAACTCTGCCTTGTTGGCCGCAGTTCCAGAGGCTGCCGGAGACCTGGAACTCCACGTGGGTCGTGCGTGCTGGGACCACCAGGTTAGAGTGGCAGCGGCCACGCGGTGTGAAGCGTTTGTATGGTCTGTGCAGAGAGGAGAGAAGAGGGATAGACAGACACATAGTTGACAGGCTACAGAAGAGGCTACGCTAATGCAAAGGAGATTGGAATGACAAGTGGACTACACGTCTCGAATGTTCAGAAAGTTAAGCTTACGTTGCAAAAAATCTTATTGACTAAAATGATACAGTACTGCTGGCTGGTGAAGTAGGCTAGCTAGCAGTGGCTGCGTTGTTGACTTTGTTTGAAAGTGTAGCTGGCTAGGTAACTTCGATAACTGGCTAGGTAACCTCGATAACCTCGATAATTACTCTAAACTACACAATTATCTTGGATACAAAGACAGCAAAGACAACTATGTAGCTAGCTAACACTACACTAATCAAGTCGTTCTGTTGTAATGTAATAGTTTCTACAGTGCTGCTATTCGGTAGAAGTTGGCTAGCTAGCAGTGTTGACTAGGTAGGAGAACGGCGGCGCGGCGGACGAAAATAGCTGGCTAGCTAACCTCGATAATTACTCTAAACTACACAATTATCTTAGATGCAAAGACAACTATGTAGCTAGCTAACACTACACTAATCAAGTCGTTCCGTTGTAATGTAATAGTTTCTACAGTGCTGCTATTCGGTAGAAGTTGGCTAGCTAGCAGTGTTGACTACGTTAGAAGGACGAAAATAGCTGGCTAGCTAACCTCGATAATTACTCTAAACTACACAATTATCTTTGATACAAAGACGGCTATGTAGCTAGCTAAGAAAAAATTGCTAAGATCAAACAAATCAAACCGTTGTACTGTAATGAAATGAAATGTAATACTACCTGTGGAGCGAAGCGAAATGCGACTACTCGCTCCAACCCGGAAGTGCGACTCTGTACATGTAAACTTTGGCTTGTTTAATTAGTTACCCACACCCCCATCTGTATACTGAGTATCTTGGGGTTTATCTTAGATTTTGAAAGGAAAGTTTTCTGAGCTGGCTCAACTGGGAGCAGTGTTATGACCAAAGCCCATCCAACCCCTTGAAGCACAAAGGGCATGCTGGACACACAGGCCATGTTAGCAGAACATGTATAAAGGGAAGCTCTTTTCTGTGGTTGGGGTGAACTGGGTTCAAGCCAGTGGGCTTTGAGGGGTAGTGCCAGCCCAGAAACAGGACACCTGTCATTCCACAAACACTGAGCATCCACCTCCCATATTCCAGAGACAACTTTGCGGTAGATCATATGGCATTGTGGATTATAAATACTTGAGGGTTATTAAAGAGCTTCGAGCAGTGGATCTTGGCTTGGCCTAGTGCTGTGGAATGGGTCACAGCTGTGACTATACCAAGCATATCAAATCAAATTTATTTATTTAACCCTTACATCAGCTGATATCTCAGTGCTGTACAGAAACCCAGCCTAAAACCCCCAAACAGCAAGCAATGCAGGTGTAGAAGCACGGTGGCTAGGAAAAACACCCTAGAAAGGCCAAAACCTATGAAGAAACCTAGAGCGGGACCAGGCTGAGGGGTGGCCATACTCTTCTGGCTGTGCCGGGTGGAGATTATAACAGAACATGGCCAAGATGTTCAAATGTTCATAAATGACCAGCATGGTCAAATAATAATAATCACGGTAGTTGTCGAGGGTGCAACAAGTCAGCACCTCAGGAGTAAATGTCAATTGGCTTTTCATAGCCGATCATTGAGAGTATCTCTACCGCTCCTGCTGTCTCTAGAGAGTTGAAAACAGCAGGTCTGGGACAGGTAGCACATCCGTTGAACAGGTCAGGGTTCCATAGCCGCAGGCAGAACAGTTGAAACTGGAGCAGCAGCACGGCCAGGTGGACTGGGGACAGCAAGGAGTCATCATGCCAGGTAGTCCTGAGGCATGGGCCTAGGGCTCAGGTCCTCAGAGAGCATACTTCAATTCACACAGGACACCGGATAAGAAAGGAAGTACTGCAGATATAACAGACTGACCCAAGCCTCCCGACACATAAACTACTGCAGCATAAATACTGGAGGCTGAGACAGGAGGGGTCAGAAGACACAGTGGCCCCATCTGATGATACCCCCGGAGAGGGCCAAACAGGCAGGATATAACCCCACCCACTTTGCCAAAGCACAGCCCACACCACGAGAGGGATATCTTCAACCACCAACTTACCATCCTGAGACAAGGCCGAGTATAGCCCACAAAGATCTCCGCCACGGCACAACCCAAGGGGGGGCGCCAACCCAGACAGGAAGATCATGTCAGTGACTCAACCCACTCAAGTGACGCACCTCTCCTAGGAACGGCATGGAAGAGCACCAGTAAGCCAGTGACTCAGCCCCTGTAATAGGGTTAGAGGCAGATAATCCCAGTGGAGAGAGGGGAACCGGCCAGGCAGAGACAGCAAGGGCGGTTCGTTGCTCCAGAGCCTTTCCGTTCACCTTCACACTCCTGGGCCAGACTACACTCAACCATATGACCTACTGAAGAGATGAGTCTTCAGTAAAGACTTAAAAGTTGAGACCGAGTCTGCGTCTCTCACATGGCTAGGTAGACCATTCCATAAAAATTGAGATCTATAGGAGAAAGCCCTGCCTCTAGCTGTTTGCTTAGAAATTCTACGGACAATTAGGAGGCCTGCATCTTGTGACCGGAGCATACGTGTAGGTATGTACGGCAGGACCAAGTCGGAAAGATAGGTAGGAGCAAGCCCATGTAATGCTTTGTAGGTTAGCAGTAAAACCTTGAAATCAGCCCTTGCCTTAACAGGAAGCCAGTGTAGGGAGGCTAGCACTGGAGTAATATGATTTTAAAAAAATTGGTTCTAGTCAGGATTCTAGCAGCCGTATTTAGCACTAACTAAAGTTTATTTAGTGCTTTAGCCGGAAAGTAGAGCATTGCAGTAGTCTAACCTAGAAGTAACAAAAGCATGGATTAATTTTTCTGCATCATTTTTGGACAGAAAGTTTCTGATTTTTGCAATGTTACGTAGATGGAAAAAAGCTGTCCTTGAAACAGTCTTGATATGTTCCTCCAAAAGAGAGATCAGGGTCCAGAGTAACGCCAAGGTCCTTCAGTTTTATTTGAGACGATTGTACAACCATCAAGATTAATTGTCAGATTCAACAGAATATCTTTGTTTCTTGGGACCTAGAACAAGCATTTCTGTTTTGTCCGAGTTTAAAAGTAGAAAGTTTGCAGCCATCCACTTCCTTATTACTGAAACACAGGCTTCTAGCGAGGGCAATTTTGGGGCTTCACCATGTTTAGTTGAAATGTACAGCTGTGTGTCATCCGCATAGCAGTGAAAGTTAACATTATGTTTTCGAATGACATCCCCAAGAGGTAAAATACACTGCTCAAAAAAATAAAGGGAACACTTAAACAACACAATGTAACTCCAAGTCAATCACACTTCTGTGAAATCAAACTGTCCACTTAGGAAGCAACACTGATTGACAAATTTCACATGCTCTTGTGTAAATGGAATAGACAACAGGTGGAAATTATAGGCAATTAGCAAGACACCCCCAATAAAGGAGTGGTTCTGCAGGTGGTGAGCACAGACCACTTCTCAGTTCCTATGCTTCCTGGCTGATGTTTTGCTCATTTTTGAATGCTGGCGGTGCTTTCACTCTAGTGGTAGCATGAGACGGAGTCTACAACCCACACAAGTGGCTCAGGTAGTGCAGCTCATCCAGGATGGCACATCAATGCGAGCTGTGGCAAGGTTTGCTGTGTCTGTCAGCGTAGTGTCCAGAGATTGGAGGTGCTACCAGGAGACAGGCCAGTACATCAGGAGACGTGGAGGAGGCCGTAGGAGGGCAACAACCGAGCAGCAGGACCGCTACCTCCGCCTTTGTGCCAGAAGGAGCACTGCCAGAGCCCTGCAAAATGACCTCCAGCAGGCCACAAATGTGCATGTGTCTGCTCAAACGGTCAGAAACAGACTCTGAGGGCCCGACGTCCACAGGTGGGGGTTGTGCTTACAGCTCAACACCGTGCAGGACGTTTGGCATTTGCCAGAGAACACCAAGATTGGCAAATTCGTCACTGCCGCTCTGTGCTCTTCACAGATGAAAGCAGGTTCACACTGAGCACATGTGACAGACGTGACAGTCTGGAGACCACGTGGAGAACGTTCTGCTGCCTGCAACATCCTCCACCATGACCGGTTTGGTGGTAACTAATGGCTGACTTCCATGGCTGACTAATGGCTGACTACCATTAGTTACCGAGATGAAATCCTCAGACCCCTTGTGAGACCATATGCTGGTGCGGTTGGCCCTGGGTTCCTCCTAATGCAAGACAATGCTAGACCTCATGTGGCTGGAGTGTCAGCAGTTCCTGCAAGAGGAAGGCATTGATGCTATGGACTGGCCCGCCCGTTCCCCAGACCTGAATCCAATTGAGCATATCTGGGACATCATGTCTCGCTCCATCCACCAACGCCACGTTGCACCACAGACTGTCCAGGAGTTGGCGGATGCTTTAGTCCTGGTCTGGGAGGAGATGCCTCAGGAGACCATCCGCCACCTCATCAGGAGCATGCCCAGGCGTTGTAGGGAGGTCATACAGGCACGTGGATGCCACACACACTACTGAGCCTCATTTTGACTTGTTTTAAGGACATTACATCAAAGTTGGATCAGCCTGTAGTGTGGTTTTCCACTTTAATTTTGAGTGTGACTCCAATTCCAGACCTCCATGGGTTGATAAATTTGATTTCCATTGATAATTTTTGTGCTTTTGTTGTCAGCACATTCAATTATGTAAAGAAAAAAGTATTTAATAAGAACATTTCATTCAGATCTAGGATGTGTTATTTTAGTGTTCCCTTTATTTTTTTGAGCAGTGTATATAGTGAAAACAATAGTGGTCCTAAAACGGAACCTTGAGGAACACCGAAATGTACAGTTGATTTGTCAGAGGACAAACCATTCTCAGAGACAAACTGATATCTTTCGGACAGATAAGATCTAAACCAGGCCAGAACTTGTCCATGTAGACCAATTTGGGTTTCCAATCTCTCCAAAAGAATGTGGTGATCGATTGTATCAAAAGCAGCACTAAGGTCTAGGAGCACGAGGACAGATGCAGAGCCTCGGTCTGATGCCATTAAAAGGTAATTTACCGCCTTCACAAGTGCAGTCTCAGTGCTATGATGGGGTCTAAAACCAGACTGAAGCATTTCGTATACATTGTTTGTCTTCAGGAAGGCAGTGAGTTGCTGCGCAACAGCTTTTTCTAAAATTTGAGAGGAATGGAAGATTCGATATAGGCCAATAGTTTTTTTTAAATATTTTCTTGGTCACGGTTTGGCTTTTTTCAAGAGGCTTTATTACTGCCACTTAGTGAGTTTGGTACACATCCGGTGGATAGAGAGCCGTTTATTATGTTCAACATAGGAGGGCCAAGCACAGGAAGCAGCTCTTTCAGTAGTTTAGTTGGAATAGGGTCCAGTATGCAGCTTGAAGGTTTAGAGGCCATGATTATTTTCATCATTGTGTCAAGAGATATAGTACTAAAACACTTGTGTCTCTCTTGATCCTAGGTCCTGGCAGAGTTGTGCAGACTCAGGACAGCTGAGCTTTGGAGGAATATGCAGAATTATAGAGGAGTCTGAAATTTGCTTTCTAATGATCATGATCTTTTCCCCCAAAGAAGTTCATGAATTTATTACTGCTGAAGTGAATGCTATCCTCTCTTGGGGAATGCTGCTTTTTAGTTAGCTTTGCGACAGTATCAAATAAATATTTCGGATTCTTATTTTCCTGAAGTAAGTTGGAAAAATAGGATGATCGAGCAGCAGTGAAGGCTCTTCGATACGGCAAGGTACTGTCTTTCCAAGCTAGTCGGAAGACTTCCAGTTTGGTGTGGCGCCATTTCCGTTCCAATTTTCTGGAAGCTTGCTTCAGCGCTCGGGTATTTTCTGTATACCAGGGAGCTAGTTTCTTATGACAAATGTTTTTAGGGGTGCAACTGTATATAGGGTATTGCGCAAGGTTAACTTGTGTTCCTCAGTTAGGTGGTTAACTTCTCACGAGTCACCATCCGGGAGCATCCTCATCAGTAAAAAAATGACTAGCATAGCCTAGCATAGCGCCACAAGTAAATACTAGCATATAAATATCATGAAATCACAAGTCCAAGACACCAAATGAAAGATACACATTTTGTGAATCCAGCCATCATTTCTGATTTAAAAAAAAATGTTTTACAGCGAAAACACTATGTATTTCTATTAGCTAACCACAATAGCAAAAGACTCAACTGCATATTTTCACCATTTTTTTACCACATAGGTAGCTATCACAAATTCGACCAAATAAAGATATAATTAGTCACTAACCAAGAAACAACTTCAACAGATGACAGTCTTATAACATGTTATACAATAAATCTATGTTTTGTTCGAAACATTTGCATATTTCAGGTATAAATCATAGTTTTACATTGCAGCTACAATCACAAATCACCAAAGCAGCTAGAATAACTACAGAGAGCAACGTGAAATACCTAAATACTCATAAAACATTTATGAAAAATACATGGTGTACAGCAAATGAAAGACAAACATCATGTGAATCCAGCCAATATTTCAGATTTTTTAAGTGTTTTACAGGGAAAACACAATATAGCATTATATTAACTTACTACAATAGCCAACCACACAACCGCGTTCATTCACCGCAAAGGTAGCGATCGCAAAAAAACAGCAAAAGATATAAAATTATTCACTAACCTTGACAAACTTCATCAGATGACAGTCCTATAACATCATGTTACACAATACATGTGTTTTGTTCGAAAATTTGCATATTTAGCGGTACAAATCGTGGTTTTACAATGTGAATACGTAGTCAAAATGCACAATTGTCTGGAGAAATCTTGGACAGTCACCTAATCTAATCAAATAACTCATAAACTTTACTAAAAAATACATGTTGTACAGCAAATGAAAGATACACTAGTTCTTAATGCAACCGCTGTGTTAGATTTTTAAAAATAACTTTAGTACGACATACAGCTTATGTTATAGCGAGACAGCGCCCAAAATAAGGGCGGAAAATATGACTAAACATTTTCAACAGAAATACGAAATAACATCATAAATTGTTATTTTTGCTGAGCTTCCATCAGAATCTTGTACAAGGAGTCCTTTGTCCAGAATAATCGTTGTTTGGTTGTAGAATGTCCTCTTCTCCTGTCGAATTAGCAACCAAAGCTAGCCATGTGGCGCAAACGTGCCCAACTTCACATAACGCAAAGAAAATTCCGAAAATCGCAATAAACGTTCAATAAACTGATATAACTCGGTTTAAAATAACTACTTTATGATGTTTTTATCACATATATCAAATAAAATCAGAGCCGGAGATATCTAACGTCTATACCGAAAGCTTTTCAGAACGCATTCTGGGGTTCCTTCTCGCGCCTTCCAAGACAATGAAAATTCCAGACACGTCATTCCAAAAGCTCTTGTTCGGCCTCAGATCAAGCTAGACACCCCATTCCACCTCTCACTGCCTGTTGACATCTAGTGGAAGGTGTATGCAGTGCATGTAGATCCATAAATTTCAGGCAAATTAACTTTTACTGCCTCAGAAACCCGGATCCGGGAGCACCCCCCCCCCCCCCCCCACTGACTAGCATAGCGTCACAAGTAAATTGTAAAACAAATACACCATGACAGCGCAATACACAAGGGGTGGAACAGTGGCAAAGATACCCACAGGACAAACAGAATAATATTAGGCTGAGGAGAGATTAAATAGCATTAATACAACAAAAATAATTCTAAACACACCTTTAGTTTACAAAGTTAAACAGATGTATTTTTTCTTCATAATAAGCAGGAGTAATATTCTTAGATCAGAATGACAGCAGACTGTACTTCTATCCATGTCACTAAAGACTAACAGAAACAAAAGACAAATTTAACTAGAATGGCTTATCTTTTCACCCCAACCCACCAAGAGGTAACATGTAGATATACACATTTACTTTCAAAGCATACACACGAAACACACCATAGTAGCAATAAAAACAAAATATAAACTGAGGTACACT
This sequence comes from Salvelinus alpinus, assembly GCF_045679555.1. Classification (NCBI taxonomy): domain Eukaryota; kingdom Metazoa; phylum Chordata; class Actinopteri; order Salmoniformes; family Salmonidae; genus Salvelinus; species Salvelinus alpinus. The sequence continues at coordinate 23,134,421 of NC_092118.1, forward strand.
TATTATCATTAAATCACAAGTCCAAGACACCAGATGAAAGATACACTTCTTGTGAATCTAGCCACCATTTCTGATTTTTAAAATGTTTTACAGGGAAGACACAATATGTAAATCTATTAGCTAACCACGTTAGCAAAAGACACCATTTTTTTTACTCCACTATTTTTCCACTCCATCACTAGCTATCACCAATTCGACCAAATAAAGAAATAAATAGCCACTAACCAAGAAAAAACCTCATCAGATGACAGTCTGATAACATATTTATTGTATAGCATAGGTTTTGTTAGAAAAATGTGCATATTTCAGGTATAAATCATAGTTTGCCATTGCAGCCACCATCAGAAATCTCCCCAAAGCGACTAGAATTACTACAGAGAGCAACGTGTATTACCAATTTACTCATCATAAAACATTTCATAAAAATAGACAAAGCATAGCAATGGAAAGACACAGATGTTGTGAATTCAGACAATATTTCAGATTTTCTAAGCGTTTTACAGCGAAAACACAATAAATCGTTATATTAGCATACCACATGTGCAAACGTTACCCCAGCATGAATTCAAGGCAACGGGAGCGATAACGTTATCATCACCAAAATATATTAATTTTTTCACTAACCTTCTCAGAATTCTTCCGATGACACTCCTGTAACATCATATTACAACATACATATAGAGTTTGTTCGAAAATGTGCATATTTAGCCACAAAAAAACGTGGTTATACAATGAGAATAGTAGCAAAACTGGCCTGAAAATGTCGGGCGCCATCTTTGAGAGTGATCTAGTCTAATCGATAACTAATCATAAACTTGACAAAAAAATACAGGGTTGACAGGAATCGAAAGACAAATTAGTTCTTAATGCAATCGCTGAATTACATTTCTAAAATTATCCTTACTGTGCAATACCGGGTCCGCCAAAGCGAAGCTACACAAAACAAAATGGCGATATATGCGTTTAACATTTTTCAACAGAACAGCGATTTATCATCATAAATAGTTCTTACTATGAGCTGTTCTTCCATCAGAATCTTGGGCAATGTATCCTTTCTCCGGTCTAATCGTCTTTTGGTCGAAAGATGTCCTCTTGTCCCGTCGAAATGGCCACTAACGTTCGGTATGTACAGGAAAAGTGCCCAGCTCATGGAAGGACGTCACAAATAAATGCCTCAAAATCGCACTAAACGGATATAAATTGCTATAAAACGGTTTAAATGAACTACCTTATGATGTTTTTAACACCTATAACGGGTAAAAACATGACCGGCGATATATTACTGGCTAAACCAAGGCTTGGAAAGAGGCCAGTCCGACGTCCATCGTGCGTCGAGCGCAGGGTCCGAAAGAAAGCTCCTTCCGGTCTTTGGTGTTTTATACAGGCCCTGATTGCGCAATCGACTCCATTCAAATTGTCACCACTTACTGACATCTAGAGGAAGGCGTAGGCAGTGTTTGTATCCTCATAGCATTCACAGGGACATTAAAACTGACCTGGGACCAGAGGCCAAGATTTCTGAAATCTCACTCCCTGTCAGGAAAAGTTCTGTAGAATGAGTTCTGTTCCACTCAGAGACATAATTCCAACGGTTATAGAAACTAGAGAGAGTTTTCTATCCAATAATAACAATAATATGCATATTGTACGAGCAAGAATTGAGTACTAGGCAGTTTAATTTGGCAATGTCAAAAAAAAAAAAGTGCTAACAGCTCCCCCTATTGACAAAAGGTTTTAATAGGCATGGTTCTCCCGGATGCAGTGTTAGCTTTCAAGTTGCTAGATACTGCCTGTCTAGATGGTAGGGAGAAACAGTTGGCTTTGACTGCTTGTACTGTGCTGACTTTTGCATCTATGAAGTCGGCACTAAAAATAATATTTGGTGAGAAGACATCTGTCGCGCCAATAACAAATGGAATGCAAGTGAGTGACGCAGCATATTACACGGAGCAGCAGAGAAAAGGCGCCAACAAGTCACGTTCTCAAGACAACCAGAAGAGGGCGCCATTTCCCGGCACAAATCCTTTGGACAAATATGGAAGAAGATCGAAATGTGCTATTTGTCAAAGCACTTACCATTGGGTTAAAGACTGACCTCATAAAAATGAACAAGTTAAACTAACATTACACTGTTTTCAAATTAATCTGATACTGAGATTTTTATAGTTGAATCCTTAGGATCTGCTGTGATTTATACTGCATGTACACGGACAGTGTGTGGTGCAAAATGGCTTGATAGCTATGTCAGTGAACTAAATATGAAAGAAGTACAAAATATGATTGACACACCAAGCAAAAGAGCTTTCAAATTTGGAGATGGGAGAATTGTCCATTCTACCAAGAGAGGGGTGCTGTTAGCACTTTTATTTTTTTGACATTGCCAAATTAAACTGCCTAGTAGTCAATTCTTGCTCGTACAATATGCATATTATTGTTATTATTGGATAGAAAACACTCTCTAGTTTCTATAACCGTTGGAATTATGTCTCTGAGTGGAACAGAACTCTATCTACAGCACTTTTCCTGACAGGGAGTGAGATTTCAGAAATCTTGGCCTCTGGTCCCAGGTCAGTTTTAATGTCCCTGTGAATGCTATGAGGATACAAACACTGCCTACACCTTCCTCTAGATGTCAGTAAGTGGTGACAATTTGAATGGAGTCGATTGCGCAATCAGGGCCTGTATAAAACATCTAAGACCGGAAGTAGCTTTCCTTTGGACCCTGCGCTGGACGCAAGAAGGACGTTGGACCGACCTCTTTCCAAGCCTTGGTTTAGCCAGTAATATATCGCCGGTCATGTTTTTACCCGTTATAGGTGTTAAAAACATCATAAGGTAGTTAATTTAAACCGTTTTATAGCAATTTATATCCGTTTAGTGCGATTTTGAGGCATTTATTTGTGACGCCCTTCCATGAGCTGGGCACGTTTCCTGTACATACCGAACGTTATTGGCCATTTCGACGGGACAAGAGGACATCTTTCGACCAAAAGACGATTAGACCGGAGAAAGGATACATTGCCCAAGATTCTGATGGAAGAACAGCTCATAGTAAGAACTATTTATGATGATAAATCGCTGTTCTGTTGAAAAATTTTAAACGCATATATCGCCATTTTGTTATGTGTAGCTTCGCTTTGGCGGACCCGGTATTGCACAGTAAGGATAATTTTAGAAATGTAAGTCAGCGATTGCATTAAGAACTAATTTGTCTTTCGATTCCTGTCAACCCTGTATTTTTTTGTCAAGTTTATGATTAGCTATCGATTAGACTAGATCACTCTCAAAGATAGCGCCCGACATTTTCAGGCCAGTTTTGCTACTATTCTCATTGTATAACCACGTTTTTTTGTGGCTAAATATGCACATTTTCGAACAAACTCTATATGTATGTTGTAATATGATGTTACAGGAGTGTCATCGGAAGAATTCTGAGAAGGTTCGTGAAAAAATTAATATATTTTGGTGATCATAACGTTATCGCTCCCGTTGCCTTGAATTCATGCTGGGGTAACGTTTGCACATGTGGTATGCTAATATAACGATTTATTGTGTTTTCGCTGTAAAACGCTTAGAAAATCTGAAATATTGTCTGAATTCACAAGATCTGTGTCTTTCCATTGCTATGCTTTGTCTATTTTTATGAAATGTTTTATGATGAGTAAATTGGTAATACACGTTGCTCTCTGTATTTATTCTAGTCGAGTTGTGATGGTGGGTGCAATTGTAAACTATGATTTCTACCTGAAATATGCACATTTCTCTAACAAAAACTATCCTATACAATAAATATGTTATCAGACTGTCATCTGATGAGGTTTTTTCTTGGTTAGTGGCTATCAATATCTTTATTTGGCCGAATTGGTGATAGCTACTGGTGGAGAGAAAAAATGGTGGACAAAGAAAAATGGTGTCTTTTGCTAACGTGGTTAGCTAATAGATTTACATATTGTGTCTTCCCTGTAAAACATTTTAAAAATCAGAAATGATTGCTGGATTCACAAGAAGTGGATCTTTCATCTGGTATCTTGGACTTTTGATTGAATGATATTTAGATGCTACTATTTACTTGTGACGCTATGCTAGCTATGCTATTCAGCTTTTTTACTGGTGGGGGGGTGGGGGGTGCTCCCGGATCCGGGTTTCTGACGCGGTAGAAGTTTTAAGATACCAGCAAAAATTGGCCAGACTAAGTGTCACATTGAAACAGAGGTGGTCCCTACAGATATCCCCTTACTATTAAGCAAAGCTTCCCTCAAGAAGGCAGAGGCTGTACTAGACATAAAAAATGACAAGGCAGTGATGTTTCAACAACCAGTGACTCTTGAACTTACTACCTCAGGCCACTATTGTGTAAACATTTTAGACAAAGACATCTGAGTCCATGCAAAAATTAGATTCTGACTGACACAGAGCACATGGAGATTCTGACAGTCACAGAGAACATGAGCACTAAAAAAAACACAAAGTATTGTTAAAGCTTCACAAACAGTTTGGACATGCTACAGTTGACAGACTTCAGAAGTTACTCAGCAGTTCAGGGAATAATGATGATGACAAGTACGAAACTGGAAACAAAGTGTACTACAAACGAGTTGACTGTCAAGAGTGGAAATGACCGGGAGTAGTCATTGGTCAAGATGGTGTGGTGATATTTGTGAGGCACGGAGAATTCATTGTCAGAGTGCATCACTCAAGATTGCGGAAAGTAAATGATCAACAAGATAGAGGGGCTGTAGCTGAGAATCAGTCTCCTAATGAAAATGACAAAAAGGACACAGTAACAGACACAAACCTACCAGATGTCGCATCCAATGATATGGACACTGAAACTGGCACAGGAAATAGAGCAGAGACCTTTAACCATGCCACAGGTAATATTGTTGAGCGTTCAAATGAGGAAAACATTCAACAACAGCCATATGTGTTAAGAGAACATGGTTGTTCCAATCTGAAAACTGGACAAACTGTTAAATACATGGACAAAGAAAGTGGTATTCCACATACACCAACCGTCATTGGACGAGCAGGAAAAGCAAAACACAAGAACTGGTACAACTTGCAGTACTTTGAACCAGCTACACTTTCTGGTACAGCATGGTCAGCTGACCTGTCACTTTTAGATAATATCAATTGAACCAATGGAAAATCGAGAAAAACAGAATGACATTCAAAATGATGATGTACTTGAAACAAAGGACGTGTCATTTGACTCAGCTAAGCTAGATGAGCTCAGTAATTGGTGGGAAAATGGAGTGTTTGAGGAAGTCAAAGACATTGGCCAAAAATGCGTCTCAACGTGGGTGTGTACCCTTAAAGAATCCTTAACTGGAATAGTACCTAAAGCACGTCTAGTGGCTAGAGGTTTTGAGGAGCTGGCTGCTAAAGAACTCCCAAAAGACTCACCGACATGCGCCTCAGTCACTCAGATTGCTGATGTCAGTGATCTGCCAGAAGAAATGGAAACTTAATTCCATAGACATCAAATCTGGATTTTTGCAGGGAACAGAGCTGTCAAGGGACATTCACATCCGACCTCCGCCTGAAGCTAAAAGCGAAGGAACACTGTGGAAACTAAAAAAGTGTGTGTATGGACTGGCAGATGGATCACTCTACTGGTACAACAAAGTCAAGGCAACAATGCTGAATACAGGTGGATCCTGCAGTCTTCTATTGGCTTGATTACTTGCCTGTCATGTTGATGACTTTATCTGGGGTGGCTCAGACCTTTGCTTCAACTGTGATTCCACACCTCAAAGCTGTTTTCTAGGTTGGCCGTGAGGAGCATGATCATACATTTTTGTTATGTTGGCATAGTTTGTTACAGTTGTTGGCAAAATACTGATGCAACAGTAGAGCTATATCAAGAATCTTCATCCCATCCACATGGATTCTACAAGAGCCGTACATAGGAATTCCTCTCTGTGGAATTGAAGCTGATAAATTGAGGTCAAAGCTAGGACAAATTTTATGGGTTGATAGACAGAGTAGACCTGATGTAATGTTTGATGTTTGCAACTTGGCATCTAACACAAAACACGCCACTGTACAAACCATTCATGAGGCAAACAAAGTTGTTCGTAATCTGAAATCACAAGTGATTTTAAAGTTTCAGCATGTTGGATAAGATGACTCTTTGAAACTAGTTGTCTTCAGAGATGCTTCGCTAGGGAACCTTACAGATGGAGGCACACAAGGTGGACATCTAATCGTGTTAATGGGTGAAGGAGGAAGATTCTCACCTATCTGTTGGCAGTCAAAAAAGGATCACAAGTGTTGTCCGAAGCGGACTTGCTGGAGAAACCCTTGGTCTTGGGGATGGAATTTTCTACCTGTAGTTTGTGTCACTGACAACTACTTATTAGTTGATGCTGTGAAGTCAACCAAGTCTGTCACAGAGAAAAGACTCAGCATCAAGGAACTTATTCAAGCACAGAGAATCCAGCGGAGTCTGTGGTCAACCACAAAGGAACAGCTTGCTGACTGTCTGACTAAAAAGGAGCATTCGGTCTTGTGCTCCTACAGGCTCTCAGTAATGGAAAGTGGCAGCTTGAGTAATACAAACTTGATTAATACTTGGACATTTAATTATGTTGTTGATGTTTTATTTGTCTTTAAAGAAAAGGGGGAGATTGTTAAGTTCATGTTTTATGTATCCCTATATTTCTGTTATTACGGGGCTATCACTCAGTCAAGAGTGCGCAGGAAGTCTAGTCGTTGATGGACCTAGCCTTGAGTGTAATGGCTACCTTGTAGTGTGTTCATATAGTATAGTAAAATTTGTTAAACTGGAACCTTGTCGTTGTGTCATTTCGAGTTAACATAAACTGGTATATTTGTGCGTTATCAAGACATTTCTAATACGTTCTGAATATGATCTGCCCCTTTCCTATAGACAAGGCACTGAAGGAGACCCTGGACAAGGTGCTGCTGAGTGGCTATTTTGACAGAGCACAAATGCATCAGAACGGTGTGTGTGAAGAAGAGGAGCAAGAAGAAGAAGAAGAAGAGGAGGAGCAGCAGTCTGTTGTGCATGAGTCGTCTGGGAGCGGGGAGCAGCCTGCAGAACCAGGTAACCTCCATAACCAGAATCTGTGTGTAGACCGAGATCATCTTCTTGACTGAATGGGATGAATGAGATTCGAGTAGGATTAGTTCAGCTTTAGGTTTTTGTCACTGGCTATTTGGACTAGAGGTCGACCGATTATGATTTTTCAATGCCGATACCGATTATTGGAGGACAAAAAAAGCCGATACCGATTTAATCGGCCGATTTTATAAATATATATATCATACACACATTTTTGTAATAATGACAATTGCAACAATACTGAATGAACACTTTTATTTTAACTTAATATAATACACACACACGCACACAGCTCTGAAGTGACAATGACACTGAAGAGTCTGCTTAGGAGACAAATACTCAACTGTTTGAATAAAAATAGAGTTTAAGTTAACTGTGATGAATGTTGAAAACAAAAACTTTTTAATTTCTATATGCAGGAAATCCTATTTTAATAATGGGCATGGTAAGAATTGACGACCAAAGTGCGAGTCATAATTCCCATGACACCTTCTAGCAAAATCTGAAAAGCGGTTCCTTCATTTATTCCATAGGATATTTTTAGATTCACTTAAAATAAGGTCTGTGTTTCGTGTAGGCTTACATCACCGTGCCAATTTTATAACTGTGTAGATATCCATAGGACAAGGTAACTCTGATCAATATTGGCTAAATATAAGTGAAGATACATTTTTTTTGTAGAGTGGATTTATGAAAATATGTTGACAAACGTTACCTTATCCTAGTGAGATTTACACGGGTATCAAAACGTCGAGGCGGTTTAAGCCTGCACGAAACACAGACCTTATTTGAAGTAGATCAAGACATTCTCTATGGAAGACATGAACGGTAAAATAACGAAGGAACCCCTTTCAAATTCAGCCGCAAGTTATTACAGGAATTATAACGCGTCGACTATTTCTCTCTAAACCATATACCTTTGACTAATCCGGAAACTATCACCTCGAAAACAAACCGTTTATTCCGTTCCGTATTTTATCTAATGGGAGGCATCCATGAGTCTAAATATTCCTGTTACATTGCATAACCTTCAATGTCATAATTACGTAAAATTCTGGCAAATTAGTTCGCAAAGAGCCAGGCGGCCCAAACTGTTGCATATAACCTGACTCTGCGTGCAATGAACGCAAGAGAAATTACACAATTTCACCTGGTTAATATTGCCTGCTAACCTGGATTTCTTTTAGCTAAATATGCAGGTTTAAAAATATACACTTGTGCATTGATGTTTATGGTTAAGTACACATTGGAGCAATGACAGTCATTGATTGATTGTTTTTTATAAGATAATGCTAGCTAGCAACTTACCTTAGCTTACTGCATTCGCTAACAGGCAGGCTCCTCGTGGAGTGCAATGTAATCAGGTGTTAGAGCATTGGACTAGTTAACTGTAAGGTTGCAAGATTGGATCCCCCGAGCTGACGAGGTTAAAAATCTGTCGTTCTGCCTCGTCATTGAAAATAAGAATGTGTTCTTAACTGACTTGCCTAGTTAAATAAAGGTGTAAAAAAATTAATTAAAAAAATCGGCGCCCAAAAATACCGATTTCCGATTGTTATGAAAACTTGAAATCGGCCCCGATTTAATCGGTCGACCTCTAATTTGGACGTATCAGGATTGGGCAAAGGCAATGCTTAAACTGCTTCGCCTTAAGTGCTTTGGCTGAGCGTTTCCTTTTGTGAGGGTGGAGACTTTATATTGCTGTAACGCTCACTTTCTAATATGTTTTAAGACGGACGTTAATCACGCAGCTGAATAAATTACGTGAGATTTTACTTCTGGGTTAGATTTTGATAACCTGAGGGGAACTCATGTTACGATTGGTCTGAGTGTGGACCTGGATGATTGGATATTAATCAGTGTATTCCTTTTACAGAAGGAACAGTTACGGAAGAATACACAGAGGCCATTGAAGTAGAAGCCTCAGAGGTGAGTTCAATCTCTACCCTGACTCTTAACTGCTGAAAAGTTCAGAATTCTCTGATTTACCTTACCTATTGGAATCTAATCAAGTGATCTTATGTTTTTGTGTAGTTTGTAAACAGACAGTTCATTCCAGAAACCACATACAGCAGCACTGGCAACGACCAAGTAGAGGAGTGGACAGCAGAGGTCCAGGTATGCTGCATGTCTACACCTCTCATATAATTTGTCATATCACAAAGTCACACACAGAATCTTTTAGGGTTCATTAAGTAACTCCATGGCCCAATGATGTCATCAGCTGGGTTTAAATCTGTCCCTGTGTCTTTAGGTGGTCAATGTCCTCCAGCACCAGTCTCCTCCCCAGATGACCCCCGAGCCCCACACTGTGAACCCAGTCTCCCACACGCCTGACCCCGTGGTCCGGAAGCAGGTCGTACAGGACCTCATGGCCCAGATGCAGGGGACCTATAACTTCATGCAGGTGATGATCCTTCCAACTGCCCCCCTGCCTTATCGGATCCTGTTTGGTCTCTTGTTCATGCTGACCCATGTGCTTCCTCCCACAGGACTCCATGTTGGAGTTTGATGGTCATGCCCTGGACCCAGCCATCGTGTTGGCCCAGCCCATGAAGTCTGCACAGAGCGTGGACCTGCAGCAGATGGGTCAGTGTTAGTACATCACGTTCTGTTTTAACTCCCCTCAAACCAACACCACCACTCGAAGGCTGTAGTTCTCCTAGAGAAGTTCGCTTCTACACTCACCAACAATTTATTAGGTACACCCATCTAGTACCGGGTCGGATCCCCCTTTTAGAACAGCCTGAAATAATTTTGGTTGTGGATTCTACAAGGTGTCGGAGACATTCGTTGCTCCATTGGTATCAAGGGATGTTCCAGGAAAACCGTCTCCACACCAGGTGGATGGGTCCATGGACTCATGCTACATACAGTTGAAGTCGGAAGTTTACATACACCTTAGCCAAATGCATTTAAACTCAGTTTTCACAATTCTTGACATTTAATCCTAGTAAACATGCCCTGTCTTAGGTCAGTTAGGATCACCACTTTGTTTTAAGAATGTGAAATGTCAGAATAATAGTAGTGATTTATTTAGGCTTTTTCTTTCATAACTTCTGACCCACTGGGAACGTGAACAAACATTCATTTGGTAGCATTGCCTTTAAATTGTTTAACTTGGGTCAAACGTTTCGGGTTGGGAATGTGTTCTTCGGCTTGCAAACCCTTTATCCTCCAAACATAACGATGGTCATCATTGCCAAACAGTTCTATTTTTTGTTTCATCAGACTAGAGGACATTTCTCCAAAGTACAATCTTTGTCCCTATTGTGCAGTTGCAAACTGTAGTCAGGCTTTTTTATGGTGGTTTTCTCCAGCATCTTCACAAGGTCCTTTGTTGTTCTGGGAGTGATTTGCACTTTTCGCACAAGTACGTTCATCTCTAGGACTCTCCTTCCTGAGCGGTATGACGGCTGCGTGGTCCCATGGTGTTTATACTTGCGTAATTATTGTTTGTACAGATGATCGTGGTGCCTTCAGGCGTTTGGAAATTGCTCCCAAGGATGAACCAGACTTGTGGAGGTCTACAATTATTTTCTTTGGTCTTGGCTGATTTCTTTTGATTTTCCCATGATGTCAAGCAAAGAGGCACTGAGTTTGAAGGTAGGCCTTGAAATACATCCACAGGTACACCTCCGATTGACTCAAATGATGTCAATCAGAAGCTTCCAAAGCCATGACATCATTTTCTGGAATTTTCCAAGCTGTTTAAAGGCACAATCAACTTATTGGATATAAACTTCTGACCCACTGGAATTGTGATACAGTGAAATAATCTGTCTGTAAACAATTGTTGGAAAAATGACTTGTCATGCACAACGTAGTTGTCCTAACCGACTTGCCAAAACTATAGTTTGTTCACAAGAAATGTGTGGAGTGGCTGAAATGAGTTTTTTGACTCCAACAAGTGTATGTAAACTTCCGAATTCAACTGTAAGCCAAATCCTGACGCTGCCATCAGTATGGTGCAACAAGAACCGGGATTTGTCGGACCAGGTGCTATATTTCCACTCCTTAATTGTTCAGTGTGATTGCGTGCCCACTGGACCCGCTTCATGTTTTTAGCCGATAGGAGTGGTCGTCTGCTGCAATAGCCCATCCGTGACAAGGACTGATGAGTTCATTCCGAGATGCCGTTCTGCACAACACTGTTACACTGCAACGTTATTTGTCTGTTTGTGTTCCGCCTGTTAGCTTGCATGATTCTTGCCATCCTCCTTTGACCTCTCATCAAAGAGATGTTTTCGCCCACAGGACTGCTGACTGACTGGATGTTTTTTGTTTGTCGAATCATTCTCGGTTAACCCTAGACACTGTCGTGCGTGAAAAGACCAGGAGGTTGGCAATTTCTGAAATACTGGATCTGGCGCGCCTAGCATCGACGATCAAACCACGCTCAGACTCTTAGGTCACTTATTTTGCTCATTATAGAGTTCAATCGAACAGTATCTGGATGTCTGTCTGCTTTATATAGCAAGCCATGACCACGTGACTCATTGTCTGTAGGAGCGATTCATTTTTGTTAATGGGGTGGTGTACCTAATAAACTGTCCGGTGAGTAGTACTGCTTATATACTCTTGAGTTTTGTCTGTTCATTTTTAGTTGGTCTAAGAAGTTTGACCAACAAACAATTTTATATTTGTCTTGTGTACAGTTCATTCAGAATCCAGACTTTCTCAACCAAGCTCAGTTCCTGAATCTACACACGTAAGTAGCAATAATGATACTTGAACAAAATTCTGATGGTGATCCCTAAGACTCGATACCGGAGCAGACTTATTTAAAGGGCAAGGGTACCATGTGAACCTTCCCTTATTCTCCCCCTTCCCTCCCCAGGTCCCCATGGTCTCCTCCACACCTGATGGCTACTCCTCCACAGCGCCCCTCTACCAGCCCTCCCACACAGCAGAGCCCCGGCCACAGACAGACGGCACCGACCACATCCAGGTAAACCCTTCCTCCCCAAGGTGCCCTCTGCTCCACCCTCCTCTACCCCCCTGGCTGTGTGGGTGGGTGGTGGAGCTTCTCTATGCTTGGCTGTTATTGGGCAGTGTGAGATGGTTAACACTCATCTTACCTGCTTGTCCTGAAGTGTCTGTGAAAACCATTGAAGTATGTGACGTCTCTGTCTCCCCGCCCCGCCCCCTCCCTAAACCAGGCCTCGATGTCCCTGTCGTCTGAGCAGTCCCCCGCCCCGTCCTCCTTGCCCTCTGCCTTCCCGCCCGTCTCCACCCCCCACAGCGGCGGCATCAATGTCAACGCAGCACCATTCCAGTCCATGCAAGCGGTAGGCTTTGTTAATGGAGGACTGAACTGACATCGCTTCACTTGAACAAAACCGTCATATAACCCACTTAACTCTAATCACTTACCACATGTTGATGGTACCACAAGTCTTAGGACAGGGTAAATAGAAGTAGTACAGTCATACAACAGTAATACCAGATTTACTTTGCAAGAATAATGAGAACTGATTGGGACATCAACTGAATTAATAAGTATAATTCCGGTGTTGGCCTACATTTCTTCAAACCAAGCTTCACCCCATACCCCCCCCCCCCCCCCCCCCCCTCTGTCAGAGCAGAACAGAATGCTCTTGTCTGCCCCCATGTCTACATAAAGATTTATAATCAACTCTAGGCTGATTCACTTCATTTAGCGAGCCTTGGACAGTATGTACAGTATGTTAGTGGTGATTTGCTGTTGTCTGCAAGTCCTGCGTGGGTATCTGACACCTCTAAATGAAAGCTTTTCTCTGGTTGTATTGTGTCCCTAAGGTGTTCAACCTGAACGCCCCCGTGCCCCCCACTAACGAAGCAGACATTCTGAAGCAGAACCAGTTCCCCAGCGGCTACGGCCAGGGCTTCAGCAGCCAGGCGGAGCACTCCGTGGAGGAGCCTGACATCCAGCAGGACACTCTACTGTCCGGTGAGAGAGGGACTGGGGTGGCTGTTGGGGCTGAGGATGTGACTTAAACAAGTGGAGTCTGAGGACTAGTAGACCTTGGGTCTAAGGACATGATCAGAAAGGTCAAATATTGTTAATGACATACTGTTGTCCTCAGCTGTAGGAGGCTTCCACACCCAAGACCAAGTGGCGGCAGCGGGCCACCAGGTGCAGTCGTCCCAGGGGCCAGGCTTTGGGCGGCAAGGCCAGTCCTTCTATAACAGCAGGGGGGCTGTGCCTCGCGGAGGCCCCAGGAACCCTCGGGGCATGATCAATGGATACCGAGGATCTTCTAATGGCTTCAGAGGTATGAGATCCAGCTAATTTACTGTAAGGGACCTACTTTGATACAGGAGTGATTTTATTGTGGTGTTAACAGGATAAATGGTTGTCTTCCTCAGGAGGATATGATGGCTATCGCCCTCCCTTCTCGAACACTCCAAACAATGGTTATGGGCAACAGGCCCAGTTCAGCACGGCGCCCCGGGACTACCCAAACAGCACCTATCAGCGGGTAAGGAAGGACACAGCCAACCATTATGTCCTAGTGACTAGAAGACACTTGACCCTTGCATTAGGGTTGCATTAGTTCCAATAAAAGGGATTCTGAGTTGTTGTCCCAGATTCTGTCATGAAGGTGCTGTGTAAGTCTTTCTGAATTACCTGTTGTTTCTACAGGAGGGATATCAGCCAGGCTACAAGCGGGGAGCAGTCCAGGGACCTCGGGGTTGCTCTCGAGGTAATGCTCAAGCGATGCAATCCTAAAGCGCTTAAAGGATTGTCAACTTCCGCCACATTGAACATTCAGATATTATGAATGCGTTTGCCCCAGCTCACTTTATAAATCTTTTTTGTTTTGTTTCTCATCTATCTTCGTGTTTCTCCTGGCCTATTTATCAGAGTAAGCCTGCTTTGGTATGTCTAAGATACTTTTGTTTTAACACATGTAAAACTGAAATCCACAGCATTTAGATTTATCAGCAAGTCTGTGTTCAAAACAACAAATAGATATTCCTGTAAACTTGAGAGATTTCATTAATTTATTTTTTGTACAAAATAAATGCAAAAAAAAACTGCAACTGTCAGTCCAAGCCATGAGAATCTTTTATATTTTCTGTCACTGCCCAGCCCTGTCAACCACTTTTCCCCTCTGCTTTTGGTTCTCATGGCATTACTTGTTTGTTTTTTTCCGTCTCTCACCATCTCTTTGTAAGCCGATGTTACTCCTTGGGAGACTGTTTCAATAAAGATGTGTTGTATAACCTGCTGTCTGCTGCTAGTTTCTTTTTGTTGGTCCCTGATCCCTGCTGCTCTGGCGCTACCACAGCCTTATCTACCTCTGCTGACATCTCTTGGGGTTAAGAGTGGGTTGGAGGATTTGGTTATGCTTTGCTGAAAGGACTTCACTCTGCTTCTGTCTCCCTCACCTGCTGTGCCCTGCCTTGTGTATTTTGTCATAGGAGCATACATATATTGTTGGCTCTTGCTTAAACATTCATGAAACATGTCATTGAGTTTCAAAGTAAACCTGTGGTGTTATTTGTAAATCCTAAGGCAACAGATGTACCCCCCCCCCCCCTTTGGTTCCATCTGGCAAAATACATACTATTATTCTGTATGACCTGGATAAAAGCTTTCATAGCTCTTAGATTTGCAGGGAATAATGCCACTGTATAACTGAATTGACATGAAGGCAGCTATTACCTTTTCTTGTTTTCAGGATTCCATTTTGTAATGGGTGTATTAGCTTGCTCGTAACGGTCCATTATGTAATGGGTGTATTAGCTTGCTTGTAACGGTCCATTTTGTAATGGGTGTATTAGCTTGCTTGTAACGGTCCATTTTGTAATGGGTGTATTAGCTTGCTCGTAACAGTCCATTTGTCTCCCTATTAGAGTTGATCTCTACCTTGGCAGGTGCACACTAATTTATAGAATGTGGATGAGGGTTTTTAATTGTATTCCATGCCCAGACTTAACCCAGAATAAGGGTGACAGGCTGGCCTCAGCTGACTGATTATTTTCTGTCTGCTTCGCGGTTACAGGCCGGGGGGGACTGTTCAAGCCCAGCCGAGGGATGGTGACCCAAATGGTTGGACATCAAGCCAATTAGTCTTGGATACCAACAACTCTCTTCTACCCTAGGGCAACCTTAAACATCACCTCTACACTCCTGGACCATCCTTCCCCTGATCTGACTATTCCCCTCCATATCAACCTCTGTTGATTTGGTGAAGCCTGGGTCTGAAGCCATACGTACCACCCTTAGCTCTCCTACAATCATATGCTATTGCATAGCCTTAAACTGATCAAGCTGGAACGTGTGTGCCTTTGCTGTTGGACTGTTTATTTGGGTCTTTGCTTAATAGGCAATCATTTACAAAAAGTGGCTGGGGCTAGTGACAGGCTTTGGAAGCATGACACGAAAGACCAAACAATATGTTGACTGCGGTCATACCACAAATGTTTTGTCTCAATGTGAAGATTGTTTATACTGTACATTGTATTGCCATGGCATGTTTGGGAGTGAAGTCTAAGCAGGTTGTAGGTCTGACTGAATGACTCAAAATGAAGATTTCTTGTGCGTACATTTTGCTCTGGCCATATGGTACCTGATAGAGTGATGCACTGAATAAATGCACTGTTCTATAAATTTGCATTTGTCACTTCATATCTGCTCTGTCCAAAAACATAATTGGTTGGAACTGATGTCAACACTAGGTGTGTAGAATGTAAGGATTGTGTCAACTTCACATGTAAGAGTTTCACTCTGAGTCGTGAACACTAGCTATAAAGAAAATCACTATATTGTCTACAGCAATATTGATGTTTTCCTGTGCAATTGGTCATCTGAAAATTAAACTACTCTTTTCTACAAACAAAAATTAGGCACACCTCTGTATGGTGCAAGATAAAAGAGCATTTGCCCTAGCCAGCAGAATTTGGTAAAAACAAAAAGGCCCAATTTAAGACAGACTCGGGGGGTGATTTGCTGAGTACAAAAGGTAGACCTCATTTCATGGTAAAGGCCTGTTCAGTATCAATACATGTACTGGCCTTGGCCAAGACACCTGCAGGTCATTAGGAACAGTAGCCTCATTCAAGCACAAACTTGAAAACAAGATGTGATTACCAATAATCTACAGAAATAACCAGATCATCAACTGACTCTTACCTTTGCACATCAATTAAGATAATCCAAAGAGCTGGCTATAGTAGAAGTACCAAAAAATAAGACTGCAATCCACTCAGGTTTCCCATGATTAGTGCCCATAATAGCCAACATTAGCATATATTGCTGTTATCAGACTTGTGGAAATGAAATAAAGTGGTGGCCAAGCTAATGCCATGTAATACACAAGAATGAACCCATACAAAAAAGAACATCTTTTATATTATATTCTGTTCCATGAGACAGTTGTCTTTACTGTTCATAATGCTCCCAATGCCATTTTCAGTGCCTTTTGAAATGGAGCTTTTTCAGGAATCCGTACATTTCACAACATTATCATTATTCAGCTGGATTAACCTGACAATTATTAGGCCTAATTGTCATGACATTACACAGCACCAATTAAAAACAATGTTCCAAAATATATAGACATTGACACTACCAAAACCATTCCACCAAAGCTCTGCATTTTAAGTAATGGTCAATTATGACCAATCCATACATCACATACCGCATATGCACTCTATAACACAAATTCCCTGACTGCAAACGTACAAAACATTTCTAGGCCGTGGAGGCTCAAATTGAAATCCACAAGTGGGCAGAGATACTGTAAACGCCTCCTGTGTTCTTCAGCTGGTTTTCAGTTAACTCTTTCAGGATAACGGGGTACACATGCCCATATGGAGGGACCTCTGCACACTGGACTGGAGGTATATAAGTACTGTAAAGGTCTGTGGGTGGGGGGCCATGGAGCCAGAGGTGTTGTCTATAGAGTTTTATCTGGCAGCTGGGGTTGAGTGGGCTGGTTCTGATGGGGGCCTTATGGTAAGTAATGTTGGCCCTATGGCACTGCCTGATGGCCTGGGGGCAGATCTTGGAGTCGTGGTTGGGACAAATCCTGGGTGTTGTGGGGTATTTGGTTCTGGAGGTGGTTGTCTTGCTTCATACCCGGGTGGTTTTGGGACATATCTTGATGGCCCAGGGGCAAAGGATGGTACTCTCCTTGTGGCTCTGGGATAGCATTCCCTTCTACTGAAAAAGAGAGTAGTTTTGAGTACAGTTCATTTTTACCCCTTTTTCGTGATATCCAATTGGTAGTTACAGTCTTGTCCCATCGCTGAATTTTTCACATCTTGAGATCCATTTTCCATAGTCACCTCTACATTCTGAAAAATACACAGCACACCAGTAAAGAGAAAATGGAATTGGGGTAAACTATCACTCACCATGAACCTCTGGAGGGGGCTCAACTTTCTGGGTTTTCAACCGTTCCATGTGTTCTACTGCCTGAAACACCACAGACAAACAGAGATAAGCAGATGGATGTTTGTAGGTAAATATGGCAGCTCATGTCAAAAATAACAATACCACACAAAATAAGTGCATTACAGTAATAGAGAACCTATTGGTTGTGTCTGTTCTACCACTGCCCACTCTGTACCTGCTGAAGCTCTACTTTCTGTGAGTTGAGCTGTTCCTGTTGCCTCTCCAACTCATCCCTCTGTTTCTGGAGGTCTGATGCTTTCTGGTTGAGGTCCTCTTCCTGCTGGGTCAGGTGCTCCTCAAACTCCCTCATCTCCTCGTCCGTGTAGGCCTGGTTCTGCTCTAGGGTCTAACAAAGGAGGACGGGTCAGTTCATACCCTTCTACCTCTCCTTATTGATATGAAAATCAACATAATTACAGTGTGGTTGAATGTAGGAGTGTTTAGAGATATGGTATGGTTTTTGTTACTCTTGCCGTTTCATAATAATGAGTTATAATGTTGAAATATTAAAAGTAGGCCAGTATGAATGAGAGTTAAAATAGATATAGCTACCACACCTCCCAACTATCTGGTTCCAGGAATTCCTTTTTCTTTGTGGCAATCAGGAACTCTTCTAAGGAGACCAGTCTGTCTTTGTTGGTGTCCACCTGTGAACAGTGAGAGATCAGTCACCATGTGAACTATTTATTTCATTAAATCAACAAAACCAATCTCTAACTTTCAGTGATAGCAATCCATGGGAATATAGTATGCAAGGTTCACGGCCGGGACAACAGTATACCTCGTTCATGACGTGCTCTCTCATACGCAGGCGCTCCTCCTCCATCTCCACCATATCGTCCTCTTCATTGGTAGGATCATAGATCTTCTCCAGCTGAGCCCACAGAACGAACCGTTATCTATACATGCACACGTTTCATTATCATTTCAGGTGAGACATTAAAAAAGAGGACAAATCTTTACCTCCTTCGTAAACAATGCCTCCAATTCCTGCTCATCGAAGAAGCCATCTCCATTGGAATCTGAAAATTCAAAACGCAAGAATGTTGAGGAACTCCGAGATGGATGTCCCTGCCACAGCCTTTGATGTCTATTGATGAGGACTTACCATGCAGCTTGAAAAAGGTCTTGGGGTCAAAATCTTCAGGGTCAAGACCATCTGCTTCCTCCCACACCTCTTTGAACTGATTCTGGCTGCCCTGCACAGCAAAAAATGTTAGTCCCCTGTTAGAAATAAATCTCTCACTTGAGCTAAATCATCCCCTAAGTATGGGGAAGGTCTAGAGCAGAAATGGGCAACTGGCGTCCGCCTTTTGTAGGCCCGCAGATCAATTTCCAAAAACAAATAAATATATACAGTATAAGCATACTGAGTGTACAAAACATTAGGAACACCTTCCTAATATGAGTTCCACCCCCTTTTGCCCTTAGAACAGCCTAAATTTGTCAGGGCATGGACTACAAGATGTCAAAAGCGTTCCACAGGGATGCTGGCCCATGTTAACTCCAATGCTTCCCACACTTGTGTCAAGTTGGCTGAATGTCCTTTGGATGGTGGACCATTTTTGATACACACAGGAAACTGTTGAGCGTGAAAAACCCAGCATCGTTGCAGTTCTTGACACACTCGAACCGGTGCGCCTGGCATCTACTACCATACCTCGTTCAAAAGGCACTGAAATCTTTTTTCTTGCCAATTCACCTTCTGAATGGCACACATTGGCTCAAGGCTTAAAAATAATTATTTAACCCGTCTCCTCCCCTTCATCTACACTGAAGTGGATTTAACAAGTAACATCAATAAGGGATCATAGGTTTCACCTGGTCAGTGTATGTCATGGAAAGAGCAGGTGTCATTAATGTTTTCTACAGTCAGTTGTTTAAGAACTCATTTGGGATCTCAACTTACTGCTGGGAGTTAGAATAGTAGAATACACAAGATCCCTTTTTGAAATGTGGTTGTGAATCAGCAGTTTTTCTCTTATGTCAGGTAAACATTTTTAGATACAGACCCTCGAGCCACTGTGGCCCCTCATGATGAGTTCAGATTTTTTGTGGCCCCCACCACCCCCCCATCAAAGTTGCCCATCCATGGTCTAGAGACTGGCTAGACCATATGTGAGCACAAACAGATTGAGCTCTGAAACACACAGATAACATAGCATCCAAGTGCAGTTGGACTTACTGGATGGTTGACTTTGGGATGGTCTGCATGTTTCTTCTTCATCTCCTCGTAATGTTCTTCCTCCTTCTTCCTCCCTTCATCGTCTAGAGTCTTGAGGTGTTCCCTTCGCTCATGGTCTTTCGTCATCTCGTACTTCTTGAACTCCTCATGGCGCTCCTTGTCATAGTTCTCCAGATCGTTTGTGGCCTTGTGGTCAAATGACGGATGAGAGTTAAAATGTCTTGAAGGAGAAGAGGTCTACAGGTACTTTATTAAGCTACTGTATGTATGTACCATGAATTCTACATTCTACTTACTGATTTGATGAGTCTGTCCAGATCCTCCACTTCAAAGGTGTGAGGATTCATGTGGTTCAGGTACTCAAACTGTTTCAGCAGAGCTTGGTGGTCTACTGCCATATCTGTGAGTGAGGTTTAACAGTCATAACACAATATGACATGTGATGACCTGACATTGGCACTGTAATAGTTATCCAGTGCGGCATGTGTTGGTCAAAGCTCACCCTGTGTGCATCTATACTAGCCTGTAATCCTGCCAATTAGTGGTTTAAGTGAGACGTTACTGTTGTCTGTAATACTCTGCTATTACTATTGTGATTCGAAACAGAGATTTTCAAAAGCATGTTTCACAAGTAAGTAGGTGACTCAACACTGACGCTACAGTAACCACATCCTCCTGAGACCTTTGCCTTTGCCCTAGTGTTTCTAGATGTTAACAGTATAGCACTTAAGGCATATTAATGGTCTTTCACTGGGCAACATACCGTTCCCTCCTTCGATGTCTTGCTTGGCTTTGATCAGTGTCCGTAGCCGGCTAACCTCCTGCCTTTTTAGCTCGTCCAGTTGTGTCCTTACATGGTGGCTGACAAAGTCCAGCTCTTTGGCCAGCTTCCCCATCTGTAGGAAACGTGATGTAATGATTATCATACTGCTGCTGTTTTGCATTTTTCATGACTAATGACTCAAGGAGAGTAAGAACGACAAGAATGAGCAGGACACACTGTTAGAATACCTTGATATCCTCCATATCTGTGTTATGGAGCTTCTCTCTGAAATGCTGGTCTTTTTCCAGAAAATCAATGACTTCCCTGAGATAACGGTCATAGTGGAGTCCAGTGTCCTGTTACATGAAATAAAGTAGTAAGTTGTAGTAGTATGCATAACATGCATACTAGCTCATGCATCATTCAGTAGACCTTCAGTTCAGTCTGTATACGTTACAATTCAATAAATTATGTTAGAGAATATAGCTGGTATAACTGGTCTGAGCTTGTACTGGTAGCACAAATGACAGCTTTTTTCATGGCTGTTAGGGCTGCTCTGCCTGCCATGTTTCTCCATTGTGCTTGCTTGGTATGTGATCCTTCACCAACTCTTACCACACTTGGTGGTGGCTCTGAGGCTTTGTCCTCCGGCTGGTTCACCTTGGTCTTGTCCAGACTAATGGGCACTGCCTCCAGACAGAGCAGATGTACCAGAAGCACAAAGCAGCTGGTGTGGAATACCTGGCTCCAAGACATCTGGAGACACAAGACGCACTTAGACACAACAACACATGACAAGCAATACTTCAACCAGAGATGATAGAAAACATCAGTCTCTGCCCCAAATAAAGTGGCTGTGCCCCAACCATAGAGAAAGACAGAGTACTCTTCTTTGTATCTGTCCCATTATGTCCTCTGAACACACGTGCTTGTCCATTTTGAAGTAGTCTATTTTCTTCTACTACTACTTCTATGAGTTGGTAAACAAACTGAAAGGGTGCATACTGCCACCTGGAGTACAGTTCCGGTCTGCTTACTAGTTTATTTAGCAGACAAGATTTGCTTATAACTCCATGGCATTATTTTATAGTACGAAGAATACAATTGAACAAAGCTGAATGCGCACATGCGACTATTCTGGGTTGAGCGGTTAACAAAGAAATAGCTACTGCTATATGCTTAATTTAGAGTTACTAATGTAACTTTAGTTGTTCTACAAACGTTGGGCTATATGTTTTGATTTTGAATACATGATGCGACTAATGATGATTTGAAAGAAGTCGCTTGAAAGGCATGAGCTCTGCTTTGTTTTTTTGCACAGGCTTTACACACTACATCAGTCACTCATTCACAATTTGACAAGTACTTGACAAAACCTAGAATGTTACGGCGGCATCCCCTTTGCGGCCAGTGGCCGTTGTGCCCTACTACGTTGTGCGCTCCGAATCACCCCTCACTCACATGGCTCTCCATCATGTGATCGGGTCTTTCTCACAGGCTACAAGTGAAGACAGACACATCAGGGATGCAATGGCACGCGTCCTTATCCAATTCCGAGGTGCATATTGAAGATATTGGAAGAACTGTCCACATTTACTTTTCGTCAGCCAACAAGATGAGTAGGCTTAAAGAACAGCTAAAGTACTAGCCTATGTCAATCTACTATCCCCCATAGTACAAAAGTCGACCTATTCTACTCTGTGCAAGAAATAAAAATTCCAAACATAGTCTGGGACAGTTGTGGGATGCGATAGATCCCAAATTAATACAACCACTAGCAGATCAGAACGTTTAGCTTAAAAATGGTGATAAACTATGAGGCTATTTGTTCACATTATAAGCGCAGCAATGTGCACATGGGTAGTAGGCTATAACGCAAATGTTCCATTTACAGAAAACATCATTATCAAGTGACCGCAAATGCAATTGTGCATTTTTATGGTGAAAATTATCCTCCCCAAACTTGAAACTCACGTGCTACTTATGTATGCCAGTTAGGCTCTACACCCCTTGTAAAGCGGATTGTGTTTAATTTTAAGAATTTTTTGGGACACTTTAGTTGTGATACAAACCTTATCAAAACATATAGGCCTATGGGCTAGGCTACATGAGGTGTGCAACTATGATTCGAAAAAGGCATTGTTTCCTATGCTGGGCATCATTCACAAGTGATAATATATAATTCACAAGTGATAGGCTAATATTGTCACACAGCAGACTATCCTTGATTTAATATTGTCTTTACATATACTAAATAATATATATGTGTGAAATTTGTTTTGATTTAGAATGGACCATTATCATGCACCTGTATCAAAACAAAGCCAAGACAACGCAGGAGTGGCTTGGAGACAAGTCTCTGAATGTCCTTGAGTGGCCCAGCCAGAGCCCGGGACTGAACCTGATCGAACATCTCTGGAGAAACCTGAAAATAGCTGTGCAGCGACACTCTCCATCCAACCTGACAGAGCTTGAGAGGATCTGCAGAGAAGAATTGGAGGAACTCCCCAAATATAGGTGTGCCAAGCGTGTAGCGTCATACCCAAGAAGACTTGAGGCTGTAATCGCTTCCAAAGGTGCTTCAACAAAGTACTGAGTAAAGGGTATGATTACTTATGTAAATGTGATATTTCTGGGGTTTTTTCTTCAATAATTTGCAAAAACCTGTTTTTGCTTCGTCATTATGGGGTATTGTGTGTCGATTGAGGGGGGGGGGGAAGCTATTTCATCAATTTTAGAATAAGGCTGTAACGTAACAAAGTGTGGAAAAAGTGAAGGGGTCTGAATACTTTCCGAATGCACTGTATTTATACTGTAGCTAAGAAAGTAATACTAAGTGTATGATGTGTAGTAAGCTGTTAGTAGCCCATGTGCCTCGCACTAATAATTTGGTCCCTTTCCCCCTCATAACTTAGCCTACTGTTATGACTTGGTGGTGCACATGTAGCGTATTGCCTGTTTTAGCGAAATGCAATCATCAAATATTGTACTGCTTATATGCCCATGTAACGGATGTGAAATGGCTAGCTAGTTAGCAGGTACGCGCTAGTAGCGTTTCAATCAGTTACGTCACTTGCTCTGAAACCTAGAAGTAGTGTTGCACCTTGCTCTGCAAGGGCCGCGGCTTTTGTGGAGCGATGGGTAACGACGCTTCGTGGGTGTCAGTTGTTGATGTGTGCAGAGGGTCCCTGGTTCGCGCCCGTGTCGGGGCGAGGGGACGCCGTAAAGTTATACTGTTACATTGATGCTGTTGACCCGGATCACTGGTTGCTGCGGAAAAGGAGGAGGTTGAAAGGGGGGTGAGTGTAACAGATGTGAAATGGCTAGCTAGTTAGCGGGTACGCGCTAGTAGCGTTTCAATCAGTTACGTCACTTGCTCTGAAACCTAGAAGTAGTGTTGCACCTTGCTCTGCAAGGGCCGCGGCCTTTGTGGAGTGATGGGTAACGATGCTTCGTGGGCGACCGTTGATGTGTGCAGAAGGTCCCTGGTTCGCGCCCGTGTCGGGGTGAGGGGACGGTTTAAAGTTATACTGTTACACCCATTTTATTTATCCTACGGTTCTGATTTGGTGTACAGGGAGAATACGGTAAGAACGGCCCATGTTCTGAATTCGGTCGCTGTACATTTTTAAAAAAAAGTGCTGAACAAATAGTTATATTGACTACGTCCGTCCTAGCTCGCTAATTAATGTCTTAATCAAAATTACGGATTGCCTCTTATCCGCTCTTCGTTCCCTTATAGTTTGTACATCTCAATTGTCAGTAGAAACCACATTTGTGTAAGCAAGTCAGCTATATCAGCTATGTTTTTTTTAAAGGCAGTAAATGAGGCTGAATGAACTGTTTCACTGCCAGACAAGGCTCCACTGATAGCCAGGTGTAGCAGCGGGAAGGATTCACTCCATGGTGCTGAAAAGAAACTCGGCTGTTGGGACAGCTTTATGTAGGCCCTAACAGTTAGTGGGCACTGTTTGTCACCGTTATAGTGCAATTACTGTATTGTTTAGTGTTGTTGTAGTGGCTTTCCTGGCATACATCCCAAAAATGTTGAGTGAGTTTGCCCCACCAAGATTTAGATGCTAAAATCGCCACTGCTATTTCACCACCCCATTAACTATTTTGCAGTAAAATCTCTGCAGCTGCCACCTACACTCATACTTTAGACCCTATCTGTTCCTGCACCATGCCAAGGACCTGGGAGGACGGGACACTGCCCCTCAACACACCCTGTAACTCTTCTGAAGTCAAATCTCCTAAACCTAAATACTTCTCTGCAGCTGCCACAACAACATCTATTTTCTGTGATTTACATTCAATTTCTGCAGTACAGTTGATAACCATTGCTATGTATGCTAAGAAGCCAACCTTACTAAAGCAATACTCACTCCTTGCCCTATCCTTCTGTGGCACAAATCTACTACTCACTGGGACCCTCTCAGGATCCCTCAACCATCCATTACTACACTGACCACTTCAACCTGCCTCTTTCGCACAGGACACTTCCGGTCCCCAGCAACATGAGCACACCTACAGTTGACACAACTTTATCCAACGAAACTACACAGTCCTCTGTCCCATGCCCTCCTGCACACTTCCCACATCTTGGAATCTCCCTCCTACACACTGCTACAACATGACCATAAACCTTGAACCTAAAACAGTTCAGTGGATTCTGCACAAAAGTTCTAACAGGATAAGTGATATATCGTAACATGACTTTGTCTTGTATAGGCTCTGACTCAAAATGACTTATGTTTCACCACGCTCCCCACCGGGTCGTCTGCTCTAGTTACCTCCATGGCCCCAACCCCTGTCCATTGGCGACGTGTCTCTCTGCCATCGATAGCTAACTAGCTACCTGCTAGCAGCTAACTAGCTACGCTATTAATAACATGTTAGCTAGGACGTGATACTTGTCATCTAACTAACTAGCGTGCTACAATTTAAATCATCAGCGGTTCAATAGCTAGTCGTCTAGCTAACATTACACTTTACAGGCACACTCACTGCGGCCAATACAATAGCGTAGCTAGTAGTGATGATGCTGGCTGGCTAGCTAACAGTTAGCTGGTAGATGGCAAGCTAATCTAATGACAGCTAGCTTGAAGCTAATTATGAGGTTTTCATTTCTAGCCAAGCTAGCTACTTAGCTAAATAACAGTGATGGGGGGTCTTGTGTTGACCACATCGAGAAGTTGCGGTATATGTCTTATTGGAGTCTGGTTACCTGTCTCATTAACAAAATAGCAATAGCTTCAAAACAATTCATGTCACAGCGGGACTTACTTTTTGATCGGAATCCCCGTCAAACGGTCGTTACTACAGTCACAAAGTCGTAAACCCCGCCTATTTCTAAAATGTCTCTTCTTAAAATTAGATTTTAAACCTAACATTAACCACAGGGCTAACCGTACGCCTAACCTTACATTAACACCAATTATGTTTTCATAAATTTTTACGATATAGACAATTTTGACTTTGTGGCTTTGCTATCTAGTGGAAACCCCGTCAAGCTAATTTAGCTAGCTAGCTAACTAGTCTCCTCCCGAGCTGATCATTTGTCCTCTCGCTCCTTCCTTGATGCCAGCAGGCGTTTGTTTACAGTGTCAGATAGCAAGGGAACGAAATCCTACATTGATAACATGGCATGTATGTTAAATTGGGTAGTTGCCATTGGATAAAATCTTCACTTCCTACTTTCTGAAGACGCGCATAGTTATTCTAATAGGCCGCACACACTGTCAGTCAAATTATTGGGGATATACTATGCTATCAAGATAGGTTGCACTGAATCGTACGTGGCGTTTATAATTTGGAGGTGGGTGTTCGCTGATCCTGGATCAGTGTAGCTTTCTTGCCATGATATCAAAGACAGTACAGGAGGTTGGTGGCACCTTTATGGGGATGATGGGCACGTGGTAATGGCTTGAGCAGAATAATTGGAAAGGTATCAACAACATCAAACACATGGTTTCCATTCAATTTGCTCCGTTCCAGCCATTATTATGAGCCGTCCTCCCCTCAGCGGTGGATATGGTATGTGAAGACATTTAGGTAGGGAGATCTGATCCCAGGTCATTTCATAGCTTCATTTTTTTGTCATTCTTACATAGCTAGTTAAATTAAACATACTTCATTTTCAATAGGGTGAAGGATAAAGCATACTTTTTTGAGTTGGTTTAATGTGATTGCTTGGACTATTGATGAAAATTGATGAGCAGCTTTCTGCATGGTTATTGTATGAGTGAACATTATTGAGCTAGAAATATTGGCTATGGCAGCAAGACATGTATGTGATTTTCTAAATATACTGAACAAAAATATGAACGCAACATGCAACAATTTCAAGGATTTTACTGAGTTACAGTTCATATAAGGAAATCAGTCAATTGAAATAAATAAATTAGGCCCTAATCTATGGATTTCACATGACTGGGCAGGGGCGCAGCCATGGGTGGGCCTGGGAGGGCATAGGCCCACCCACTTGGGAGCCTGGCACACCCACAAGGGATCCAGGCCCAGACAATCAGAATGAGTTTTTCCCCACAAAAAGGCTTTATTACAGACAGAAATACTCCTCAGTTTCATCAGCTGTCCGGTTGGCTGGTCTCAGACGGTCCCGCAGGTGAAGAAGCCAGATATGGAGGTCCTGGGCTGGCGTGGTTACACATGGTCTGCGGTTGTGAGGCTGGTTGGACGTACTGCCAAATTCTCTCAAACGACATTGGAGGCGGCTTATGGTAAAGAAATTAACATTCAATTCACTGGCACCAGCTCTGGTGGACATTCCTGCAGTCAGCATGCCAATTGCACGCAGTGGTGTAAAGTACTTAAGTAAAAATACTTTAAAGTACTGCTTAAGAAGTTTTTTGGGGGTATCTGTACTTTACTTTACTATTTATATTTTTGACAACTTTTACTTTTACTTCACTACATTCCTAAAGAAAATAATGTACTTTTTACTCCATACATTTTCCCTTACACCCAAAAGTACTCATTACATTTTGACAGGAAAATGGTCCAATTCACACACTTATCAAGAGAACATCCCTGGTCATCCCTACTGCCTCAGATCTGGCTGACTCACTAAACACAAATGCTTTGTTTGTAAATTATGTCTGAGTGTTGGAGTGTGCCCCTGGCTATCTGTCAAAAAAACAATTGTGCCGCCTGGTTTGCTTAATATAAGGAATTTGAAATGGTTTATAATTTTACTTTTTTAGAACATTTTAGCAATTCCATTTACTTTGATACTTAAGTATATTTAAAACCAAATACTTTTAGACTTTTACTCAAGTAGTATTTTACTGGGTGACTTTCACCTTTAATTGAGTCAATTTCTATTAAGGTATCTTTACTTTTACTCAAGTAGGACAATTGAGTACTTTTTCCACCACTGATTGCACGCTCCTTCAAAACTTGAGACATCTGTGGCATTGTGTTGTGTGACAAAACTGCACTATTTTAGAGTGGCCTTTTATTGTCCCAAGCACAAGGTGCACCTGTGTAATGATACTGCTGTTTAATCAGCTTATTGACATGGCACACCTGTCAGGTAGATATATATCTTGGAGGAAGAAGAAATACTCACTAACAAGGATATAAAAAATATTTTTAAAATACATGTTTGAGAAATACATTTTTTGTGCCTTTGGAAAATGTATGGGATCTTTTGTTTCAGCTAATGAAACATGGGACCAACACTCTACATGTTGCGTTTATATATATTTTGCATTGTACTTGGCTCTGGGCTATTTTATTAATAAACTATCATCATTATGACCATATCATTTTAAAATGTTTGATTTTACCTTTCTTTAAACAAGAAGTCACAATGAGATTAAACATTTATTTTACAAGAGAGCCCTGTATACATTACAATATAAACAAAATAATAATGAGCTTGGTTTTACTTGTATTTAACACTAATTTAAGATCTGTAAGTGATTTCTGAGTCATGCTGAAGTTCACGAATGGCCTGCTGCACCGAGGTGGCAAAGGAATACAAAACTGTGTCATCTGCATAGAGATGAATGTTACAAGTATTAACAGTGTTTCCTATGTCATTAATATACAAGGTGAACAATAATGGACCCAAAATCAAACTCTGAGGAACACCTTTTTAAATCTCAAGAAATTCAGATTTAACCCCATCTGATGGGCCTGAGGTCTGTCGCTAAGATAATTCTGAAACCATAAAGAGGCTGTATATCCCAGGCCTATTTTTGATAACTTCTTCAGCAAAACAGAATGATCAACAGTGTCGATAAACAAGGCAGCACAGCTCTTTTTAGCATCCAAGGCATTGACAAGATCATTAACAGAGACACAGAAATAAGATTATTTGTGTAAATAGCAACAGCACCACCGTTGCCCTTCCTATCAGTCATAAACACATTGTAACGATCCATATCAACCTCCGAGTCCAGGGTTTTATCAGTTAACCAGGTTTCAGATAAAATAAAATAAATATCAGGGTCTGCCTGAGAGGCCCAGATCTTGACATAATCCCTTTTAGGTAATAAACTACGAATGTTAAGATGTAAAAATTTTAAATCTTTTCTGCATTTAAAATCACATGGAGTTTCAATACAAGTCAGATTATTTTGAGATTTCAGAACAACAGGAGACTCAAAGATTGGATTATACCTATTAGGAAAAGAAAACAGTAGAAATAGTAGTAGTAGAAATAGCAATTCCATTTCTCTGCTTAGCACCGTTAGGCATGTCACCACTATCAGATACAACATGTGGAACTTTCACAGTGACCAAAGAGGAGATGGTGAAATCTGATTTACATGTAATGCTAATATTGTCCTCACATCAATTTAGTTGACCAAGACCCTTCCCAATGTTTGATGACAACAGCCGGGAGCCATTTTCTCAGCCTCCAGTATTTATGCTGCAGTAGTTTATGTGTCGGGGGGCTAGGGTCAGTTGGTTACCTGGAGTACTTCTCCTGTCTTATCCAGTGTCCTGTGTGAATTTAAGTATGCTCTCTCTAATTCTCTCGTTCTCTCTTTCTCTCTGAGAACCTGAGCCCTAGGACCATACGTCAGGACTACCGGGCATGATGACACCTTGCTGTCCCCAGTCCGCCTGGCCTTGCTGCTATTCCAGTTTCAACTGTTCTGCCTGCGGTTACGGAACCCCTACCTGTCCCAGACCTGCTGTTTTCAACTCTTAATGATCGGCTATGAAAAGCCAACTGAGATTTATTCCTGATTATTATTTGACCATGCTTGTCATTTATGAACATTTTGAAAATCTTGGCTCTCTCTAATTTTCTCCTTCTCTCTTTCTTTCTCTCGGAGGACCTGAGCCCTAGGACCATACGTCGGGACTACCGGCCGTGGTGACTCCTTGCTGTCCCCAGTCCGCCTGGCCTTGCTGCTATTCCAGTTTCAACTGTTCTGCCTGCGGTTATGGAACCCCTACCTGTCCCAGACCTGCTGTTTTCAACTCTTAATGATCGGCTATGAAAAGCCAACTGAGATTTATTCCTGATTATTATTTGACCATGCTTGTCATTTATGAACATTTTGAAAATCTTGGCTCTCTCTAATTTTCTCCTTCTCTCTTTCTTTCTCTCGGAGGACCTGGGCCCTAGGACCATGCGTCGGGACTGCCGCCCGTGGTGACTCCTTGCTGTCCCCAGTCCGCCTGGCCTTGCTGCTATTCCAGTTTCAGCTGTTCTGCCTGCGGTTATGGAACCGCCACCTGTCCCAGACCTGTTGTTTTTCAACTCTTGATGATCGGCTATGAAAAGCCAACTGAAAATTATTCATGATTATTATTTGACCATGCTTGTCACTTATGAAAATTTTTGAACATCTTGGCATAGTTCTGTTATAATCTCCACCCGGCACAGCCAGAAGAGGACTGGCCACCCCTCATAGCCTGGTTCCTCTCTAGGTTTCTTCCTAGGTTTTGGCCTTTCTAGGGAGTTTTTCCTAGCCACCGTGCTTCTACACCTGCATTACTAGCTGTTTGGGGTTTTAGGCTGGGTGTCTGTACAGCACTTCGAGATATTAGCTGATGTACGAAGGGCTATATAAAATAAAATTGATTGATTGATTGATTTTCACCTAGGTGAATTCCATCTTCCGCAAAGTAGCCAGGCTTATTCCATGAGTCAAAATTGTCGACGAAGGACATTCCCAAGTCCTTGGTCAGACACATTAACCACTGGTGGAGAGACCAAAGATGGCTAAAACACTCAGTCACGCAACGACGAGGAGATAGAATTGGGCCCGAGACAATTATATGTTCTGCTAATTAATGAGCATTCTCCAAGAGCTTTAAGAAATTGTCTTCTAACTTTACAGATTTCACACGTATAATATCATTAGACCCAATATACAACACAACTGTTTTCAGAGCAGGAATCTGTTTCTTGATGGTGGGCATGACTTCTAATAACTCCAATACCCTAGCTCCAGGAAAACAAAGTGTACGGGTATTTCAGACTTCCACCAATCCAACCATGGAGCTTCCCATAATAATGATTATGTTGTCCATTTCGAGCCGGAGCCCTCAGCCCAACCATAGCCCCACTAGGGGCTCCTCCAACTCGACCCGCACAAATTACAGAATTAGAATGAGTCATTAGAATTAGAATCATTCTATTTCTAGGTTTATGACATCATCTTCCTCATTATGAGGGCAGATGTTGTGGATCAAGATTAGCCATCAGTCAACTTCAAATGAATATATAGCTGCAAGCAGCTGGGGTTCAAGCTTTGGCCACATAGTGCCACCATCATGACAAATTGGAAAGATTGCCAAATTCAATGATTACCAGTGTTGTATTATAGTGAAATTTAGATGAGTGAATGTTATGATATTTCTTTTGTTGCAATTATTTTCAGAGCAAGAGGGATTTTGAGCAATAATAAAGTTTTTTGCTTGAGTGATCAATGGATTGATCTATCTATATTTAGAGAAATAAGCTTATGTTGATGACAACAGCCGGGAGGCATTTTCACCTAGGTGAATAAACTGTCATGGATCAAAGTCCATCTCGTTCATCAATGGTCCCTCCTATAGAGGACATGTCTTGAGTGGTTCAGGAGGTCAGCAAACTCACTGGGATCTCCATGAGCCAGATCATGGCATCCAGAACCTCCTTGGGAACGCCACTGACTTCTGTTTCCCAACTCCTTCCTTCCGTGACATCCTTGCATTCACCAATGCCACCTCTTCCTAGAGCCGCTTGGGGCTCCAAGGAACATGACTCAAATGAGATAAGCATTACTAGCCATTTGCCCTGACAGTATGTGGATAAGTCATGGCCTTTTGCAATCTACCCACGCTGTGAGGAACTGATCCGACAAGAAGGAATGCCTCCGCTGGAGAAGTATCCCTCTCCCACCGTGCCAAGGAAGAGATCGAAGAGTCGGGCAATGTCTTCCCTGTCGCTGAGGTCAGGGTGCTCTGAACCGACCCTGACCAGTATCCATGAGGAAGATGAGACTAAGGTGGTCCACCTGATCAGCCAGGCCGTGCATGAGGAGACTCCCATGGAAATAATGGCTGAGGTGGAAAAAGTGGCAAGTAAAGACTCCTCCAAGAAGAAGGCCTCCTTCTGGAGAAGACTGAGAGGTCTTTGTTGCCTGGGGAAGAAGAAGGCTGTTACTACAAAGAAGACTAAGGTGGAGGAACATGAGCGGGTAAAATGGTCACTCTGCACAATCAAAGTCACAAAGGTTCAAATTTGTTTTAATTCTCTCTTGTAAATTCTATGTTTTCTGTTCTCTTTACAGGAGGATTCTGAAGATGCTATTTTCCCTACTGGGATTTCATTAAAATGCTCAGGAAATGATTGATGTCCTAAAACAGATTTTTTTAAATAAAATCTAAATATTTTACATGTCAGCATTTTTGTCTATTTCACATGTATGATACATTTAGCGTTTTCCTTACATTATGCTCCATTCTGAAGATGCTATTTTCCCTACTGGGATTTCCTTAAAATGCTCAGGAAATGATTGATGTCCTAAAACAGAACATTATTATAATATCTAAACATTTTACATGTCAGCATCTGTGTCTATTTCACATGTATGATACGTTTAGTGTTTTCCTTACATTATGCTCATTATAGTCAGAAGATTCAGTCAGATATTCAGTCCATGGTCAAGTGTCAGACTATAACTGGTTTAATGATACGGAAAGTAGCAAAAAACATAGATTACAAGCTTTACTAACTATTACAATAGTCTTCATTTTATAGGGACAACCGCTGGGGACGTTTACTTGAAAACCAAACATGTCACATAAACAACCACAGAAGAAAAAATAAACACAGACACAATTTTTATTTAATTTAACCTTTATTAAACTAGGCAAGTCAGTTAAGTGTAGCCAGGTGGTAAAAGCTCATAGCTGTATTAATTTATATTCACTAGATGGCACTGCCCCTTTAAGAGATCCATAAATAGTGTGCAAGCGGTTATGTGATTGCTCATGCGCAGTGTGTAAGAGTGAGAGCAAGCAATTATACTGGAGAGCTGTTGAAATCCATTGTGGGTCCAAGGTTACTTTAGATGGATTGACATGAGGATGTTAGCTTCTTGCTAGCTGAATACCAGTGCTCTCAGAACCATGTTGTGGTTGATGATAACATTATTTGAAGCTGCTGTATGGGTGAGATGAGGATCTACTGTTCCATGTGGGGTAAGGGTATCATGTGGACAGTGTGCTAAAAGCAGAGCCACTACCGTTTATGCATTTCACTTTGTACTTATTGTACTCAGATTGTTTTTATGCACTTTACTAACATATTTATTTCACTTGATTGTGGTTTAGACTGAACTTTACTTTATGGTGACTTCACCTTGCGGTGATATCCCTTCTACATTATCCTATTTTAAATTTAAGCTTCGACAGAACAAACAACCCCAAATTAGTTTGTGTCCTGTGCTGGGTTTACTTTCGCCAGGCTACATAAGAACAAATTCTTATTTACAATGACGGCCTACCAAAAGGCAAAAGGCCTACTGTGGGGACGGGGGCTGGGATTAAAAATATAGGACAAAACACACATCATGACAAGAGAGACACCACAACACTACATAAAGAGAGACCTAAGACAACAACACAACATGGTTGCAGCACAAAATGTGGTACAAACATTATTGGGCACAGACAACACCACAAAGGCAATACGATAGAGATAACAATACATCATGTGAACCAGCCACAACTGTCAGTAAGAGTGTCCATGATTGAGTCTTTGAATGAAGAGATGGTGATAAAACTGTCCAGTTTGAGTGTTTTTTGCAGCTTGTTCCAGTCGCTAGCTGCAGCGAACTGAAAAGAGGAGTGACCCAGGGATGTGTGTGCTTTGGGGACCTTTAACAGAATGTGACTTGCAGAATGGGTGTTGTATGTGGAGGATGATGGCTGTAGTAGGTATCTCAGATGGGAGGAGTGAGGCCTAAGAGGGTTTTATAAATAAGCATCAATCAGAGGGTCTTGCGACGGGTATACAGAGATGACCAGTTTACAGAAGAGTATAGAGTGCAGTAATGTGTCCTATAAGAAAAATTGGTGGCAAATCCGATGGCCGAATGGTAAAGAACATCTAGCCGCTCGAGAGGACCCTTATCTGCCGATCTATAAATTGCATCTCTGTAATCTAGCATGGGTAGGATGGTCATCTGAATCAGGGTTAGTTTGGCAGCTGTGGTGAAAGAGAAGCGATTATGATAGAGGAAACCAAGTCTAGATTTAACCTTAGCCTGCAGCTTTGATATGTGCTGAGAGAAGGACAGTGTACCGTCTAGCCATACTCCCAAGTACTTATATCAGGTGACTACCTCAAGCTCTAAACCCTCAGAGGTAGTAATCACACAAGTGGGGAGAGGGACATTCTTCTTACCAAACCACATGACCTTTGTTTTAGAGGTGTTCAGAACAAGGTTAAGGGCAGAGAAAGCTTGTTGTAGAGTGTTTAACACAACATCCGGAGAGGGGCCAGCTGAGTATAAGACTGTATCATCTGCATATAAATGGATTACAAAGCTTCCTACTGCCTGAGCTATGTTGTGGATGTAAATTGAGAAGAGCATGAGGCCTAGGATCGAGCCTTGGGGTACTCCCTTGGTAACAGGCAGTGGCTGAGACAGCAAATGTTCTGACTTTATACACTGCACTATTTGAGAGTGGTAGTTAGCAAACCAGGCCAAAGTCAGCCATCAGAGACACCAATACTACTTGGCCGGCCCACAAGAATGAAATGGTCTACTGTATCAAAAGCTTTGGCCAAGTCAATAAAAATCGCAGCACAACATTGCTTAGAATCAAGGGCAATGGTGACATAATTTAGGACCTTTAAGGTTGCAGTGACACATTCATAACCTGAGAGGAAACCGGATTGCATACCAGAGAGAATACAATAGACGTCTGCTAAATGACTTAAATGTAAATGTAAGAAAGTCAGTCAGTTGATTATGACAAGATTTTCCAACACTTTTGATAAACAGGGCAAAATAAAATTGGCCTATAACAGATAGGATCAGATTGATCTCCCCCTTTAAATAAAGGATGCACTGTGGCTGCCTTCCAAGCAATGGTAACCTCCCCAGAGAGAAGATACATGTTAAAAAGGTCAGCGATAGGCTTGGCAATGATAGAAAGGATCTAAACCAGGGCTGCCCAACCGTCTTCCTGGAGATCTACTGTCTTGTAGGTTTTCGTCCAACCCTAATGTAGCGTATCTGATTCAGCAAGTCTTGTTGAACAGGTCATTAATAGAATAAGGTGTGTTTTAGGGTAGGACTGAAAACCCACAAGATGGTAGATCTCCTGGAAAAGGGTTGGGCAGCCCTGATTTAAACCATCTGATGCTATTTTACGTTTCATAACATAAAAGTCATCCATGCCGTGGTCGATATGAAACACAATTTAAATGAGTCCTACCATAGATGGACTGTAAAAAGATCACGCATACAACAAATAATCTTTCTTCAGGACACGTCACTTCCGATTCAAAGTTTTACTTCCGAAAAGCCGCACATTTTCTCCCTCTTTCTTTTCGCTTAGAACGCCATCATGGGTCGCATGCACGCTCCTGGGTAAGCATGTGTTTCATTCGGAAATAATAAGCATATTGGTTTTTGTTATCCGTAGCTGGACCTTTTTACATTACCTTGTCAACCCCAACATATTTTTTTTGGACACATTTGGTTAAATGTCAACTAATAATGATTTCTAGCTAGCTGGCTAACAACTAGCGTTCTGCCGCAACCTACACAGTGACATGATGGCCGCGCACACACTCCTGCCATGTTAGCCGACGGCTTATTCATTAAAATAATTATATGGGTTTTTAGTCGCATATGCGCGCACATTGGAACGGTAACAATGAATCCCCTCGATCAAGATTGTATTTAGTCTTCCATAAAATTGGTCTAAACCAGAACATTATTTGCCCATTCCAGTGCTAATGTTAGCGTAGTGAAGGCTAGTTAGCTATAGCTTCTACCTAATGCTAGGTAGGTACGCTACACGACAAAGTATGTGGACACTCATTCCAAAATCATGGTCATTTAATATGAAATTGGTCCCCCCTCTTTGCTATAACAGCATACTTTTCTGGGAAGGCTTTCAACTCGATGTTTTTACATTGCTGCGGTGACTTGCTTTCATTCAGCCACAAGAGCATTAGTGAGGTCGGGCACTGATGTTGGGCTATTAGTCCTGGCTCGCAGTCGGCGTTGCAATTCATCTCAAAGGTGTTCGATGGAGTTGCGGTCAGGTCTCTGTGCAGGCAAGCCAGTCAATTTCTTCTACACACCTCAACAAACCATTTCTGTATGGACCTCGCTTTGTGCAAGGCAGTATTGTCATGCTGAAACAGTGAAGGGCCTTCCCAAACTGTTTTAAATGTTCTAATATTTTGACCCTTTTTTAAACTCTTGATCACTCGAGAGAATGCGTTTCTCTCTCTATTGCTTCGGGCCCAATGGAGGGGTGTTTTATAAAAAATAAAATAATAATCAACTAATTTGAAGGGATGTCCACATACTTTTGTGTGTATATATAGTGTAGCTAGTTACACAGTACGACACTAGCTAAATAACTAGCTAGCTAGTTGAAATGCATTCTCAAGTCCAGGCGTGGCTATTTGTCATGATTTAACTAGCTACTGACTTACAGCTACTTTCCTTCTGTTTCAGCAAGGGCCTGTCCCAGTCTGCACTACCCTACAGGCGCAGTGTGCCCACCGTAAGTATGTAGTTGGTCATTAAACTTTTAGATGGTCAACTGGCATCTTGCTAGCTGTTTTGTAAAATATGTTAATGAATCTGGTCAACCTAGTAATGTGGCTACATGGTTTGCCATTATATCATCGATACAACTTTCACTGGAATGTACATGTCATATTGCCGAGTCTAGCTTAATACCTAACTTAAACTACAAAGGCTCACTCCTGTGAGTAGAAGGCTCAGTGGACAAAGGGGACATCATCAGTCTCTCAACCTCTGAAATGTTGTTCTACAGTGGCTGAAGGTTACATCTGATGACGTCAAAGAGCAGATCTTCAAGCTCGCCAAGAAGGGTCTTTCTCCCTCTCAGATTGGTAAGGACCTTGTTAATTTGTATGCTGTCCAGCTCTTTCCATAAGATTGCCACATTATGAACTGAGAAGACAATGACTTATGCACCCTAACCCAAAGGCCATATCAAATGAATGGTATGATTTTGTCAGGTGTGCTAAAATCAACATGTACCTTGTCGCCTTTCCCTGAAGCTGATGTGCCATTGAAAGTGAATTCAAGGTTCAACATTATCACTCCAGATTATTTACCCAGTTTTAGTCCTATGCATATTGTTACTCACATTATTTTCCTTTCCATCCGTTTAGAACAAAAATTGAAAGGATTGTCCTGTATTTTTCTACAAACAAACCATTTTGAGTTTGGCTGACCCCCACACAAAGTACAAACCACAGAGGGGAAGCTACCAGGAGATGTAAATTAGAAAAGGCTGATACTACTATTCTCTCTCCAGGTGTGATCCTTAGGGACTCTCATGGTGTTGCCCAGGTGCGCTTTGTCACTGGAAACAAGATCCTGAGGATCCTCAAGTCCAAGGGCCTGGCCCCTGACCTGCCTGAGGATCTGTACCACCTCATCAAGAAGGCTGTTGCTATAAGGAAGCATCTGGAGAGGAACAGAAAGGTAACGACCTCTAGATGTCTGACTCCATTTAACTTCCAGGGAGGGAGACTGTTAAACCACCAGCATCTCAAGCAAAACTTAATGTTTGAAAATCCAACTAAATTGTGCCTCGCTGTAAAAATGTATTGATTGATGCTCAATGTGGACAGCCGGTGAGGTTGCGCTTGCATGGCTCCGTCTAAGTGGCTTATGGGAGCGTAGCACTGTACAGTGCCATGATGTACAGTCCCGTTCCACAACATTGTACAGCAAGCCTGTTCCCAGCCTTTGGGCTGGTGGGGACGGCGTCCTGCATATTCCTATGTCTTCCCAGAGCCTCTGGGCCATGACTGGGGAGGCAAACCATGTAGTGCACAAGTTAACTCAAAATTGTAATACCTGCATTTGCCATTGACCGTTTGAGATTTTTGACTATGCCGAAGGGCTGTTAAACTATAGTTTTTTTTCTTGCAGGACAAGGATGCCAAGTTCCGTCTGATTCTCACTGAAAGCAGAATCCACAGATTGGCCCGTTACTACAAGACCAAGAGAGTTCTTGCCCCCAACTGGAAGTAGTACGTATTACCTCTTCACTGCTTTATTGACTTTTGGGAGAGCAAGTCAGCATGAAGGCATAGTACCTACTCTATTAATATTTTCAGTTTGTTAGTTCACTAAATGGCACACTTCATTGTCCTGTTCTTCCCTTGTAAGAGCTGAGATATTTCTTATGTGCTAGATAAACCTTGGAGGTAAATTAGCAGAATGGCTGTTCTGTGCCAACCTGCCAGTCCCCTTCATACATCTCCCTGCCACTCAGTGGTTCTAGTTAATTCTTACCAACTGCCAGAGGCATTACCTAAACTGGATAATTAGCAGTCTCGAGCAGGCTGAGAGTATATACTAAAAAATGTTTACTGGTTGATCACCAGACTGCTTCTATTGTTAGTTTTTAAAATTGGGGATGTTCAACTTTTTAGTTGATTACAGAACTTTACAGTACTAATCCCTTTTCCCTCTTGATCCACAGCGAATCCTCTACTGCTTCTGCTCTGGTGGCATAAGAGTCATTTTCACCAATAAAGATCCATTTGGAAGGATCTTGTCTGCTGTGTTTTTGTTTTAAAGAGGTGGAGTTCTATAAAGGGTGGTGAAAGTACACATGTTAGTACTTATAGTGAGAAATAGAAACATCTAAAGTGTTGGTTTCTTGATTCATGAGCTAAAATAAAAGATCCCAGAAATGTTCCATAGGCACAAAATGCTTATTTCTCAATTTTGTGAGCACATTTTTTAATACATCCCTGTTACCATTTCTCCTTTGCAAGACAATCCATCCACCTGAAAGGTGTGACCTATCAAGGAGCTGATTAAACATGAATACACAGGTGCACATTGTTTTGGGGGGGGGAAAGGACCCAATAAATGTGCGGTTTTGTCAATACAATGCCACAGATGTCTCAACTTGAGGGAGTGTACAACTGGCATGCTTACTACAGGAATGTTCAATAGAGCTGGTGTGAGAATTTAATGTTAATTTCTCTACCATGAGGCAACTCTGGTTTAGAGAATTTGGCAGTACAACCAACCGTCCTCACAACCTCAGGCCACATGTAAGCACACAAGCCCAGGATTTGACATCTGGCTGTGTAACGTGTGGGATTGTCTGGGGCAGGTGCTGAGGAGTATTTCAGGCTACTAAAACCCTTTTGTGGGAAGAAACTCCTGATTGGCTAGATTTGGCTCCCAAGTGGGTGGGCCCATGGCCATGCCTTAACCTGGGCATGTGAAATTCATAGATTAGGGCCTAATGAATTTCAATTGACTTATTTCCTATGAACTGCCTCTAAGATCTTTTAAATTGTTGCAATTATATTTTTGTTGTGGTTGGAAAAATCCCCAGAGTAACTAACATGCCTTATTGCATAAATGGCTAACTAATTGTATTGATGTTTTAATTTAATAAACATTTCCTTAGTATTTGAAAGTAATTTGAATTATATAAACACTTAAGCGTAGATTCATTGTTACCTTGTTAAATGTGTTCTATATAATTGGATGGAGAGCCTCTGGTTCCTAGGCAACCTGGTGCGGTGGTATAGACTGCTGTGCTCTCCAGGCTTCCTCCCAGCTCTGACTCATAGCAGGAGGAAAAAAAAGTTGGAGACGATCTAACACTGGTCCTTCACATGCAATCAATGAGAAACCTTTGTTCTGTGGCATTTAGAGGCTAAATTAATGTATTGATGGTTTAATGATGGAGAAATGCTACTGTATTGAAGTGTTCAGTCATTATGTACAATTTTACCACAAGAGGGCAGCATTTAACTTAAATTACACTCAACCAAAGGTATGCCTTTAAAGGCTAAATGCCTGAACTTACTCCTTTTGATGGTACATGTTTGTGAAGCGGTTGAATTCAGCAGGCATATTTTTGCACATGCAACTGGTACATTTATCATGGGATGGTGGTTCTGATATTAAGTCAAAGTTAACGCACCACAGGCCACAAAGACTACTCTTCATCACTAGCAGTCTCGTAAACCCACAATCTTTAAGACTGCTAGGAAGCAGGAGTCTGATTAATGGAGCCTAACCTCTCACCCAGCAGTCCTGCTCACTTGGCCCCTCTGGGGAGACCGAGTGCAGGACCTGGAAGCGGTACTTACTCTTCATCCAGATGGAACCATACACCTGCCAGAAGATGATTCACTTCAACATCACCAACTTTTATTCTATGTCATTAGTCATCTTCCCCTTGAAGTATTATTCATATGATTAGACTAGTCTGCTTATGTGACAAAAGATATCCATCTTTAATTTGTCATTAATCATTGTAAATATTTGAAAGCCTCTGGTTTAGATATCTGTACATTTTGGCTGTCAGTAATCAAAGAAAACATTGTCTAAGATCATATTACCAATATGGTTCCTAAAGTTCCTTGAAAGCAGGAGCCTATAAATAGAAGCATTATTAAGTGGTGTGCTGTTCTGTGATCTATTTTTTCTGGAGATTAAACATGCATTACTGAGGCTAGATTTATTCTGCTAAAATAATAACTGGTAATGAAGGTGTCACACATTGTATTGATTTTGTATCAGTATATATTGGTGTATCAGTATCTGTGTTGGACAGGGGCATGGTTTTAGTGCCTGAGGAGTGAAATGCCATCTTGGTGTGATATATCAGATTGCCTGTAAGATCTTTATTACATTTGCTGCAGAGCCCCTTCAGCTAGCACTGATTCAGCCGGAGCTGCTGCCTCCTAGGAGAGGACGATAACATTGAGTCACCTTGCTGCATTGTGAGCCTCTGGCAGTGGAGAGGCAGGAATCAGCAGCAGCGCCTATACTGCAGAGCTGCGCAGGACTGTGCATCACTACCGTGTGTGTTAGAGGGAGAGAGAGAATAGTGGAGAAAGGTTGACTGGGGACTGCAGTGTTATGTCCCCCTCTGCCCCAGGGTTCATGGTTTGGAGTTTTTCTCTGTCTGAAATGCTTTCGGTGAATACACACCACCCCAGTGTAGATGACTGATCCCAGTTAAAATGCTCATGTTTTTCAGAGTTTGTGGGGTGTCTCCAGGACTGAGTTGCTGCAGAGGGATTCAGTGGAATGAGAAAGGCAGATTGTCAGGAGAGTTGTTCAAGGACTCTATAACTGTGGTCCCATGGGATAAGAGAGCTGTCAACCTCTCAACGCTGACCCTCTCCCTGAGCAGCCTTTCTTTGAATGCCTAATGCAGCGTTTATGTGCTAGAGGGAAGTAGGAAACTCAGAAAGATCCAACTTGCTAACTGGTTGTAGTTATACACGTGCCACATTCAATTGACATTTCAGAGTTTCCTAGTTCTGACTAGCATGTGAACACGGTATAACATCACCACTCTGAGAGTTCCTGTCACTCATCAGCAACAATAAGTTATTCTTTATGTTCCATTGACATTTTCAACAGTTATTTTCAAGTGCTTATTTGTGTGTGTTATACTGATACAATAAAACAAACAATAGCGTGATATTTGGCTCACCTAACTTCACCTAGTGTTTGCAGAGTCAACAATGAAGACAGACCACCACCACTACGGAAACACGACCTCAATATGCCAGCCTCCATCATTTTCTTCAACTTCTGGCTTAGTTTGTTTTAATTTAAAATTGTATTTAAAATGTATTTAACTAGGCAAGTCAGTTAAGAACGTATTCTTATTTACAATAACGGCCTGGCAAAAGGCCTCCTGCGGGGACGGGGGCTGGGATTAAAGATAAAAATATAGGACAAAACACACATCACGACAAGAGAGACACCACAACACTACATAAAGAGACCTAAGACAACAACATAGCATGGAAGCAACACACAACACAGCATGGTAGCAACACAACATGACAACAACATGGTAGCAGCACAAAACATGCCACAAACATTATCGGGCACAGACAACAGCACAAAGGCAAGAAGGTAGAGACAACAATACATCTTGCAAAGCAGTGAAAAAAAAGAGCTTGTTTGATGTATAATATCTGTAGTCAAATGGGTTTGGAGAAGAAGCGTGTTTGATTTCACACCATCATTCCAGAGGAACAGTACATCAAACCAATGGGGGACAGGCCAGCAAAGCCTCCTCCATAGGGATTCAGTGATCAAATATTTATAATGCAGTGGGGTGTTTGATGCTTTCTGCTCCCTTGGAGTGTACTCTGGGTTGTTTTAGTCCAGGAAGGAAGGAGATTGATAACCTTTACCTAACAGGAAGCCCATGAGGATATGGAGAGTTATTTCTCTTCTTTTAGTCCTTTTAAAAATGTATTGGACCAGGAGATAAAACACTGCATTGGTAAAAAAGGCCTGATGGCAGTACTAATTTTTATTTAACTAGGGAAGTCAGTGAAAAACAAATTCTTATTTACAATGACAGCCTAGGAACAGTGGGTTAACTGCCTTGTTCAGGGCAGAACGACAGATTTTTACCTCGTCAGCTCAGGAATTCGATCTAGCAACCTTTCGGTTACTAGTCCAACGCTCTAACCACTAGGCTACCTGCCACCCCATATATATTGAGATGTAATCCACTCATTCTGAATCATGAGGAATACGTGTATTCAAATGGCTACAGTAAAAATAAAGGTTGTCATAAAGACATTGGAGAGAGGCCAGACATTATATGTTGATGTCTTCCTTTTTTGATGTCCAGTGATACAGCTCTTTTCCTTCTTTACTTATGGAGATGTAGCCTGCTGTGTACTCTATACTGTGACTTTGAGCTTTGCCTCACACACCCCAAGTTAAATTTATGGGCAGCATCAGGAAATTGGGCAGGTCTGTTTGATGCAGCGTAAGCATTATTGTAATGTGTCATGGTTGGGAAGGCTCTCTGTCCTTAAGGCCTGCAGCTGCAGTGAGAGAGACGTGAAGCTGACAGATCCACAGCTAAACCAGCTTTGTGTGTACATGCCACACACACTGCCACACACACTATCACACACATTGTCACATACACACACACAGAGTCGGATTGTAGATGCATCATTAATTCACTTACTGCCATTTAACATATTGTCAGCCATACCACACAATAAAGCTGGCTATTTATAGCCTTTCTCTGATGACACAATGGCCGCCTGAGCAGTTGCTTATTTTTTATGTGAACTTGCCCTGCTCTTGAGAGAGGTCCTGCCATGTCAGTGTATTTTTGTTATTGGGAAGTCTCTCACTCAGAGAAACCTGAAAGCTGCTGGACCTGGGGTGTGAGGACTGTGAGGACAATGTAAGGCGTGGGATAATAGTCCCATTACAGCACAGCCAGATGCATATTTTAGGAAATTTCTGTCAGTATCCAATTTTGACAGTGCAGCTTCAGGCAATATTTACCGTTAAAGAAATACAGATTTCCTTAGCCGATACCGATGTAGACGTAATTTGATCACTCTTTTGTTGTTGAGAATCTTTCTGTAACCTTTTTCAACATCTATCCAACATATTAGCCCAACACATGATACATTTCTGAAATCCTCAAGATGTTGCCATAGCCATGGGAAGTAAGGGTGCTGAAGCACCCCCTGATGATTAAAAATTATTACAATTTTAATTAAATAAAAAATGAGCGGATGTCACGACTTCCACCGAAGGTGGCTCCTCTCCCTGTTCGGGCGGTGCTCTGCGGTCGTCGTCACCGGTCTACTAGCTGCCACCGATTCCTTTTCCCTTTTCTGTTGGTTTTGTCTTGATTGTTTTCACCTGTACCTTATTTGTTGTTTATCCAGGGCTATTTAAGCCTTCAGGGCCTGCCTGCTTTTGTGCGGGCTTATTTCCTTTCTGTCAGTGGATGTTTGTGTTTTGTTCCTATACGGATTGTTTGCTGTCCTGTTTT
Source organism: Salvelinus alpinus (assembly GCF_045679555.1). Taxonomy (NCBI): domain Eukaryota; kingdom Metazoa; phylum Chordata; class Actinopteri; order Salmoniformes; family Salmonidae; genus Salvelinus; species Salvelinus alpinus. Next base: position 23,178,384 of record NC_092118.1, read on the forward strand.
TGTGGTCATTGTGCCTGTTGTTTTGGCTTGACTCAGCTTGGAATAAATACGTCTCATTTGGAAACTTTGCTCTCTGCACCTGACTCCACACCCACCACTGACAGAAGCCCGCACCCTGACCATGGAGTCAGCAGGAGCAGCTGCGCCCCCCCTCCCATCCATGGAAGAGCGTGTCCTCCATCACACGGCCATCCTACACCGAATATGGACGGCGATGGACCAGATGATGGAGAGAATGGACAGATGGGAGAGGAGTGGCCTCCCTACCTCGTCTCTAGCTCCTCTTCCGCCTGCTCTACCAACTTCTCCGGCGGCGTCCGGACCCAGCGCTCTTCGGCTCGCGCCCCCGAGGGAGTACGATGGAACGGCTGCCGGGTGCAAGGGATTCTTGCTCCAGCTAGAGCTGTACCTGGCTACCGTTCGCCCGACTCCCTCTGGAGAGGAGAGTGTGAGCGTCCTCGTCTCCTGTCTGACAGGCAGAGCCCTGGAGTGGGCCAACGCGGTCTGGGAGAGTCCAGACTCCGCAAGGGACCACTACCCTGAGTTCACCCGCCGGTTCTGGGCTGTGTTCAAACACCCACCGGAGGGCCGAGCGACGGGTGAACGGCTGTTCCACCTTAGGCAGGAGTGCGCAGGACTTCGCGCTGGAGTTTCGGACCCTGGCCGCTGGAGCGGGGTGGAACAACAGGGCCCTGATGGACCACTACTGGTGTAGCCTCCGGGAGGACGTCCGCAGGGAGCTAGCTTGTCGGGACGTCACCCTCACCCTGGATGAGCTCATCGACATGTCGATCCGACTGGACAACCTGCTAGCTGCCCGCGGGCGTCCAGAGCGGGTCCTGTTTGTTCCGCCCCCCAGCACTCCCGCTCCAACACCCATGGAGTTAGGGGGGGCCGCATCTAGGGGAACCGGAGGAGGAGTCTCCTCCTGCACCAGTTGTGGTCGGAGAGGGCACACTGCCGATCGGTGCTGGAGGAGCTCGTCTGGGAGTCGAGAGGGCAGGCAGAGCACTGCTCGGACACCCCAGGTGAGTCAGCACTAGACTCATTCAGAGCTCCCTGTTGGTCACATGTTCATACTAATCTCTTTTCCTGAGTTTTCCCGCTCTTTCCAGCATAAGGCGCTAGTCGATTCAGGTGCAGCTGGGAGTTTTATGGATCGCGGACTCGCTCTTAAATTAGGGATTAGGGCCGACCGTTAGGGTCAGGGCTGGTCAGGGAGGCCACGGTTCCACTGGACATGGTAACGCAGGGGGGTCATAAGGAGCGGATTAGTCTCTTCCTTATTGATTCGCCTGTGTTTCCAGTGGTGCTAGGGATGCCCTGGCTATTCACAATCCTAAGATTTCATGGAAACAGGGGGCTCTAAAGGGGTGGTCAGAGGAGTGTTCAGGTAGGTGTATAGGAGTTTCCATCGGTGCAACGACGGTGGAGAGTCCAGACCAGGTTTCCACTGTGCGCATTCCCTCAGAATATGCCGATTTGGCTATCGCCTTCTGTAAAAAGAGGGCAACCCAATTACCACCTCATCGATGAGGGGATTGCGCGATAAAACTCCAGGTAAACGTAGCACTTCCCAGGAGTCACGTGTACCCGCTGTCACAGGAGGAGATAGTGGCTATGGAGACATATGTCACTGAATCTCTGGGACAGGGGTACATTCGGCCCTCCACGTCACCCGTCTCCTCGGGTTTCTTTTTTGTGAAGAAGAAGGAGGGAGGTCTGCGTCCGTGCATTGATTATAGAGGTCTAAATTCCATCACAGTGGGGTTTAGTTACCCGCTACCTCTCATCGCTATGGCGGTGGAATCATTTCATGGAGCGCGCTTTTTCACAAAACTGGATCTCAGGAGCGCATATAACTTGGTGCGTATCCGGGAGGGAGATGAGTGGAAGACCGCGTTTAGTACCACATCTGGCCATTATGAGTACCTCGTCATGCCGTATGGGTTGAAGAATGCTCCAGCCGTCTTTCAATCCTTCTAGACGAGATTCTCAGAGACCTGCACGGCATAGGGTGTGGTGGTGTATATCGATGACATTCTGATCTATTCCGCCAAACGCGCCGCGCATGTGTCTCTGGTGTGCAAGGTACTTGGGCGACTGGTGGAGCATGACCTGTACGTCAAGGCTGAGAAATGTGTGTTCTCCAAACAAGCCGTTTCCTTCCTGGGGTATCGCATTTCCACATCTGGGGTGGTGATGGAGTGTGACCGCGTTGCAGCTGTGCGTAATTGGCCGACTCCGACCACGGTAAAGGAGGTGCAGGGGTTTTTAGGGTTTGCCAATTACTACCGGAGGTTTATCCGGGGTTTTGGCCAGGTGGCTGCTCCCATTACCTCACTGCTAAAGGGGGGGCAGGTGCGTTTGCGGTGCTCAGCGGAGGCGGGCAGAGCTTTTAGTCATCTGAAGGCGCTGTTTACCGATGCACCCGTATTGGCTCATCCGGACCCCTCTTTGGCGTTCATAGTGGAGGTGGACGCATCCGAGGCTGGGGTTGGAGCCGTGCTATCACAGCGCTCGGGCACACCACCGAAGCTCCGCCCCTGCGCCTTTTTTTTCAAGGAAAAGAGCGAAACTATGACGTGGGGTACCGGGAGTTGCTGGCTGTGGTAAAACCTCTGAAGCTGTGGAGACATTGGCTTGAGGGGGCTAAACACCCTTTTCTCATCTGGACTGACCACCGTAATCTGGAGTACATCCGGGCAGCGAGGAGACTGAATCCTCGCCAGGCAAGGTGGGCCATGTTTTTCACCAGATTTAGGTTCACCATCTCCTATAGACCAGGTTCCATTAACACTAAGACCGACGCGCTGTCCCGTCTCTATGACACCGAGGAGCGGTCCATCGATCCTACTCCCATACTTCCAGCTTCATGTCTGGTGGCACCGGTGGTATGGGAGGTGGACGCGGACATCGAGCGAGCGTCACGGTTGGAACCCGCGCCACCACAGTGTCCAGCAGGTCGTAAGTACGTACCGCTTGGTGTTCGTGACAAATTGATCCGGTGGGCCCATACACTACCCTCTTTGGGTCATCCGGGAATTGGGAGGACAGTGCGGGGTCTTAGGGGGAAGTACTGGTGGCCCACTTTAACAAAGGATGTGAGGTTTAATGTCTCCTCCTGTTCAGTGTGCGCTCAGAGTAAGGCTCCTAGACACCTGCCTAGAGGGAAGTTACAGCCCCTCCCCATTCCACAACGGCCTTGGTCACATCTGTCGGTGGATTTCCTCACCGACCTTCCCCTGTCTCAGGGGAACACTACGATCCTGGTCGTTGTGGATCGGTTTTTGAAGTCCTGCCGTCTCCTCCCGTTGCCCGGTCTCCCTACAGCCCTGCAGACTGCGGAGGCCCTGTTTACCCACGTCTTCCAGCACTACGGGGTGCCTGAGGACATCGTTTCTGATCGGGGTCGCCAGTTCACGTCCCGAGTTTGGAGGGCGTTCATGGAGCGTCTGGGGGTCTCGATCAGCCTGACTTCAGGTTTTCACCCCGAGAGCAATGGGCAGGTGGAAAGAGTGAACCAGGATGTGGGTAGGTTTCTGCGGTCATATTGCCAGGACCGGTCAGGAGAATGGGCGAGGTACGTCCCATGGGCGGAGGTGGCTCAAAACTCACTCCGCCACTCCTCCATAAACATGTCGCCTTTCCAGTGCCTGTTGGGCTACCAGCCGGTTCTGGCACCGTGGCATCAGAGCCAGACCGAGGCTCCTGCCGTGGAGGAGTGGGTGCAGCGCTCAAAGGAGACCTGGAGAGCTGTCCAGGAATCGCTCAAACGGGCTGGTGGGCGGCAGAAGGTGAGCGCTGACCGCCCCCCCAGTGAGGCCCCCGTGTTCGCACCGGGGGACCGGGTCTGGCTCTCGACCCAAAACCTGCCCCTCCGCCTGCCCTGCCGGAAGCTGGGTCCGCGGTGTGTGGGGCCATTTAAAGTCCTGAGGAGGATAAACGAGGTGTGTTATAGGTTACAGCTCCCTTCTTACTATCGCATTAACCCCTCGTTTCATGTGTCTCTCCTCAGGCCGGTGGTAGCTGGTCCCCTGCAGGAAGGTGATGTGCAGGAGGTCCCTCCGCCCCCTCTGGACATCGAGGGGCCCCCGGCGTACACGGTACGTTCCATTCTGGACTCTAGACGCCGGGTGAGGGGCCTGCAGTACCTCGTGGATTGGGAGGGGTACGGTCCGGAGGAGAGGTGCTGGGTACCGGTGGAGGACATCTTGGATCCATCACTGCTGAGTGATTTCCACCGAGTCCATCCGGATTGCCCTCCGGGTCGTCCTCGAGGCCGGTGTCGGCGCGCTGCAGGAGCAGTCACGACTTCCACCGAAGGTGGCTCCACTCCCTGTTCGGGCGGCGCTCTGCGGTCGTCGTCACCGGTCTACTAGCTGCCACCAATTCCTTTTCCCTTTTCTGTTGGTTTTGTCTTGATTGTTTTCACCTGTACCTTATTTGTTGTTTATCCAGGGCTATTTAAGCCTTCAGGGCCTGCCTGCTTTTGTGCGGGCTTATTTCCTTTCTGTCAGTGGATGTTTGTGTTTTGTTCCTATATGGATTGTTTGCTGTCCTGTTTTTGTGGTCATTGTGCATGTTGTTTTGGCTTGACCCAGCTTGGAATAAATACGTCTCATTTGGAAACTTTGCTCTCCTCGCCTGACTCCACACCCACCACTCCTAGCTATCGTGACAGCGGAGAAAAATAATTGTCACTGATCTTACCCTGTGCGTCGTGGGGTGAGCTTCCTGTTTGAAGCTCAGCCCACAATTAAGTGATGTGATTCTGATCATGTGATTTCTCTGTAGGCTTGCACATTTTGGGGAATATTCAGAGGTGAAAACTTACCGTGGGAATTAACTGGAATTAATATTAATACCATTTAAATGTAGATTGTTTTTTGCATTGGATATATTACCAAATAATATGGATACATAAACCTTTTACCTTATCATAAGTAGACATAATTGTAAATTATTAAATCCTTCCAATAGAAATAAAATATTTTTTTCAAACTTTCAAACTTTAATTAAATGATTTCACTGAACAACAAAAGAAAGGGAATATTGAATGATCCCCAATGATCCATCGCATCTCCCAAAAACGTTTTCAACATACATCTAAAATTATAGTCTTGAAACTAAAGCTTTGGTTGTCTTCCTCTCAGGCTTCCATGTCTTCTCCCTGGACCTCCTTAATGTCTACCTCAATCAGACTCTGAGGCCTCATCTTCACTGTCACTTTCCAACCTTGTTGAGGATAGCTCATTGTCAGGCTGAAAAAGCCTCAAATTTATCCGGTAGGCCACCAATTTTTCAACCTTTGTATTGGTCAGCCTGTTGCGTTCTTTGGTGTGTGTGTTCCCAAACAAGGACCAGTTGCCCCCCGAGGCGGCTGATGTTGGTGGGATTTGGAGGATGATGGAGGCAACAGGGGAAAGAGCCTCAGATCCACAAAGTCCCTTCCACCAGGTGGCTGATGAGATATGTTGGCACGTCTGCCATATTGCATCTCCATCCCAAAGCCCTTGCTTGGAAGTGTACTTCGCCAGACTGCCAAGAAACTTGCCCTCACCCAGGCCAAGGTGGCGAGACACGGTAGTGATGACACCATAGACCTTGTTGATCTCTGCACCAGACAGGATGCTCTTGCCAGCATACTTGGGGTCCAACATGTACGCTGCGGCGTGTATGGGCTTCAGGCAGAAGTCTTCACGCTTTTTGATGCATTTCAGAACTGCAGTTTCCTCTGCTTGGATCAACAGTGAAGTGAGCAGGGCAGTACGGATTTCTTCTCTTACATCTGCAAGCAGAGTCTGAACATCAGACAGGATGGCACTGTCTCCCTCAATCCGTGCAATGGCTACTGCTATAGGTTTCAGGAGTTTCAGGCTGCTTACCACTCTCTCCCAAAATACATCATCCAGGAGGATCCTCTTGATGGGGCTGTCCATTTCAGCAGACTATGATATGGCCATTTCTTGGAGAGACTCCTTCCCCTCCAAGAGATTGTCAAACATGACAATACCACCCCAATGGGTGTTGCTGGGCAGCATCAATGTGGTGCTCTTATTCTTCTCACTTTGCTTGGTGAGGTAGATTGCTGCTATAACTTGATGAAATACCTAACCATTTCCTTGGATCTCTTGTAGAATGTATCCATTGTTTTCAGTGCCATGATGTCCTTGAGGAGCAGATTCAATGCATGAGCAGCACAGCCAATGGGTGTGATGTGATTGCATTGTCTGTCACCAGTGCAAATACCTTCTGTGGTCCAAGGTCATTGATGACTGTCTTCAGCTCATCTGCAATGTAGAGACTGGTATGTCTGTGCTCTTGTAGAATACTGGTTGAGGAGTGGAGATGATGTAGTTAATTATTCCTTGCCCACGAACATTCAACCACTCATCAGAGATGATTGCAATACAGTCTGCTTTCCCTATGATTTGCTTGACCTTCACTTGAACTCTGTTGAACTCTGCATCCAGCAAATTAGTAGATAAAGCATGTATGGTTGGAGGGGTGTATGCTGGGCGAAGAACATTCAGAAATCTCTTCCAATACACATTGCCTGTGAGCATCAGAGGTGAACCAGATGCATACACAGCTCGAGCAAGACATTCATCAGCATTTCTCTGACTACGTTCCTCCATTGAGTCAATAAAACGTCTGATTCCACCAGGAGGACCATGAGCTGTTGCTATCGATAAGGTGTCTGATTCATCATTTTTACCTCGAATAGAGGTAGAAAGACTTTTGTCAGAGGTTGCTTGTTGTGAGCGCTGAGGGAACTTTATGCACTTGGCCAGATGATTCTGCATCTTTGTTGCATTCTTCACATATGATTTGGCACAGTATTTGCAAATGTACACAGCGTTTCCTTCTACATTAGCTGCAGTGAAATGTCTCCACACATCAGATAGTGCCCGTGGCATTTTCCTGTAAAGATTAGAACGAAATTAGTAAAAAAAATACAATTCCATGTACAGATAAATAGTTAAGGAGTTAGATTAAACAACTCCTTTGTAAGATAAATGTTTTAAAATGAAACATGCATGGAAACAGGTGAATTAACACTCTTCAGTTAGCAGGCTCAAGCAAGCTAAAACCCACATGGTAGCAAAAACTAACTAGCAGAAATTGTTAACAAGTTAGAAATGATTTAAACACACTTTGCTGTAGGCTACTATTAGTTAACTGGTGCTGCCACCACCATGCTTCACCGTAGCGATGGTGCCAGGTTTCCTCCAGACGTGAAGCTTGGCATTCAGGCAAAAGTTCAATCTTGGTTTCATCAGACCAGAGAATCTTGTGTTTCATGGTCTTTAGGTGCCTTTTGGCAAACTCCAAGTAGGCTGTCATGTGCCTTTTACTGAGGAGTGGCTTCCGTCTGGCCACTCTCCCATAAAGGCCTGATTGGTGGAGTGCTGCAAAGATGGTTGTCCTTCTGGAAGGTTCTCCCACCTCCACAGGGCGGCCAGGTCTAGGAAGAGTCTTGGTTGTTCCAAACTTCTTCCATTTAAGAATGATGGAGGCCATTGTGTACTTGGGGACCTTCAATGCTGCAGACATTTTTTGGTACCCTTCCTCAGATCTGTCTCAACACAATCCTGTCTCGGAGCTCTACGGACAATTCCTTTTGACCTCATGGCTTGGTTTTTACTCTGACATGCACTGTCAACTGTGGGACCTTATATAGACAGGTGTGTTGCTTTCCAAATCATGTCCAATCAATTGCATTTTGCACCGGTGGATTCCGATCAAGTTGTAGAAACATCTCAAGGATTGTCAATGGAAACAGGATGCACCTGAGCTCAATTTCGAGTATCATAGCAAATGGTATGAACACTTATGTAAATAAGATATTTATGTTTTTAATTCTTAATAAATTAGTTTTTGCATTGTCATTATGGAATATTTTGTGTAGATTTATGAGGGGAAAAAATAATTTCATCAATTTTAGAATAAGGCTGCAACGTAACAAATTGTGGAAAAAATCTATTGGTGTGAATACTGTATGGGAGATTAGGGGCCAGGGCTTCCCTCACCATCAACAAAACACTAAATAATGGAATGTCGCATCCCTCCAATAGAGATCCAAACACATCTATGCCAAGGCGCATTGAAGCCGTTCTGGCTGCTCGTGGTGGCCCAACGCCCTATTAAGACACTATATGTTGGTGTGGTCTTTAATTTGCCAGCTACCTGCTACCTTCCACAGGTCATAGGTTTAAAGGCTATCTTAGATTCATCAGGAAATGCTATATAATTTGTAGTTTAGGCTACTGTAGGTGACGTCATTATTGCAGGAAAATCGTTCAGCTGAGTTTTGGAATTTACGTGTGATGGACTATTGTTTAGGAATGTTAATCTTCTCAAATAACAGGGCGTTAATGCTGAAATCTTTTCAACGCATTCCGTATGTGTAATTACTGTAGCTGCACCCTTGTGATGCATAATAATACTGCGCTTGATTGAACTGAATTGGAGAACCATGTTTTACGCACTGCATTTGATTCAACCACAGCCAATCACGCACGCTTTGGTATGTCTACCCCCCTTTTCGTCGGCTAAAAGTGGAACAAAGACGCGCTGGCTTTAGGACTTTTTTATAAGTTTGGTCTTCCCCTTTAAAAGTCTACAGCCCTAGCGGTGATCATTGGTCTGAAAACTCTGCGGAGGGGAGAAGAGAATGAAATAGCTTGAACAAGAAGCCGGGATCATGGCGGCACCGCTTGGGCGGGACACTCTACCTGACCACTGGTCCTATGGAGTTTATCGAGATGGCAGGGTCTTCTTCATCAAGTGAGCATGCACTGTGATGTTTTAACTTAAAGTTTTACTGATGAAACGGGTTAATTGCGCAGTTATTCACGTTATCCTCGTCCAGTAACAGGTGTCTTTCTTTCAGTGATAAAACTCACAGCACTACTTGGCTCCATCCTCGTACGAGTGAACCTGTCAACTCTGGACACATGATACGATCAGGTACGTGCAGGAATTAATAATACGATATTTCATGACTGCTGTGCACATCGTGCTTTAGCCTACCGCTTCTAGATATGTATAGATTCACGCAGCCCATTGTATTTATGTTTTAGATTTACCACTGGGATGGGAAGAAGGATTCTCGGACGAGGGGGCCAGCTACTTCATTAAGTGAGTGCAGCTTTATGTTGTTAATGTATGGGATGTGCGTGACTCCAATAACGTCAGATTCGAGCTCAAATAGCTCATAGCTGTAGGAGTATTGTTGTGTCGGATGCACGCTTGAAGGCATGCAGTCTTTTAAATGTATCAATTGCAGCGGGTTGAGCAATGATGACGTTGCAATGCAAACCATTACTTTCCTTCTCACGGTTACACATAAAAATACCCCAGGTGTTCATGGATACAATGTTGCACTAGGACACAACGCACTGGTTTGTTGATTTGGTTGATCATTTCTGAATGTCACAGAGTAGCCTATTGCTCCTGACTAGCCCCTTATGAGCACTATTAAGCTACAGGCTGAACGATAACAAATGCTGTATAGCATAGCCTACTACTTCATGCAAATGTTTACACAAGGATTTCTGCTATGTTAGTCTATTCAGGCTTTATATGATACAGTATCTTGTAATGTCATTGCCAACAGTGGCGGTCAGAGCCGTTTAAGACTTTTTTTTCATGAGCATGGCCTTATTTTATTACAGCAAATTGGATGACTGTCATTCATATTCCATTCACCCAGTTCAATGTAACAGCAATAGGTTTAGGCTACTACATGATACTCACATTTTCCCTGTACCCATCATGAGGTTGCTACAATGTAGCCTATGAATGAAAGTTTACAACATAGGTGCAAGCACACAGGTCAAGAGACAAATTTGAGGTTACAGACAGTGACATTCAATACAGCCTTGCACACTCTTGCCTGCTGATATAGGGTGTAATCATTAGTCCAACAGTTGCAAACTAGAGTTTCTATTGGACAAATTCAGGTATGTTTATCCCTGTTTTGTTCAGTTTGCTTCCGTTTAAGATTTTTTTTTCAACAGAATAGGGGGAATGAATACACACACCCCTAACCATGCGTAAACACAGTTCACTTACATAGCAGCCACATTGTAATCATTCTAGCATCTATGCGCTCTCCTCTCACCTCTTCCCTTTGCTTCTGGACTTCAATGCACAGCACATCAAGCCAAACCGCTACACACAGCAACATCGTTGTCACATATTAGCTAAAGTAACGTCATAGTCAGCATAGCTAATAGAACTAACACGTTAGTAAACCCACTACAATAATACAGTAACGTTACAGTGTACAGTCAGTAAGCAGTTACACCGGTGGGCCCCGCTGGAATTAAATTAGTAAAACCAAAAGCTTACCTTGACTTGGAAGAGTTCCATGTGTTGGAAAGTCCTAGCCAGATAGCTAACATAGCATCCCTCTGTTTGAGCAGGGTGTTCCAGTAGGCTAAACTAGCTAGCTGTATTTGCTAGCTAAGTAACTTTAAGTGAAACTGAAAGTGAAAAAATATTAAAATGACAATCTCTCTCTATTTCTCTCTTGCTTCTCTTTCATTTTGGAATAAGTTATTTTGTTCAAAACTGTTCAACTACTGTCTTTCTCTCTCTGAGTCAACTACTCACCACATTTTCTGCACTGCAGTACTAGCTTGCCTATGCTTTCAGTACTAGATTAATTATCTGATCCTTTGATTGGGTGGACAACATATCAGATCATGCTGCAAGAGCTCTGATAGTTTGGAGGACGTCCTTCGGAAGTTGTCATAATTACTGTGTAAGTCAATGGAAGGGGGTGAGAACCATGAGCCTCCTAGGTTTTATATTGAAGTCAATGTACCCAGAGGAGGACGGAAGCTAGCTGTCCTCCGGCTACAGCATGGTTCTACTGTAGACCTTCTTTGCAAAATAGTGTTTTTTAATCAATTATTTGGTGACATGATTATATTTAGTATAACTTTTTTAATGTTTTACCATTTTTATTTTTATGAAATTCACTGAGGAGGATGGTCCTCCCCTTTTTCCTCTGAGGAGCCTCCACTGATTGCCAACCACTAATTGTATTTTTCAGGACCATTTTAATATGATTTATTAAGTAATTTATCTATAGTTTTGTAAAATCATAGACTGCTGTCTTTACACTTTTAGGCTAACGTATGCATCAGTAGCCTATGCTTACTTTAGGTTTCAAACAGAAATTACCCAGGCCTATTATAAACCAGCACCTTGAAATGCATTTCTTGTTATTTTGACAGAACTCCCCAAAGGTGAGATGAATGAAAATATGATTGTGTTTGACCAACGTAACCTATTGCTATATTGTTTGGAGTAAGGTCATGTTTGCTTATCTTCAGGATCTGTAGCTAGATAATATCCTACTTTTCATTTACTTTCTTTCTATTTAGAGCATCTGTGTTTGAGGAAGAGAGAGGACTGAACACACACATGATTGCTTTACGACACACACACACACACACACACACACACACACACACACACACACACACACACACACACACACACACACATACACTCAGATGTGATGTAATTTCCCATCTATCCCACGGATACGCCTGCATGGAGTGTTTGAACATGTATGGTTCAGTTTTGTATCACAATTTGGTTACAGACATCACAATAGATTGACAGGCTATATTGATGCTCTATGTTGAAGTTTCATGCCAATTAACTCTTGCTTTCTGCCCACATCATTTAGAAAATAAAGGGCAATGCCAAGCAGGACTGAAAGAAATCTATTGAAATTCAGCTCACACCCTCCAATACGCAAGACCTCTACTCTCTCCATTAGCTGTGTGTGGCTGGGGAAGGGGCAGGAGAGGGGCTTGTGTGTCTGTGACCATATGGTGACAGAGATGTATAGCATGATTACAGTCTTGAGGCAGCGAGAACAGGATCCCCAAAGTCACACTTTCTCCATCCATAAAAGGATTATGGCTCCCAAAAACCAGTCCACCATATCTACCAGAGCATTCTGTCAGTCTTTGCCTTTCTCTTGGCTACTACCAGGCTGTGCTATATTTGTAGAAGTAACATTAAACCGCTCACTCTCTCTACAGTATTTTATTTGTTTACCCAGACACTCAGTAGAGAGCCATTTGCATTATCTAGCTGGGTATTTCCTTCTGCAGTGTTTCACATCATGTTTGTAGATGGGAATCAACTCTGTAGGCTCTGGCTGCCAGTGTGTAGCAGATGGGTCCCTGGAAAAGGGAGAAACACACAGAGCAGATAACAGACCACTCTGAAAACGAACTGATTAATCAAGTTAACAATACATCTGATTGATTGATACTGTAAAGCAAGTGTAGACATAGAGAATGCATGAGCAGTGGTCCCTCATTGTGAACCAATGGAAGGAGGACCCCTCCCACCATTGGTGGTTTCTGGTGGGTAGCAACTCATTCACAGAGTTATTAAACCCAGAGGCGCAACATCGCGGGACTTCCGGGAACACTTGTGAAACAGACCAAACAGACCAGGCCGGGGTTTGAGAAGTGAAAAATTCTTCCTTAGTTGTTAATTTTCTCAAAATCTAGCAGCACAACCTAGATTCGAGCCAATGTCATCAGTAGTTAGATAAATTGACACATTTTCTTTTTCGTCAAAAACAACTTTATATCGAAGGAGTGCCTTTGATTTGACATCCTGCACATGCAGAGTTTGGCGCAAAACGACTGTTAGACCCGATGACGTTTTTCTACGCATGAGCTTAGCTAGCCAATTTCTATTGGAGAAGCAGTTTTAGCCTTCATACTGTACTGTCTTTGAATCAGTGTTTTCCATTAGCACCGGCTGTCAGCTTATTAGCCGGTTACAGACTCATTTTCAGCCGGCTACATTTTCCACTTCATTTTAACTAGGCTACTTTTCATTTAACAGTTTCAATTCGCTAGTCTGTCGAGCCCTCTCCCGCTAGAATGAACGATATGCATCTTCTAGCGATCTATTGATAGGATCGGTGCCTGTCAGTCAGAAAGCAAGCAATAATGGGGAAACGTAGCAGAGAGGAAGAGGCGAAGGGAGAGGTTTCACTGTCACCAAAATCTGTCCAAAACCACCCCAATGCATGTCTGTGGGCTTATTTTGGACCTAAGCTTGTCGCCTGTCTTCCCGCCTTTGGGACAACTACTCCCATTGTTAGGGTGGAGACATGAGCATCTCCTCATATACAGATCTCCGGTTGCGGTCAAATTTCTTACAGAGAGAATAGAGCATGATGCTTGTGAATTTGCAAGTATTCAGACCCCTTTCCCTTTTCCACATTTTGTTACATTATAGCCTTATTATAAAATTGATACAATTATTTATTTCCTTCATCAATCTACACACAATACCCCATAAAGACAAATCAAGAACAGGTTTTTAGGAATGTTTGCAAATGTATAAAAACTAAAAAACAGATACCTTATTTACATGAGTATTCAGACCCTTAGCTATGAGACTCAACATTTAGCTCAGGTGCATCCTGTTTCCATTGATCATCCTTGAGATGTTTCTACAACTTGATTGGAGTCCACCTGTGGCAAATTTGATTGGACTTGATTTGGAAAGGCACACACCTGTCTATATAACGTCCCACAGTTGACAGTGCATGTCAGAGCAAAAACCAAGCCATGAGGTCGAAGGAATTGTCCGTAGAGCTCCGAGACAGGATTGTGTCGAGGCACAGATCTGGGGAAGGGTTTGAAAAATTGTCTGCAGCATTGAAGGTCCCCAAGAACACAGTGGCCTCCATCATTCTTAAATGGAAGAAGTTTGGAACCACCTAGACTCTTCCTAGAAATGACCAAACTGAGCAATCGGGGGAGAAGGGCCTTGGTCAGGGAGGTGACCAAGAACCCGATGGTTACTCTAACAGAGTTCCAGAGTTCCCCTTTGGTGATGGGAGAACCTTCCAGAAGGACAACCATCTCTGCAGCACTCCACCAATCAGGCCTTTATGGTAGAGCAACCAGACGGAAGCCACTCCTCAGTAAAAGGCAAATGACAGCCCGCTTGGAGTTTGCCAAAAGGCACCTTAAGGACTCTGACCATGATGAAACCAAGATTGAACTTCACATCTGGAGGAAACCTGGCACCACCCCTATGGTGAAGCATGGTGGTGATAGTATCATGCTGTGGGTATGTTTTTCAGCGGCATGGACTGGGAGACATGTCAGGATCAAGGCAAAGATGAACAGAGCAAAGTACAGAGAGCTCCTTGATGAAATCCTGCTCCTGAGCGTTCAGGACCACAGACTGGGACGAAGGTTCACCTTCCAACAGGACAATGACCCGAAACACACAGCCAAGACAATGCAAGAGTGGCTTCGGAAAACAATTCTCTGAGTGTCCTTGAGTGGGCCAGCCAGAGCCCGGACTTGAACCCGATCAAACATCTCTGGAAAGACCTGAAAATAGCTGTACAGCGACGCTCCCCATCCAACTTGACAGATCTTGAGAAGATCTGCATAATGAGAGAAACTCTCCAAATACCGGTGTGCCATGCTTACCCCTGTGTACGTTGCGTGAGTCTAGCCATTAGCGATGATGTTAATGAAAACAGTCTTCTGGTAGATGGAAAGGCTTTCCCAAAAAACATGAAATGTTAACTACAAAGTAGCATATTCTTACCTGGCAGAATGATATCATAATTATTTGTATCGATCCGATGGGTATTTGTTTTGCAAACTCATCACGTTTGCTACAAAAACATCTAAACAACAACCTCTTGCTAGGTGCACACTGTAATTAAAGGGTAATTACACCCCAAAATCTGAGTGTCTCCGTTTTTTCCCAGACCTCAAAAGTGTTCTCCTGATGTGGTTTAAACATTGTTGTGGATTTCGAACTCCAATTAATTAATTTTAATAAAAAAAGTGTGATTTTGAGAGCAAAAACCTAAAACTGTGAAAAACCTGGACAAACAACCTTTTAATTTATTTACTCTGTTTTTGTTTTAATAAAATGTATATTTTGAAGAACATTATTATGGCATATATTGCAGTAAAGCTGTAAATAAGACTTCAATCTCAAGAGACAGGTTAAATGTTTAAAAGGTTTAATGTTCTCTTACTTAGAAAATAGTCCTGATCATCTAGGCCTAGCCCTAGACTGTCACGTCTGCACCCGCTCCACCTCTCTGGCGCTCGAGGCCGCCAAGCTGCTCATCATTACGCACATCTGACACAATTGTTATGCGCTTCATCGGACTCACCTGGACTGCATCATTTCATTGATTGCCTCTGCTATATCTGTCATTTCCTCAGTTTCATCCCCGTGTCTGCATTGATGTTTTTTTGTTTCTCTTGTCCAGACGCTGTTTTTGCTTTGTTTCATGTCTATTTATTATTAAATCCTCACCTTGTACTTGCCTCCCGTCTCCCAGCGTTTGTCGTCTCAAGATCGTTACAAAGACCTAGACAATGTCCAAAACAACTAACAATACACTGAAATCATATGTTTTCAGTCATTTCAATTGTAAAGTCATGTCTTTCTACACAATACCACAAATCATTTTTACAATCTGGGAGGTAAATTCAATAAAGTATTCAATCGTTTTCCTGTGTATTTCAAATGGAATCAGGCCACAAAAATAGAGCTCTTTCGGCAAAAAATGTTGAGCGTCTGGCTGGCTACTTTTTCTATTTGTCTGGCTACTCTATGTACTTTTGGAAAACACTGGCAACTCTGTCCACAGTCATGCCCCTTTTAGTTTGCCTCACTTGCCCCAGTCAGAGAGCCTGCCATAAAGTGCTTTCTACTGCTATGGTTGTATTCTTGTTTTTGTGAATAGTTTGTTGAATGTAGGAAATGATTGGGAGCAAACAAAGTCTGTTCCAAGCAGCACACAGCACAAACATGAGCATCAGTATAACACGATTGTGTTAATATTGTTAATATCTCCTGACTCAAAGCAGTTGTAATAACTAATTAATAACTCATTGATTACTAATGAAAGTGTTCTGTGGCTGCAGACAGATGCTTTCTAGTGCTTAGCAACACTGGTGTGGATGGGTTGATGCCCATTCAAGTCTGCTGTGTTCCTCAGTAGTCTCAGACAGACTCAGTCCAGTGGGACCGTGGGAGTATAACTCATTCAGCACAGCACACACCAACCTGTGTGCAAGGCACTGATATCCATGTCCTGCCAACTAAACAGCCCAGTGCAAGATAGATTCAGATTGTCTGTGCCGCTGTCTTCCTCCCTATGTTGCATTGGAAATGTGTTGCTCTGAGATGGAGGACTCGTAACACAGACAATTCAACGCACCTTATGTAAACACTATAGAAACAACTGAGGCAGGAAGCTGGCATTCAGACATGTGCGTTTTTAAAAGGGCAAAGAAAATGATTGTAGAAATTTGTTATAGCTGACACTTTGATTGTTTGCTGCATGAAGGGAGTCATTGTGCCCGTCTCTCTGGCCTCTGAGAAAAGAGAACAACAGGCCAACCCGGAGATGTATGATGGCCCAAATGTCAGCCTGGCTGTAAAATCAATTGGTTATTTGTTGCTGAAATGACTTGATGGAAGCAAGGATCCTGTTTTGGTCTTCTTCTCTGGCTCTAGCTGGACATTGTGTCTTTGTCATTGTGCTGTTTTAACATTGGTGGGTTAGGTAACAGCAGATTTCTGAGAACCAAACAGACGACAGGGACAGGCCAAGTCCCGACTGTCCTACAACCCTCTTCTCACATTAGAATTCCCATAAAGTATGGCTGTGGTTTCAACACAATTCAAACTTGACACTCTTCCCAAGTTCAGAACAGAAAAAGTGTTCTCTTTGTTCCACTCTACTGCTACTTTACCTAAAGTTTATCAAATCAGTTAGTTACTGCAATGTAGTTGCATGTAATTACACCAGGTCCGGAACTGTAGATTCCAAGTAACTACATGTGCAACCAAGGACTTTTTAAAAATTTCTTTAACCATTTAATATGAACATGTGTTCATGTCTTGGAAGAGCCAATGAGAGATGTTGAGTTTGTCCTTGTGATGTGCTTGGCCTCTTTATTATCCCTCATTGGGGAATCATTCATTTCTGCTGATGTGGCTTCTGTTATTTTCATCTAATGGTGGGCTCTTCAATACTTCACAGTGGACCGGCCACATCAGAGCTTAATTTGATTTACTGCCATCTTGGACGGCGACAGGTTTTTCTACATTTGTCCCATGTGTCTTTAAGGTAATTATGGGTGAGTCGTTGAATGCATAGCCCACCTGCCTGCCCGGTCACCCAGCACTCAGCTAATTAAGCACCATGAGTGGAGGCATGGGCTGGTTAATTCATCAAACCTCCAGTCTCTCAGAAATATGACAGTCAACTGTGAAGTAGAGCTTTATATGACTGATAGCCCCTGTCGAAAAGCGAAACTCTTTTCTAACCACAGTCATATTTACTCCATGACTGACATAGATGTGGTTGAGGTTTCATCCAAACAGTAGCACTTTAGGTTGAAGTCTCCCATAATCATTGGATGGAGCTGTCTGTATAGGTTTTTGGGGTCCCCCCCCCCTTCCCTCCTCCCCCTGCTGTCCAGGGAGCATGCTGTGACAGGCTGAGCGGAATCCAAGTCCACATGGCGCTGCCGTGACAACGGTCTGCTGGTTGTGTAGCGGGTTGCTGGTGGAAACCAGCGGAGCTAGAGTACAAAGAAGGGATTGTTGAGACAGGCAGCGCGGTCGTAGTAAAACTCACATTAATTTACATGTAGGCCAGTGGAGGAATGGAGGTCTGCCTAGTGCTCTCTAACATGGTGGGTTAGTTAGATAACCTCTCCTGTCTCAGAGTGGACCAGGGCTCTTTGGCTGTTACTTTAATCTGGCACTATATTCCTGACTTGCATTTCTTTAGAATTCTTTCTACTCAGACTAAGAGAGGTATTTATTTTTGATAAAATCTACTCTGAAGATATGAATGTTCTTTCACTTGGTTTTAAGTAGCTACACTAGAGCCTGTGAAGTGGTTTTCCCAGTTATCCCCCCAGAAAACGTATAGCTGGAGCAGTCAATGCTTTGGGAAAAGTGCAACTCTATAGCTCCCCCAGGGGAGAAATGATCCAATTGAGGTACAATGGTGTCCTGTTGGGACAATGTTGCTATTGTTGTTTGGGGTTTGCAAACCTGTGGGACTGACAGGGGGAAGTGTACGATATCCATATAGACCCACACAGACTCCATAAACACACACAGACTCCCTCTCTTCTATATCCTTCCATTTTTGTTCTTAATAAGAAATGATGGTTCCATCAATCTTTTATTATTTATCTCAGATCTCTGTGTTTATTTGCCACCTCCCTCCAGTCTTCTAATTGGTATTGTCTGTTGTGTGGTATAACGGCACTCTGGGAAGAATGAGTTAATTAGCCGTGAAGTGAAGCAAAACACTTTAAATGGAGATTAAAGGCAGCTCAGTTTCCCTACATCTCTAGGCTCCACTAATAAAGCATTCTCTTTCTGCATACAACAAATCCACGCTTCACTGGTGCAGAGATCCAAGTTGCCAAGTGAAGGAAGGCTACAAACTAACGTCACAATGCTTTAGTTGACCTTTGGCCTCAGCATACCAAGATCCCCTTGTTCTGAAGGAACATGTGTTTGAATGGTAATGATCATCTCCATCAATGCAGATGACAAGGTTAATCTGCTCAGCAAACCTAGTCAAGTTTAGCAAATTCAATAGTTTTTGACAGTTACACCAGTACCTGTATTCAACTCTTGAGTGCTTTTGAAACTGCCAAAAATACCTTTGATATTCAATGCTGACTTTCAAACTGCCACAGAGAGTGGAAGAACTTTAGCCGTCCTTTGTACTTCTCTTTTCACTGGGGCTGCTTGACCCTAGTGGATCGGTTTTTAAAATAGTTGTTTTTTGACAGACTTCCTTTTTAAAGTGTATCCCCAACTGTTCCTTTCATCCTGGTGACACAGGAAGAAAAATAGTCATTGAGTCTCTCTGGAAGTTAATTCTAAGGAAACACACTTCTATTTTATTCTTACAGCAACGTGTTGACGGCTGTCATTTCTGTCTTTGTTATGACTCAGTGTTGGCAGGTCTGGTGTGCTTTCCTAGAAAGCCTATATTCACCACAGACACTGAATGCACTTTCATTACTTTAATCATTATGGCCTCATCATAACAGTTCAATTGACCACCCAGAACTAAGTCCTGATTCCCTCAGGTGGATGTACTGTAGGTAAGATGGTCTGGACAGTATTGAATTTGTCCATTAATGTCATGTTTGCTCCAAGTACTATGGAATTAGATGGGAATTGATTGAAATTCAGATATTTCTGTGTCAAGTGGCAGAGGGAGAGATGACGGGGGAGTGATAAGAAGCATGCCACTGAATACCAATCAGACAGACCTCCCTGTATCAGCCCCAGCCCTAGCCAAGCTGCTCTCAATGCAGTAGGCTGGAGGTGGGTTTAACTGCTGTTATCCCATTGAAACTAATATAAAGTTGAAAACTCCATTCAAAGAGCTGTTCATCTTCTCTCATATGCAGAAAGATTGACCACAGAGTAAACATCCTCTTTCTGTGAAGGTATTTTATTCCAGGTTATATGAAGCAGTATGCCCCCCTGGGATTCGGGCCAACAACCTACAGTTTTCATAGTCTTTTCTCTGGCTAGTCTGAAACTATACTGCTACCCACTCTTACATACCGGTAGTGGTGTTTAGTGGTTTCATGCTGAGAAGTGGAATTCCACAGTTCCCACTGCTCAACCATGTGGCTGTTTCATTCAGCCCAGGGCATCTATGAGAGGTCAGACTGCAGGGTGGCTTAAAGCTGTCATTTCTATTTGTTTCCAAGTACACAAACATCTCTGTATACATTGGCTATGATGGCTACAAAGAATCCTCACACCCTGTCTCTCACACTTCAGCATGTTGGTGAGATGTGCTGTCTGTCTGATCCAGTGTGTAAATAACAGTCCTTGTCCTACTCCTCTCTCAGCTGTTTGTTAAGACCATGCGGTGACCTTCACCTGACATTAGTATTTCTGAGAGGGTTTTGTCTCCTCTCTTTGTCTAGCCCCCCTCAGTGTGTATGTCAAGCTCTCCAAACACTCTGGAATCGCTCCTTGCCATGCTGAAGGCTGTAATCAGTGAATGACTGGGCTCTTCTGCATTGTGTGTCAACCTCCATTCACCTGCATGCCACTCACCACCATGGTATCAGCAGCACCAACAGGCAGTCACTTTTCCATCCCCAAATACATACTTGGATCTGTTAGGTGATACAGTATTTAATCACTCAGCTAAATCATAATCAAAACAAATACGTCTCTTACGTAGCTGGTCAACTTTCACGTAATGCTGTTGAAAACTCAGAAGCACTTTGACAGTCCTTGTGTGGGCTGAACTGACAGCTCTAGCATTGTGTGTGTGATGAGAGGAGAGGCAGGATAGTCATGCCCTCCTGTGTTCTGGCCCTCTCTCCCTGGCTCTCTCCCTCCCTGATGTTTGGAGAATGGGGGTGTAGTGATTATTCTGAATTTTTGGAGGCAGTAGGCAGAGGCCGTGACAATAATTTTTAATGATTTCCTGTTTTGACAGAAGCTGTTTGCAGTGGGGCTGCAGCAGTGGTACAGGGGCTATAGTGCTCTCCTCTCTGAGAATACTTTACCTGCTGCAGAATGAATCATTTAATCTGTGGGAGAGGAAACAATGTGTTAGCTTAACACTGCCCCTGAGCACGTAGTCTGTCTGGAGTTATGCCAGGATCCATTCTAAAAGAAATGACATATCAAATAGGGGGTGCTTATATTTGTCCTGTTTCACTGCATGTACAAGTGGAGAAATTAGGGTTAAGTGTCTTGCTCAAGGGCAGATTATTAACAGGTTAAAGTTAATACTAGTACATAATAGATAGGTTTTATAAAGCGCTTTTCAAAGAGCCATAGATGTTTTGTTTACTTATACTGTACTTATACTTATACTGTTATACTGTTTTGTATACTTATACTGTACTGCTGTTTTGTCATTAGTCACAAATACACTGGTGTCATGTCTAAATGTCCATCCAGGTCTCCAGTTTCCACATTCATCTTGTCCTAACCTGTGTAATGGTTTGAACAGCCACTCAAGGCCAAGGCGTTAGAAACACAGCTGTCATGTCAACGTCATGTTCGTGGTGACAGATTAGGGTGATGGCAGTTTAAGAACATAGACAGGGTTGGGGGTATAACACTGCACTGAATGAAAGGGAGCAGGACAAAGAGTGGATTGAGGGGCTGATACAGTGGGTGGCTATGTACTGCAGAGCTGGGAAACAGGCATTCCATCACTCACCAAAAGGACTTTTGATATATTTAACTGTGGAGCCTGCAATGAATACATTAACAGTTGTCAGGGCAGAGATGAGACAATCTTCTTCCTGTGGTGAGCTACATTATAGAGGATGGGCCAGTCATGGTCCAGATGGTCAGAGACAGAGCAGGGTGGCCAGCAGCAGGGCAGCAGAGGAGAGGCTAGTGGGGCCAGGATGGGATCCTGCTGCAGCTGCATACCTCTTGGTCAGGAGGCTAAATGCCTGGCTGAACATGAACTGGAGGCTGCCAGACAAGACAGGGAGGAGACCATAGAACAAGAAAAAGACAGGGAGGTGAACATAGAAGAAGAAAAAGATAGGGAGGTGAACATAGAAGAAGAAAAAGACAGGGAGGAGACCATAGAAAAAGACAGGGAGGAGACCATAGAAGAAGAAAAAGACAGGGAGGAGACCATAGAAGAAGAAGAAAAAGACAAGGAGGAGACCATAGAAGAAGAAGAAAAAGACAGGGAGGAGACCATAGAAGAAGAAAAAGACAGGGAGGAGACCATAGAAGAAGAAGAAAAAGACAGGGAGGAGACCATAGAAGAAGAAGAAAAAGACAGGGAGGTGAACATAGAAGAAGAAAAAGACAGGGAGGTGAACATAGAAGAAGAAAAAGACAGGGAGGTGAACATAGAAGAAGAAAAAGACAGGGAGGTGAACATAGAAGAAGAAAAAGACAGGGAGGTGAACATAGAACAAGAAAAAGATAGGGAGGAGACCATAGAAGAAGAAAAAGACAGGGAGGAGACCATAGAAGAAGAAAAAGACAGGGAGGTCAACATGGAAGAAGACCGGGAGGAAACTATAGAAGAAGAAGGTGCAAGGTAATGCCTCAGAAGATTGGGTTGGTAAAATATATTATGATAGATAACACCTTGAAAATGTATACACTTTTATTGTAGGCTGAAAGATAAAGCATTGACACACTGCATATACAACACATTAAGAACACCTGTTCATTCCATGACAGACTGACCAGGTGCATCCAGGTGAGAGTCCATGCCCCGTCGAATTGAGGCTGTTCTGAGGGCAAAAAGGGAATTCAATATTAGGAAGGTGTTCTTAATGTTTGGTATACTTATTGTATTTGCATGTGCAGTATCTCTTGGGAAGGAAGTTGGCTGAGGGAAAAACAGCTGAGGTGGATAATAGTTTGTGAGTTGTGGAATGCTTGTGGTTGGTCTCTTATCATTTGTCTCTCTCTTCATGAGGTAGAGGGAGGATCCTGTGCACCTCAGAGTTGTTTCCAATGCCCCTCTGGAGGGAAAACACTGGGTCTGTTCCTACTGATTAAGTTCACATGACAGCAGCTCCTCGGCTGCCTGCCTGCCCGCCCGCCTGCCTGCCTGCCTGCCGCATTCTGTCAGAAAGACACTTGGAGTGGAGACACTGCAGAAATATGCTGCAGTTTCCCTAATTTCTCAGACAGGAAAAGTTTTGATTGGCACAGAGGGAGGAATGAGCAAATGCTTATTAACAAGAGAAAGTCAGTGTAAGAGAACGATGATTATGAACCTGACCTGCAGTATTAAGCAATATAGTGTTGTCATTGAGCCCCCATGCAGAATTCCCAGTGTTTGGTTTGGAAGTGTGGGATTGACTGGAATCTCCTGATGGGCTTCCAAGCTCCTCTGTTTTGTAAATGGAAATTCTGGCGCTGAGATTTTCACTCTCCCAACCCGAGCTCCGTGTAACACTGAACATCCCTTCTGCATGCTTCATGGATTTAAGTTTCATTTGCAAAATGTTCCGACGTTTGTGTGTTGTATTGTCTCTGTTCTGTGGTGTCTATTCTTTTCCTTTTGTGTCTGTTCTTGCCCTTTTAATGGCTTGATTTGATAACTGTGAAAGACTTGGGCAGCAATTTCCATGAATTTGTCTTAGTTGTTAAATCCTAGACATTTGTCACACTATGGAAATTAATTATTCTATATTGCATTTATTACTGGTTAAGGTTGGATTCCTCAAATTCTCTGTCAAGTGTAGGAGTGTGTTTCTCAGTTTGTAGTGTAAATCAACGTGTCTGATGCTATAGACCTTCTGTATGTGTGTCATCACACTGGGGACGTCGTCCAACCTGAAAATATCCCTCAAATGATCCTCCAGCTAGAGCCCATAATGCCTGGGGCTTTGCCTCTGACAGGGCTTGAGAAGTTCAGTCCTAGCTGGTTTTTGGATCTCACAGGGTACAGCTCGCCTCCAGTATACGTGAAATCGTAGAGTTTATAAGATCATGGGCTGTACCAGTTAGTGACTGTGGATTTTGTGATTGAATATTGCTGTTCACATTAACAGATTATTGAGTGTGAAAACCTCAATTGGAAAGCTCTATCTGCTGTATGCCACTGAAAGCAGATCTGGAGCAATTTCATTTACTGCAGCAGTTATTGAACACATCGACCACATGGGAGTGTGAGGACTCAGCCCGATGCAATTTAATTTGGTCCATTGTGCAAAGATGCAAAACAAATTGTTTATTCATGATGGAGTGGATTCTCCCCCCATCGACTGTAAAGTGGGTTGGCTGTGCTTTCTGCTAGCTGCATTAGGTCTACTGTATATTATCCTCTTGTTTATCCTCTATCTTGAGTAGAGAGAAATAGGCAAGTTGTTTTAAAAAGTATTCTGTGGTTTCTACAGCTATTATTGTTAGTGTTAGTTTTACAGATGCCATATGAGTTTGTGACAGGAGTGTCCATACAGTAATCCTGTGGCTGTTGTGAGAAGTGTAGAGGGAGATTAATGCCACTGAGTAGAGATGGTAGACACGGTAGACACACATGGCTGACTAAAGTAACACATTGGCGGCCGTCCCGTCCCAGGCTGTTGTGGCACATCAAACAGTAATGGCTCTATTGATTTCTACTATTTATGTGTCTAATTATGGCTGGGGAGTGGTTAGTTGTCTTTAGCTGCCCGACTGTAGCCCCCAGTTATAACTCTGTCTCCTTAATTCACTGAGGCATGAGTGATCAGAGGACAAATAGCCCAGGGCTTTGGGCATGGCAGTGCCTCAGGACATTAAAGACTGGTGAAATATCTGTAGAGTGAGAGAAGTCATCTCTGTCTGAATGAATCATCCTCTGGTCACTGGAGTGTGTGTGTGTGTGTGTGTCTGTGGTGTGTGTGTGTGTGCGTTCGTTCGTGGGTTCATGCATGTGTGATGTGGAACACGGTCAGATAGGTTGAACTATGGTTGAACTATGGTTGTTCTCAGATCAACCACTAGGTATTGCTGTTGAATCTTCTTCAACCACTCTTGACTTTCACCTCACCTCTCACACCACATCTCAACTGAGGTCAGTCGTCCCTGGCAACCAGCCTTCACAAATGAACTGTCATTTACATAGATCAGTATTGGAACATGTTAATTTCATAACGTATTTCTGTTCACTGCTCTTTTCTCACATTTTATCAAGGTGATATCTCTAGTCAGCCATTCCATACTCAAAAGTAAATGGGTAATTTTTGGGTAATGTTCGTTCCCTCACTGAACATGCCCCAGGACAACGTCATGGCCTAATTAAATAGCTATTCAATTAAGAGGTTATATCTAGCCTCATCCTTACAATGTCCTGTCTCTGCTCCTTTCTCTCTGTAATGGTGTCATAACTTGTGGGCTAACAGGACAGATGGCACCAGTCACCCAATAGAGGGCCTTTAATTTCAACCTCAATGTGTAATTGGGTTTGATATGGGCATTGATTGGAGATGCTGGGGCCTTGTTACTGTGGAAAGGCATTCATTAGCAGTCAACAGTGATCTGTCTCTTACCCAGATTACAGGGGATACTGGTTCAACCCTAAGGGGTCTGTCCTATTTAACCAGTGTGCCCTAAGAGCTTAACCAAACCTTTTAGCCTCATCTAGTCGTATATGTCTGTCTGTCTCGCCCCTGTCTTGAAGAAGAGACGGGCCCCAGACCAGAAGGTTCCGGTTGCATCCGGAGAGCAAGGTTATCACTTACAGCTGATTTGACGAGACACTGTCTGTCTGTGAAGACGACTGCATGGCTGCTGTAACCTGAGAGACTAATGCTCTTTAGAGCCGAGACGAACAGACTGCTTTACCTGGTGGGCTAGACGGTACCCTTCCTCTTTCCTCATCATTTTTCTCTCCACTGAGTGGTGGGAAATTCTCTGTCTCTTTATCGTCTCTCTATAGTTGTGTCCCAGAGAGGAGGAGCAGCATAGGTGCTGACGGAGTTGCCCAGGGTGACAGTGGGGGCAGAACAGCGAGTGGCTGAAACAGCACAAATACCCCTGTCTGATGCTGCACTCTGCTTTCTCCCCAGTCACCCTCTCACCTAGCCCTCTGCCTCCACACTCAACACAGGTACAGGGGAACTCACTGGGAAGGAACAGAGCTCTGTGTGTGTGTTACATCCTGATCTGTGATGATTGTTTTCTCCATCGGTGGACTCTGAGGACAGAACACTCCCAGGACAGTCCAGGATATTTTTGGCCTAGTTGGAGTGTGAGGTGCTGGGAGTCCAGATTCATCCAGGCACATTCCTGAGACAAGCAGCCCAACCCTGTCTCTGTCTGTGGGGCTGCAGGCTGCTCACTGCAGACACTGCAGGCTCGCTGGTCACACCCTGGGAAAGAAGGAGTGCTGAAAGGATAGTAAAGGACAGAGGAAAACAGAGTGTCCTCCAGAGTTAGGGAAGGAAAGGGAAAGGGGGATATCTAGTCAGTTGGTTACAATACTGCTCTTCACATTCTGAACTAATGCAATGCTGTGACATACTGAGGATTGTGGAGGGAAAGACTAGCCAACCGACCACAGACCAACAGGAGGAATTCATAGCTTGTGGCTGGTGTGAAAGGCAAAGGTAAGATATTATTTATAGCTATGTGAAAGAGGAACCTTTGCAACCTTATACTGTATGAAAGGCTCTGTATTCATGTAGGATTAGCTCAGCCTGTGCATATACCTAATTTAGACTCACTAACAGCAGCGAGGTTCAATAAACTATGTGATGTTGTGGTTCTATATCTTACTCCGAGTTAATTAATGACCTATGTACTACGTGGCCTATCAAAGCCGGCCAGTAGTAGTCATATATTGGGTGTCATATTTGTGGATGTGGCCATGGTTTTATTGATGGTGTTTTCCTGTTTGTAATGCTGTGGTTTTGTCCCCAGACAGTGGTATCACTATCAATACCCATACATGGTGCTTGTTCCTGTTTGATATTATCCCAACATCGCTCTCAAGATGCTGAGTAGAATATTTGATATGGACACACATGGAAATAAATAATAGATAGCGCTCATAGATTTGTGGCTTACTTTATGCAAGGTTTCATTTTCCCAGTACCCAGATTCAGGGTTTCACCATTCAATTTGTTTTGTACCTTGCTCTGGCGTGACAACCCCACACTGTTGAATTGATTTGAAGCTCATCTTCCAGGAGGCTAGCCTGATATCAGAGAGTATCAGGGTGGAAAGTCTTCAACAGAAGTGGTTGAAGAAGTGTGTCTGTGTCTACCAGGAAGTGTGAGCTATCAGCACTCCCTGGATAAGGAATGTGTGAAAATATGTGTGTAGGAGGTTGAAGAAGCCATTTAAGGAAGCCAGGGTGATTATGGTAAGTAGAAGCAGAGGGGAACGGTGGACAGGGGGCTGAAGTAGATGCTCTATTCTCTCTTGAGGCACTCACTATGAAATGCCCTTCAAAACCCCTGCATTTCATTGCAGGTTCACCCTCGGTTCCTACAAAATTATGAGAGGATGAGGAGGTCTGATGATGAATGCCCACCAGCTTCAGCTCAGATAAAAGTGCATAAGTAATATGTGGCCGAAGAGAGACAGGCAGTGTACATCATTTGTCTCCTGGGTGGCTTTGATAGCTTCACTAACTCCTAGTTGTTTAGATCTGACATTGAGAGAGCATGAAGCACATCAATGGACTAGTGATGGGCAAAAAAATCCATACAGTTACATATCACAATATTATTTTTGGACGATATTATTTGACTCCCAAGTATCGATGTAAAAAAAGAAAAACTCCTGTATTTTTCGCCCTATAACTTGTTCTCCGTCTTATTTTTAAATAGTGAGCCAACATGTTTTCAGCACTTTTATTTCCCTGTCTGATCAAAACTAATTTTGTCTCTGCAGTGACGTACACCAAGTGGCCAGTATATTCGGTACACCCATCTACTACCGGGTCCGACCCCCCCTTTGCCTCCAGAACAGCCTGCATTCTTCGGGGCATAGAACCATTGGTATGAAGGGACCTAACGTGTGCCAGGAAAACATTCCCCACACCATTACATCACCGCCACCAGCCTGTACTGTTGACACCAGGCAGGATGAGGCCATGGACTGGTGCTGCTTACGCAGATTCCTGACTCAGCCATCAGCATGACGCAGCAGGAACCGGGATTCGTCTGACAAGGAAATGTTTTTCCACTCTTTAATTGTCCAGTGTTGGTGATCTCGTGCCCACTCGCGACGCTTCTTCTTGTTTCTATCTGATAGGAGTGGAACCCAATGTGGTCGTCTGCTGAATTAATAGCCTGTCTGTGACAAGGACCAACGAGTTGTGCGTTCCTAAGTTTAGGTCAGTCATTTTGCCCATTCTGAAGTTCAATCGAACAGTAACTGTGAATGCCTCGATGCCTGTCTGCCTGCTTTATATAGCAAGCCACGTGACTCACTGTCTGTAGGAGGGAACCATTTTCATGAACGAGGTGGTGTACCTAATCAACTGGCCACGGAGTGTATAGTGAGCAATATGTTTGGAACATCAAATCGCAATAAAATCACAGTATCGAATCGCAATACATATACAATCGTGAAAATCGCAATACATATTGCATCGGCACCTAAGTATCATGATAATATCGTATCGTAAGGTCCCTGGCAATTCCATTTTAGTCTCTGGTTTTTGTGTATTTGTGCTTCCTGGGAAGCAGAGCAGGGTCAGGCTAATGCTGCATTTAGATGGTACGAGGTAGACGGCAAACCGGATATCATTGTTTTCAATGAGAGCATGACTGTAAATGCCGTCAGCCTCTACGGTAGACGGGACTTGCTGCCAGAGTTAAAATATTTAAACTTTTGCCGTCTGCGTTGTTTTCTACCGGATGCTAATTTTCACAGTTTGTTTACTGAAATCACCATAGCAATTCATACCCTCATGCTGGCTTGCTTTTGCTGTCACCGCCTTTCTTGCTTTCTTGTCCCGCTATGCCGAATGCGGTATTATGCATTATTCCAAATGACATAATTGGTGCGGTTAGACTGGAGAATCTGCCAGACTGGTGTAAAATCTACAATGCTAAAGAGGCCCTTGTTTGGAATGTGAGTACAAGTGACTCATGGGAGGTAGATGCTACGAGACTGGGGTACAGAGTCTGTCTGTGTGGATGGATGAGCAGGGCAGCAGTGGATGAGGCTGGGGGTGATGAGGGCAGTGCTACAGTAGATGTGGAACAGACCAGGGGTCAGGGATGAGAAGGGGGCTGAGGTAGAAGGGATGAATGAGGGATAAGGATGGTGCTGGGAAAATGAGTTCTCCTCTGGAGGATCTTTTTTCCTGCTGCCGGAGTCATCCTTAACCTGTGCCCCCCCCCCCCCCCCCCCCCTTCATTAGCTGATAGGAGCCATTTTCAGCAGGGCTAGTAATCAGTCTCTTAGGCTGCTGGCGCATTGCCAATGCTCCGCTGTTATTTCTCAGGGCACGGACGCTCTCTCTTTCCCTCTCGCTCTCTCTCTCGCTCTCCCTCCCTCACTTCCCATTTCCACATCTTTCCCTACTCCCTCCTTCATGTTACTACTCTCCATTCCTCTCTCTCTCTCTCTTTCTCTTCTCTCTCTCTTTTATTCCTAATATTCCCCCGTCTCTCCCCCTTTGGCTCTCCCCTCCCTTCCCCTGCACATGCTGCCAGTGTGACAGGGGTGCATGCATGAGTGCAGGAGCAGAGAGCGGGGGGCATCCAGCCCAACACAGGAAAGGAAAGGGCTCTGACGTCACTGCTCCACTGTGGAATGCACATAGCAGAGGAGAGGAGAGGGAGGGGAGCTCTGGCAATCCCAGGCTGCTACTACTACTGCTCCATGGCCGAGGCTCCACTCTGGTCTCCCTCTGGTCCTCCTTAGTCCTGCTGTGTTGCTGCTCTGGGGTGGACTGGGCCCCTCGGCCCTCCCATCCCACCCCAGAGCTGTGGCTGTTTTGGGGAGGGTCTCATCATGTCAGATGTGGGCGTGCTGCAGTAGCCCCACCCCCTGTGTCTCCGTCTGAGTGGGACAGCCCAGGAGAAGAAGCGGGAAGCAGTGTTTAAATGCGTTCCTGAGACAACGTCAACAGTCGGCAGCATCACAACTGAGTGGAGTACAACACAGAGCAGAGAGCTGTCCTGTCCTGTCCTGCAGCTAACATGTGGAGGGAGCCGGGCTACTCCTCCTCTTCCTCACACACCCCTCAACCCAGGGCCAGGAACCCCTTCTACCATGGGACTCATAGCAGGTCTGTATGGCTGACGTCCCCTCCTGGAGGACTCCTATAGCAGAACTAGCACAGATGTACCGTAGCCTTCTTTATGGCTACCTGGCTATGCTCATTTTGATGTGCTAGAGGTTGCTAACAGCTGCTGCAGACTCACTGCTTTGCCTACCGTAAAGTGTCTGGGTATGCTCCCTGGCAGGGAAGTTTTGACTTGTTTATCATGTGTTAGTGCGGAGCAGACATCTGGCTATTGCCTACCTACGATGTCTCAGGCTGAATCTAAATGATCAGAAACCAACACTGTGGACTGGTGTACAGAGGAAACCTGCATTTAACCAAGCCTTTTAGCTCTGCAATGCTGTCTCTTGCCCCAAGGAAAACGGAAGAAAGGGAAGCGAAATAACCATTATGGTGCTTTAGTGCATGTTGTCATTAATATTGACTACTGTGTTGTTGAACTGTTTCACGTTCACTTGTTTCTGTGTGGTCAGTATAGTTGTGTGTGTTTAGGCAGGTTGAGGACACACAGATGGTTGTTGGAAAGCTCAGTCATGTTGTCCAGAGACACTGACTAGCCTACTCCTTGTTCTTGTGGTCAGGCAGACAGTAACACCCCTGTTTGGAATGTGTTGTTTGTGTGGGGTCACTCCTCACACCGCTCTCAGGACCCAGCTAGACAATTTATACATCTGTCCCATATCTCAGTTGCTCAATTCAGTGATGATGGGCTATTTATTTCACTATTTGTTGAAATGGTTTTCTCCATACTTCATTGATTGAGGAAGTAATACTGTTTTCTCTACCTCACTGGTGTGAACATACTTAAACACAGATTGAATCGTTGAGGTTTACATTCATATTTATATCAATGAAGTATTGCTAGTGTTTAGCTCATGGCATGATTGTACTCTGTCATTACCGTTCCCTTTCATAGGAGTCTATGACTTCCTGCTTGTTATCATTCTATCAGAGTCTCAGTGTCAAGCACAGCAGTAAGGTTGTTTGATCTATTTATCATTACTCCCTGCTGAGCTCTCAGCCACAAAGTGCCCCTGCTCATAAGAAGTGTGTGACAGCTTCAGACCACATATTGTGACCCATTGGATGCAGGGGACTGGGAGTGGAAGTCAGACCAAACTAGCCCAAACCAGTTCATCCCAGCCTAGCTTGGCTCGGCTCGACCCAATCCAACCTGGCCGAAACTAGCTCAAAGGAGCCTAGCTCAGTCCAACATATCTTAGCCCAGCCCAAATCAGATCAGCACATCACAGCCTAGCTCAGCCAGTCTGCCACTTGGCCATAGGGCGACATGGCGCAACACTCTTCATCTGTATGCTCTGAACGTATGGAGGTCGTGTCTTTCTTAGCTGGAGGGTTTGGCTAGCGCCCGCTACCCGGTTGACTATGAAACATTTGAGAAATAACATTGAAGCAGGCTAGGACAATATATTCAATAGAGGAAAGTAGAGCCTGTTGTTACTCACATAGTTTCATACACTGAACAAAAATATGAGTTACAGTTCATATCAGGAAATCAGTCAATTTAAATAAATTCATTAGGGCCTAATCTATGGATTTCACATGACTGGGAATACAGATATGCATCTGTTGGTCACAGATGCCTTAAAAAACAAGGTAGGGGCGTGGATTAGTCCGTATCTGGTGTGACCACTATTTGCCTCATGCAGCGCGACACATCTCCTTCACATAGTGTTGATCAGGCTGTTGATTGTGGCCTGTGGAATGTTGTCCCACTCCTCTTCAATGGCTGTGCGAAGTTGCTGGATATTGGCAGGAACTGGAATATACGCTGCCGTACATGTCGATCCAGAGCATCCCAAACATGCTCAATGGGTGACATGTATGGTGAGTATCCAGGCCATGGAAAAACTGGGACATTTTCAGCTTCCAGGAATTGTGTACAGGTCCTTGCAACATGGGTCTGTGCATTATCATGCTGAAACATGAGGTGATGGCGGCGGATGAATGGGACACAATGGGCCTCAGGATCTCGTCACGGTATCTCTGTGCATTCAAATTGTCATCGATAAAATGTAATTGTGTTCGTTGTCCATATTTATGCCTGTCCATACCATAACCCCATTGCCCCCATGGGGCACTCTGTTGACAACGTTGACATCAGCAAACCGCTCGCCCCCACAACACCATACACACTGTCTGCCAACTGCACGATACAGTTGAAACCGGGAAACTTTTCCAGCTTGCCAGTGGCTATCGAAGGTGAGCATTTACCCATTGAAGTCGGTTACGCAACTGCAGTCAGGTCAAGACCCTGGTGAGGACGACGAACATGCAGATGAGCTTCCCTGAGACGGTTTCTGACAGTTTGTGCAGAAATTCTTCGGTTGTGCAAACCCACAGTTTCATCAGCTGTCCGGGTGGCTGGAATCAGACGATCCCGCAGGTGAAGAAACCGGATGTGGAGGTCCTGGGCTAGTGTGCTTACATGTGGTTGTGAGGCCAGTTGGACGTACTGCCAAAATCTCTAAAAGACGTTGGAGGCGGCTTATGGTGGAGTAGGGCTGTCCCCGTTCTTTCGACCAATTGAATGGCCAAAGTGTTTGAACTTATTTTCCATATATAGACACACACCCTATGTGTTTGAATAAAACCAGCTACATACTGTATGCACTGAGCTTGTCTGATGCTTTAAGCACACTGTTTGATTAAATAATTAAGACACACAAATGACTAAAGAAAGAGCCCAATGGTCACACTGTTAAAAAAAAGACAGTGAGTGCCTGTGTGACTGGTGCACGTTGTCTCTCTCTCCTCCTTACTGCAGCGAAAAGGCACCATAGCACAGCAAGTGTTTTTTGCGCTGTCCATGTTGAAGCTGCAACATAATTTCAGCCATTTACTTTCTTTCTGGAAAGTTCTGTTACTGAAATCCCTAATTTGTTCAGGAAAAACATTCCCTATTCCCTCAACCCTTGCTCCCTTTACATGAAACATGTAAGCATCGCATGCAAGTGGCCAATAGGGCCTGACCTATAGCCTATCATAATCACATCAATAAATTGGTTATAACAAACTCCGAACACAGTAATGTCGACAGCAAAATGGATGTGGAGGACGTGAAAAAGAAACTCAAATTGGGCGAATGTTTACTGGTTGCTCAGGAGGGAAAGAGGAAGTCAGATCTGTGGAAGACATTTGACTTAGTTGTGGAAACCACTGGAGATCAAGAAAAGGGAAGGTATAGGAGCAAAGGTTGCGTGAGTATTATGTTTGCTAAACAGTTGCTGTTAGATTACAATATTTATACCCTGATGAAGACGGCTTGTCTGTCGAAACGTTGGATGTTAGGTTATTAAATTATTGCATCTGAGCTCCTAGAGTGTGCGGCTCTCCTTTAATTTTTCAAGTGTTCCACTCCGCTTGCCAGCACCTCGACTAAATAGGCGTGTGTTTCTTTCACCTCAAGATTACAATATACAATTTTGTTTGGACCATTTGGAACCGTGTAAACAACACTAAATAACTAAGTCTACCAGAGTCTGTTCTGACGAGAGAAAAAATAAAAAATAAAGCCTTTATTACTGCAGACTAAAAACAGTTGCATGCATTTGTGAATTGCGGTTTATTTATTGTTTAGGCTAATGATTCAAAGCTCCCTTTGTTATTTAATTACATCTAAAATGTGTGATGGCATGAACGAATGAATGATTGATTGATACAGTAGCCTATATATTGAAATATAAGCCTCAGTAAGGTACGGTATTAAAACTAGACAGGACGCGCTCTTATGCCTACAGCTCGATGATGGTTATACAAGGATACTATACGGTGACCACTAATGATAATGACATTACTTATTATTATAATGATGATCATAATAATAATTGTAATAATAACAGTAAGGAGATCAAGAAAAAGCAGGCTATAGGAGCGAGCGCTACGTGCATATTATGTGTGACAAACAGGTGCTGTTAGATTACAATATCATTTTTCTGCCTGTTTGGAACAGTGTAAACAACACTAAATAAATTATAAGTATTACCAGTCTGTTTGAACTGGAAAAAAATTGTAAAGCCATTATTACAGCGTAGCAAAGATTAAAAACAGCCAAATCTGTGAAATTGCTTTATCTGCCATTCTGCCATTCTATAAAGCTTTGTGCTCACAGAATCAGTTGGCTATTAAACAAACACTCAAACAGGCAACAGAAGCAATACAGTGCCCTCGGAAAGTTTTCAAACCCCTTGGCTTTTTCCACATTTTGTTACGTTACAGCCTTGTTCTAAAATTGATTTTAAAAATAAATTCCTCATCAATCTCAACACAATACCCCATAATGACAAAGCAAAAACGGGTCATTAGATTTTTTTGCAAATGTATTACAAATAAAAAACGGAAATCTCACATTTACATAAGTATTCAGACCCTTTACTCAGTACTTTGTTGAAGCACCTTTGGCAGCGATTACAGCCTTGAGTCTTCTTGCTTGGCACACCTGTATTTGGAGTTTCTACCATTCTTCTCTGCAGATCCTCTCAAGCTCTGTCAGGTTGGATGGGGAGAGTTGGTGCACAGCTATTTTCAGGTTTCTCCAGAGATGTTCAATCGGCTTCAAGTCCTGGCTCTGGCTGGGCCTCTCAAGGACATTCCGAGACTTGTCCCGAAGCCACTCCTGTGTTGTCTTGGCTGTATGCTTAGGGTCGTTGTCCTGTTGAAAGGTGAACCTTCGCCCCAGTCTAAGGTCCTGAGGACTCTAGAGTAGGTTTTCGTCAAGGATCTCTCTGTACTTTGCTCCGTTCATCTTTCCCATCGATCCTGACTAGTCTCCCAGTCCCTGCCGCTGAAAAACATCCCCACAGCATGATGCTGCCACCACCATGCTTCACCGTAGGGGTGGTTCCAGGTTTCCTCCAGACATGATGCTTGGCATTCAGGCCAAAGAGTTCAATCTTGATCAGACCAGAAAGTCTTGTTTCTCATGGTCTGAGTTTTTAGGTGCCTTTTGGCAAACTCAAAGCGGGCTGTCATGTGCCTTTTACTGAGGGGCTTCCATCTGGCCATTCTACCGTAAAGGCCAGATTTGGTGGAGTGCTGCAGAGATGGTTGTCCTTCTGGAAGGTTCTCCCATCTCCACTGAGGAGCTTTGGAGCTCTGTCAGAGTGACCATCTGGTTCTTGGTCACCTCCCTGACCAAGGCCCTTCTCCCCGGATTGCTCAGTTTGGCTGGGCGGCCAACTCTAGGAAGAGTCTTTTTCCATTTAAGAATGATGAAGGCCACTGTTCTTGGGGATCTTCTATGCTGCAGAAATGTTTTGGTACCCTTCCCCAGATCTGTGCCTTGACACAATCCTGTCTCTGAGGTCTATGGACAATTCCTTCGACCTCATGGCTTGAGTTTGGCTCTGACTTGCACTGTCAACTGTGGGACCTTATATAGACAGGTGTGGGCCTGTAAAGTTAGCAAAATGTGGATAAAGTCAATGGGTCTGAATACATTCCAAAGGCACTGTATGTATGGATGATTTATAAAGCCAGGCACATTTTAACAGTTAGGCTATTTATTATAGACCTCCAGGTCACCGCCGACTCTGACACAGCCTGGGATTGAACCTCGGTCTGTAGTGGCGCCTCAAACACTGTTTTGCAGTGCCTTAGGGCGCTGTGTCACTCGGGAGGCCTTCTCCTCAATTTTCTTAAACGATTATGCTAAGCCCTATTTGCACAGGACTAGTATTACTAGAGAATTTTGGTTATGAAATTATTACCACAAAATGTCTGTTATTCCAGAGGACGATTTGGACGGGATACATTTTTCCCAAATTGCCCCCTGTAATTCTTTATTATTTCCAATAAATTGACAGTTATGACTGAAGGCTGGAGGGTTTTTCTACGGGTGACGTCCAGGCAATAACAGAGCTACACTGGTAACTTGAGCTTGGTTCTCAAGTTTCTAAACCATACCAAACCATCTTTGGTATAGTGTCGCCATATTATTTGAATTGAGAAAATGTGATCGTAATCATTAGGATATTTTAGCGATCCACAGTAGACGTCCTAAATGCCCTCCAGCCTTCAGATGTGAAACAGTGCTCTTGAGATGCATTTTAAGGCTATGGATGCAAAAGTGAATTTATAATTTTCAAACGTTTAGGTCAGTTGTATGCTGCTTTGCAATCTATTAACAGCAAGGGTTACATTAAATGGGTACAATATTTTTTACTGATGCATTCGACAATGTTACAGATATTTTGTTTTGTGCTTGTGCACATAATTACATTACACCACCACCCTCAGTATAACTAATCCCGTCCGAATAGGTCTTAAGGCAAGGGCTGTTTCCTCATCTCTGCTGCTGCTGTTATAAAATAATATTAGATTTCTTAGTGTTGCACCATTACTTTTGCAGAATATAACCATATACAATTTCAGTATCACACGTCTTAGAGTGACGGTCTGTGCCGTCCCCGTGGCCTCCGCAATGGATTAGTCCACTGAGACAGGCGCAAAACAGATGTCTTGTGCAACATGAAAAACAATATTTATACTGCTCGGCTAAAGAAATCTAAATCTAGGTCGACCAACAGCCTATCGACCAAATAACCGACCCTTATTTCCATAACCGACCCTATGGAAGTGAACATAAAATTTGCTGGTAAGAGCTCTGGTGGACATCCCTGCAGTCAGCATGCCAATTGTACGCTCCCTCAAAACTTGAGACATCTGTGGCGTTGTGAAACAAAACTGCACATTTTAGAGTGGCCTTTTATTGTCCCCAGCACAAAGTGCACTGGTGTAATGATCATGCTTGATATGCCACACCTGGATTATCTTGGCAAA
Organism: Salvelinus alpinus; assembly: GCF_045679555.1. Lineage (NCBI taxonomy): Eukaryota > Metazoa > Chordata > Actinopteri > Salmoniformes > Salmonidae > Salvelinus > Salvelinus alpinus. The sequence goes on from NC_092118.1 coordinate 23,214,985, forward strand.
TGAGAAATACTCATTAACAGGGATGTAACATTTGAAAGGAATAAGCTTTTTGTTTGTATGGAACATTTCTGGGATCTTTTATTTCAGCTCATGAAACAATGGGCCCAACATGTTGCGTTTATATTTTTGTTCTGTATACATGCGATATAGAAATTCCTTGAATTTCCATAAAGAGTTAAGGATTTCCAATAATAGCCTTGGTGATATCTACCAGAAGGTTGAGGTCTTTGAAATGGGAGTGGATTCCCTGTAATTGTCACGTTCCTGACCTGTTTTCCTTTGTCTTGTATTTATTTTAGTTGGTCAGGGCGTGAGTTGGGTGGGTTTGTCTATGGTTGATTTTCTATGTTGGGATTTTTGTGTTCGGCCTGGTATGATTCTCAATCAGAGGCAGCTGTCAATCGTTGTCCCTGATTGAGAATCATACTTAGGGAGCCGGGGTTCACGTGTGTGTTTGTGGGTGTTTGTTCTTGTGTCAGTGTTCCGCCACACAGGACTGTCACAGTAGTTATTTTGTATCGCATATTGTTTTTGTTAATTATTAAATCACTATGGAAACTAGCCACTCTGCGTATTGGTCCGATCCGTCTCGCCTCTCCTCGTCCGAGGAGGAGGATTACGACTGCCGTTACGGTAATATTAAGAGCATGACCTTTCAACTCCCACAGAAGGAGATTTATATCAACCCTGTGCTGCTGACAAATACCTGGGAAGGGTTGGTTTTCCTAGTATCTGGAAACTCACTGTTTCCTCAAGACTGTCCAGCTGGACTTCAGGCTAAATGGGGCAGATGGCTGGGTACTCCTGATGCCTGACTTCCAAAGCCTCTTAAGTCTCCACCCCCTCTACAAGAGAGGACTGAAAATAGCCCCCGGATTCAATAACTCTCTATCAGTATAACTTCCCAGAATGTCTTTGTTCACTTTGTTCACCCCGTACTTGCTGGATCATTTGTAGGAATGGCTTGGGTACAGTACCCTGACTGACTTTATGTCATTTTGCTAGTTTGGTATCAAATTTATAAAAGCATCACATGAAAATCTCTAAGGGATTGATTATATTTTCTCTGTCACACCTATTGAAGATTGATTTGTATGAGCTATGGTTCTAATACAACTGCTTTGTAAAAGGATGACCTTGGTGGACATGGTAAAGACACAGCTGGAGAAGATCTAAGGATATGTACTGAACCAATTTGTACCCACACAGTATGTGAATGCTTGGCATAATGCTGAAGGAACAGATTGAGAGAGACAAACAGGTCTTTGATACATCCGTGGTACGTTCTTCAGTGCTTTGATAGTTGTTTGGACCAAATGTGTGTCAGAAGCAGATATTTAGTCATAAATCTATACTGTTAATCCTATTATACCATATTTAATACTGTATACAGGATTACAGTAAAGTCAGCCATTCTTACCACTGGAGAAAAGTCTATTAGTCCCTGATGCTGCTGTGGGCCCTGTGTCTGTTTGTGTCACCATGGTGGAGGGCCCTGTGTGTCAGTGCCACTGAGCGGTGTGGTTCAGTAGCGGTAATGGAGCGCTGTGTTGGGTTAAACGTGTGTATTAGAGCAAGGCCCTGTGGGAGCTGGGGCTGAGTGGCTCTGTGGCTCTGCTCTGTTAGCCTGTCGTCTGGGGACAGTGTAATGAGAACTGCAGGAGAGACCCCAATGAGCCGGGAGGTGCCTCCCAGTAGACTAGGTGATCACACAACACCCTAAAGAGCTGACTCAGTCTGCACAGCCACCGGGGGAGGGGGGGGTGGAGAAATAGAATGAGGAGGTAGGAGATTTAGAGAGAGGCGGAGAGAATGAGATGGATAGTGGGAGTAAGATGAAGAGAAATTGCTCCTCTTGATGTTGATGCGCAGTCATAAAAATCTGTGTACGTTTTCATTCTATGTCCTGGGGACTCTGAGGGGATGTTATACACACACAGCCAAGCCAACGCGGAGGTAAAAAAAAAAAAAACTCTCTGCTGCAGTAAACATTACATCAGAGTTGTGTGAAGAAGACCTCTGCCTCGGTCACAGGCCCATACCCATCAAACTTCCTCAGGGAATCGTTCCTCTGTGGCACAATTACCGCAGACTAGTCAAGTTTCTCTCCCAGTGTGTGTGTTTCTGCCTCAGCATGATTCATAAAGGACTTCATTCCAGAGCGACTTACAGTAGTGAGGGCATACATTTTCATTTTATTTTCTTCGTACTGGTCCCCTGTGGAAATCGAACCCACAACCCTGCCGTTGCAAGCGGCATGCTCTACCAACTGAGCCTCACAGGACCAAGTTATGCATAATGCATGGTATATCTAATGAAACTTCATGGTGAATATGGAATGAAGGTAATAATAATAATTTATTTAATAATTTATTTAACTTGTGTAGCGCTTTTCATTACAGAAAATCATCTCAATACGCATATAAAGCGAAACAAACAAGACATTTAAAATGAGATGGTAGAGATGGAGATTGAATCTCTATTTGGCTTGGGATGAAAGGCTGTGAGTTGAGGCAGTTTGGATTGGAAAGGCAGTGTAGCTTTAGCAGGGGGGGCATCGATGGTACAGCCAGAGAGAAACAGATACAGTCTGCCAAACAGGCCTGGAGCTCTTCAGCAGAGCAACACATCTTCTTCTCCGACGGTCAGTTCCTCCAAATGGCCCGCTCCTCTGTAGGTACTGGTCCTTCATTGCTGAACATGTAGCACCCACCTGGGTGATGCCATGGCTGCTGAAAAGCACACAAAAATCACCCACATCTTGGCAGTGGTTAAGAACAGTCCCTGAGCCTCTTCTGCCATCGCTAGACACAGAATGCAGTGCTTGTTGTAATTCTTCCCTACAGATGAAACTGTAAAGCTGGGGATTCATTATTTGAATCCAAACAGACAGCTAGCTAGAAGATAGCCAAACAGTAGAAAATTTAGACTTTTCATCCCAATTCTGCAACTCTGAGCGTCAAGACCACGAGGCGTAAGTGATCAACCCCCAGATCAGTCAAATCCCGGACATGCAACCGAAACAAACAAAAATGACACAATTATGTACAATATTCTCTCTCTAGGCGACCTCATGGCGGCATGGCAACCATGGAACTCATGAACACATCTGTAGATTATCTAACAGAGTATCGTTCATATCTTATCCTGATACACCACCCATAAACACATGACATCTCTTATCTCTGCGTTGTGAACAAGCAACATTTCCACCTGTCCTGTGCACAGTGCAATGTTAGCCTATGTTGGGCTGAGGTATTATAGGGTGAGAACAGATTTATTTAAAGCATGTCAATACATTCTGCAATGATTACCATGCTATAATTACTACCTAGATCCCTAATAGATTTGACACTATCATAAATGGATTGTAGATGAACGTGTGTGAGCGTGTGTGTGTAAGGACACTGTGTGTGTGTGTGCACATACGTGCCATTGTGTGTGTGTCTGGATGCGAGTGTGTGTGTGTGTGAGGATTAAAGCTGTGTGTGTGTGATACTGTAAGGGGATTGGACATGTTCCACAGCATGAGGGGAGCTGAATCCGATTGTCACATGATCCCTCTTTATGTCCCCTCCCTCAGCCCCAGGACAGGATCACTGTCTGTTTACATGGCGGCCATGAAATGCTATTGGAATGAGAGGGATTAGCTCAGATACAGATAACCTAATTCCCTACTCCGAGTCCTACAATAGAATAAAACCATGATCCTCTTGTCTGGTATCCTTCCACTGTATGAGCCTGAGGTATAGGTGGATAGAGTTAGCCTGTTAAAGTGATCCTTGTGTCGCTTTTGATATTTCAAACCCTCTCGCCGTAGGCCAGGCTTGGAGATGTGGTGACAAGTGCTTTATGCCCTTAATAGTTTCTACTCAGCGGAGCCAAGAGGAAACGTTTTCTAAACGACGTGGAGAAACGACAATGACACCGTGGGCGGGCGGGCCCTTCTTGACATGAAGGATGTGTGTGATGGTGTGGAGCAGTGTGATGGTGTGTGGAGCTCCGTTCCAGAGGTGCAGTGCCCTTCATCACTGTCTCTCCCAGGCCCAGGCCCAGCCCACGGAGGGAGAACAACAGAACGACAGGAGGGGCTGCCAAGCACAGCCCACTCCTCTCCCCTGCTCCGCCCGTGCAGGGCTGTGTGTGTGCCCTCATTAAACAACGCACCTCCTGCCTTTACATCTCACTCTCTCCATGACAGGAGACTCTGAATGACTGGTGTTGTCAGTGAGACATCATAGACCTGCTCTAGCCGTACCCAGCCAAGCTGAGTAGAGTGTCTCTATTCACTCTGTGACAGACGCAAATAACCCCAGTGATGTGATGAAGTCTATATGCTTGATGTAGCTGTAGCTTTCTGTTTTTATCTATTGTGATTGCTTTTCACTGGTGAGATTCCAACAGACCTAGAGAGCAGACTCCCCTCTCCCGTATTGCTGCAGGCTGCAGTGCTGTGGCCAGTGGAATTGGATTGTGCATGGCTGTGGAGGACATCGATTATTTTCAATTTACACAGCTACTGCTTCCATATGTCTCTGAAGACTTTTATTGACCAACCACAGAAGCTGAAAAGAAGCAGCTTCCACACAAACTATTTTTAGTTCATCTTGCTCAACAAATTGTGTTATGTGACTTCTACTTTCATTCTTTTTTGTTGTTGTAAACAAACATTTTGTTCACACTGTTGGAGTCCAGCAAAGAGGTTACCGAGCCATACACGGTTGACGTGACCCACGTTTAGCCGTAATGATTAGTGTTCATCTGATGTTGGATTTATTTTTGATGTCAGAGGATGAAGAGGATCAGATCAGACAGATTGTCTAGATGTGAACATATGCAATTTAGTGTGTATGTGAGCGTGTGTTCGCTCGAGTGTGTGTGTGTGTGTGTGTGTGTGTGTATATGAGCGTGTGTTCGCTCGAGTGTGTGTGTGTGTGTTGGATTTGCCAGTCACCCTCCTGTCCTCTTGAGATTGCAGACCGGTACATTGACACAGAGGAATAACAGAGTCAAGCCATTGAAAGACCATTCATTTGGTCCTGGAGACCCCTGGAAAGAAGATTATTATTTAAAAGGCACTGGTGAGAACCGAAATCAATCAAGCTCAACGTCAGTATGGAAACTGATAACTGTTCCTGTATGGGAATGCTGAAAGCCTGCAGGTAGGAACCATTTGTTTTGATGCAATTATGTGTTCTACATGACACTGTTTGTCATAAGATTGATAGACACATTTGGATAATGTCAAGGTCAGTGCATGCCGTGTGTCGGTTTATGGATTGTAGCTGACTGCTGGGTTGAGAAACAACAGAACAAAGCGCTGGTAGTTTCCCAGATGTAAGCTGTTCTGTTGAACGTTACTCAGATCAACTGATTCCCCTTGTCTGCTTCTAATGCCCTGCCGTTCTGTCAGTCTCCTGATACTGCGCTGTGGGACATCAGACTGCATGTTTGATGTAGAACAGCGTTTTTCACTTCTGTTTCAGCTCTTTTTCAGACGTTCAGACAGTCCAGGCCTTTTGTCATGTTCTCTCAGCGGGGGGGGGTGACTTATTGTTCTTTTGACTGGAAAAATCTGTCACCTCTGATCGTGGTGCTGCTCCGCTCTGTTCGGCTGTGTTAGGCTCTGTTAGGCTGTGTTAGGCTGTGTTAGGAGCCTGGGTCTCTCAGGCATGGGGAGCAGAACCAGCCTGTCCTCCCAGCCCCTGAAGCACGGTGGGTATTTCTCACCTGGCCTCATGGAGACAGACACATTCTCCCTGTGCTGTTCTGTACTGTAGTACTGGGCTGTGAGACAGGACAGTGGAGCGCCGTCTCCATTAGCGATGCATGGTACCTGCTGTAAATCTGCTCATGTTGTGACAGCCCTGCCAGTGTTTTTTGTGTAGGAATTTCAATGATGAATGCAGTTAACTGTAGAGATGAGTGAGAGCCTCCTCCATGCCCACCACTCCTCTCCTCTCCCAGTCACCAGCTCCACATACGGCTGACTTTGCTTCGGTGCTCATCTCACAAGTGGAGGGAAACATATTTCTTCTGATGAGATGTGCACAAAACTGCTCTGAGTGCTTGTAACAGCAGAAGTTTGCGTGTATGTGTGCATGTGCGAGTGTGTGTGTGTGTGTGTAATAATCCTGTACTGCAACACAGATGACCAATAGCCTTCACATGAGAACAGCAGTGAGCAGAGCAGTGAGTGAAATGGAGAGTGGAGCTAGGGGGAGTAGTCAGTAGTGTAAATAGGATTGCTAGTTCCTTTAGCCGCTGGCCATTCGCTCCAGACAGACCTCCATATTTCAGAAGAGCCATGGATTGTTCTCAGGACTCAAGACTTTTATTCCAGCCACCCCCCTAAAAGGAGCCAATTGAATTGTGCTACGTTCTCCCTGATCCACAGTTTGTTATTTATTGTTATTACCTCCTAGCATGAGTCCAGAGTTTGCTATAATAAGACAATTTTATTACAAACCAAAATTGATTGAGCATGGCATGATTTCAGAAAGATCTGGGTGATAAAAGCAAATAATAGACATGTTTATTTTGACAAACGAGGACATAGCCCTCTCTCATCTCAGTCCAGAACATTTGTCATCTGTCAGTGAAACATCAATTAACTTCAACTTTTAGTGAATTCATCAAGGTTATTTTATTTAATTTTAAATTTTGCTGTAACATTCTGGCTGAGGAAGGTTATTGAATTAATCCACAGCTTAATGAGCTTTATTTGATTTATTAGGTTGACTTAACCCTTATTACCCGGACATCATGAATACAACCACAGTCTCGTTAGCTTAAAATGATCTGATTAAATCACTACTACATCACTTCAGCACATTGGCCTGTATAGAGAGATGACCCAAGATCTCCCAGCATTCCTGTTGTCGAAGGATGAGATAGATGAGGCCAGGTGGTGTTGCTGAGTACAGAGTAGTACAGGATGTCTGTGACCTGAGAGGAATGTCATTCAATGTACAGTATCAAATCAAATGTATTTATATAGCCCTTCTTACATCAGCTGATATCTCAAAGTGCTGTACAGAAACCCAGCCTAAAACCCCAAACAGCAAGCGATGCAAGTGTAGAAGCACGGTGGCTAGGAAAAACTCTCTAGAAAGGCCAAAACCTAGGAAGAAACCTAGAGAGGAACCAGGCTATGAGGGGTGGCCAGTCCTCTTCTGGCTGTGCCGGGTGGAGATTATAACAGAACATGGCAAAGATGTTCAAATGTTCAAAAATGACCAGCATGGTCAAATAATAATAATCACAGTAGCTGTCGAGGGTGCAGCAAGTCAGCACCTCAGGAGTAAATGTCAGTTGGCTTTTCATAGCCGATCATTAAGAGTATCTCAACCGCTCATGCTGTCTCTAGAGAGTTGAAAACAGCAGGTCTGGGACAGGTAGCACGTCCGGTGAACAGGTCAGGGTTCCATAGCCGCAGGCAGAACAGTTGAAACTGGAGCAGCAGCACGGCCAGGTGGACTGGGGACAGCAAGGAGTCATCATGCCAGGTAGTCCTGAGGCATGGTCCTAGGGCTCAGGTCCTCCGAGAGAAAGAGAGAATTAGAGAGAGCATACTTAAATTCACACAGGACACCGGATAAGACAGGAGAAGTACTCCAGATATAACAAATTGATGTCTTCCTATATGATCATCCTGTCCTGTGTGCTGTCTGTGTCCTTGTTCCAGCCATGACACTGTTGTCCTTTGATCCTGTGTCTGTGGTGGACAGCGACTTCAAGATCAGGCAGGAAGTGTAAACTTGGAGAGAAGTGGTTTGGAACACTAGCCAGGTCTCGGACATGGGGTAAAATACTTAATCCGCTCTCTCGTATTCTCCACTTCACCAGGACCCCAGCCACCTCAGTGAGATTCTGCTCATGTTCCAAACTGCTGACTATGCCTTTATCATCCATAACCCTATGTGCACATTATTCCTTCCTCCTATCTGGTAGGAACTGCCGGGATCTTTGGGTGGGATGTGGAGCCATTTGTATTCTAACGTTCTTTGCCTGGGGGCGAGTAAACTCTGAGATAAGGCACCACCTGTATTACATTAAATGTAAAAAAAAATGTAAACATTGTAGAATGACTTTTCTTGGCAATGCCTTATCTTGGCATAGCTACAGTTGAAGTCGGAAGTTTACATACACCTTAGCCAAATACATTTAAACTCAGTTTTTCACAATTCCTGACATTTAATCCGAGTAAAAATTCCCTGTTTTAGGTCAGTCAGGATCACCACTTTATTTTAAGAATGTGAAATGTCAGAATAATAGTAGAGAGAAGGATTTATTTCAGCTTTTATTTCTTTCATCACATTCCCAGTGGGTCAGACGTTTACATACACTCAATTAGAATTTGGTAGCATTGCCTTTAAATTGTTTAATTTGGGTCAAATGTTTCGGGTAGCCTTCCACAAGCTTCTCACAATAAGTTGGGTGAATTTTGTCCCATTCCTCCTGACAGAGCTGGTGTAACTGAGTCAGGTTTGGAGGCCTCCTTGCTTGCACACGCTTTTTCAGTTCTGCCCACACATTTTCTTTTTTCAATTTAAAGTTTTATTAAGTTTTCTTGTTTTTCAATCAACCAACCAAACACATTCCACATTCACAGATGTGACAGACTTAAAAAAAAAATATCTAAAAATTTTTTATAAAAAAAAAAAAAGTTGACGAGCAAATAATTCGATTTTACAGCACCTTACCCAACACGCATCTGCTCATCTCCCCAATCACTCTGTCCAATTTGAAATATAGTTGAGTAGTGGAGACCGGAGTCTATCAAACTTGGGCTGTCTCTTGCGGAGGTCATAAGTGAGCTTTTCAAGAGGGAGAAAGTCAACAATCTGGTCAATCCACATTTTAAATGTAGGAGAGGTATTAGAGGCCCACAATAGAAGAATACATTTCTTAGCAAAGTATGTAATGGTCATAAGCAAATTTTCTCTGTCAGGATCAAGAACAAAGTCCTGCTGGGCATTAAGAAGATAGATACACGGGGTCATATCAAACTGTACATCTAGTATTTTCTGTGCAGCAGTATGTATAGATTGCCAAAATCTGGCAATATCTCTCCAGATCCAAAATACATGCATATAGGTTCCACTTTCAGAGGTACATATTTTACAGTTAGGAGAAATGTCTGTTTTCATTCTATGGAGTCTCAAGGGAGTGTAATAAAATTTGTACAAAAATTTGTAATTAGATTCTTTCATTTTTACATTAGTAGAGGAGCAGTATACCCTGTCGCAAACCTCCGCCCAGAACTCATCACTGATAGTCAGACCAAGGTTCTTTTCCCAGATTATTTTCAGAGGAGTAAAGGAGGAGCCTCCTTTCTCAGAAAGGAGTCTATAGATATAAGATATTTTGCCTTTAATGGATTGTGCTGTGACAAGAAGTGTTTCAACTTCATTCAACTGAGTTCTAAACCTCCTCTTGGAAGTAAATGAGGAAATTACATATCTAATTTGAAGATATAAAAAAAAAAAAAGGGATCTTGGCACATTGAATTCACTGCAGAGCTCTTGAAAGGATTTCAGTGTAGTGGTCTTCTGATGAAATAGGTCTGAAAAGGTCCTGATTCCTAGAGTATGCCAAAGATTAAAGTTGGCATCACTCAGGGCTTTTGGCAAGTCTGGGTTGCCTACTATAGGCGAGTGAGAACATATTTGGGAGGAAATGCCCAGGTATTTCTTACAGGCCCTCCACGCTAGTAGGGTGCTGTAAATCACAAAGGTTTTGGCTATGTTGCCCACTTCACTAAAGTTATTAATGAATATAATTGAGCTTAGTGGCAATGAACCACAGGATTGGGCTTCTATCTGAATCCACGTTGACTCTTGTCTGTTTGTGATCCATGTTAGCATGTTGCGGATATGGGCAGACCAGTAGTACAATTGAAGGGAGGGAAGGGCAAGACCGCCCTTAGATTCAGGTTTTCGATAGAGTGGAGAACTTGATCATAGGTTTTTTTATTGCCCCATATAAATTTGGTGATGCTTTGGTTAGTTGTTTTGAAAAAGGAAGCTGGGAGATAGCATGGGAGCATCTGAAATAAATAGTTCAGTCTAGGGAGGATGTTCATACGGATGACATTAATTCTTCCTACTAAGCTAATTGGGAGGGAGATCCAGGTTTGGAGATCGTTCTTGATTCGATCCAGGAGTGGAAGATAATTCTCCTTGAAAAGGCTATTCAGATCTGGTGTGTCTCTTGTAAAAGCGCGATGTCTGCTTTTTCCTTTTTTAGAGCACATAGTATCTTTTTCCGTTTTATTGCATTAAGGTACTAGTCATCGTCATCGAACAGTAATCGAACTTTAGTGCAAGTCATCTCTGGGTAAAGGTGGATAGTGATTACAGCTGCGTTCACATATAAAAGGAAAATAAATGGTTTACATAAAATAACAATCTCTGAACACCCCAGCCGAGTTCCCAAACAACTCGACATATCCCGTTGGATCTATTACCTCCCCGCTCAGTCACAATTCTGTGTTCCAACAAAAACCCGGGAACAGTTAGCAACGCACTACGTCTCCCCCTCCCCACCAAAGAAATGCCTCATCCTCTCCGCCCCGGATTGAGTAAATGGCAACGCAGCCCCCATCCAGACCACATTAAAAGAGGGAGAAAATCAATAGCCCAGCCTACATATAGTAGGCCTAGGTTATGCTATAGAGCCTATCCCTCTCAGCTAAAGGAACATAAATATAGATTAGACGGCTATAATGATATTTAGCGGGGCGGGTGGGTCTTTGGATATCGGCTATATGTTGTCTTACCTAACAGTAATCGCATTTAGTCATTGGTCCATTTCTCATTGACCGGGATTGTCTTTCAAAAAACGTTTTGCCTCTTCGGGAGTTTTGAAGTGTCGCAGGGCTCCTTGGTGAAGAATCCTGAGCTCGTTTGTGTATTTGAATCCCCTAAAGATGCCTCGGTCAATGGAGTATTTCTTCACCTCGTCAAACTCTCGGCGCTTTCGGCGTATTCCAGCTGACAGGTCCTGGAGTAAGGTGAGTTTGGCGTTTCCCACTGTAATGGTGTTGGTGTTCGCCGCCTGTAGGACTCGTTCCTGGTCGGTGAATCTCAGGAAACATATGGTGATTGGGCGCGGTGGTTGTCTGGCTGCTGGTGGGGGCCTCAGTGCTCGGTGAGCTCTCTCGAGTTCTATGGGCCTGTCGGTGGACAGGTGGAGCCACTCGGGAAGTTTGTCTTGCAGGTAGCGGATCAGTGGCATGTTTCCCTCTTCTTTTTCTCCCAGATTTAATAGAACACAATTATTCCTTCGCCCCCTGTTTTCCAGGTCCTCTGTTTTCTCTTCCAGCTGCTCTATTTTTTGTTTAGCATATGCTATTGTTTCCATGGCGTCTGTCAAGTTTTCCGTGGATAGGATTCGCCCCTCTGCCTCGTCCAGGCGCCCCGTGTTTATGGTTATCTTGTTGTTGATGCCAGGCAAAGCATTTTCCAGGATTATCACCTTGCCCCCTATCGCACTGAGCTGAGAGTTAATGGCATCTAGTTTAATGATGAGTTCTGTACGTTGGGATCTCAACTCAGAAAGGATGTCTTCGACAAAGTGCGAGGTTGGGCCTCGGGGGGGAACGGGTCCTCTTGCTCCTGGCTAATGGCGCTAGCTTTTTCTGAAGCTAGCTGCTTCTTGGAGGCTTTTTCCGTCGCTAATGCTCGAGTCCGGGTAAAAATGTCACCTGTAGTGTTGCCTTTTGTAGCCGCCATGACTTTTTGACTAAAGCTAAAGGAGTTTAAACTTGAAGTGGAGGTAAGATTAGGAATTGGAAACTACTTGTCCGGAGCTCTTAGTTCATGCGGCCATCTTGTTCAGGGGTCACGTGATCCCCCGCCCACACATTTTCTATAGGATTGAGGTCAGGGTTTTGTGATTGCCACTCCAATACCTTGACTTTGTTGTCCTTAAGCCATTTTGCCACAGCTTTGGAAGTATGCTTGGAGTCATTGTCCATTTGGAAGACCCATTTGCGACCAAGCTTTAACTTCCTGACTGATGTCTTGAGATTTTGCTTCAATATATCCACATAATTTCCCTCCCTCATGATGCCATCTATTTTGTTAAGTGCACCAGTCCCTCCTGCAGCAATGCAACATGATGCTGCCACCCCAGTGCTTCACGGTTGGGATGGTGTTCTTCGGCTTGCAAGCCTCCCCCTTTTTCCTCCAAACATAACAATGGTCATTATGGCCAAACAGTTCTATTTGTGTTTTATCAGACCAGAGGACATTTCTCCAAGAAGTACGATCTTTGTCCCCATGTGCAGTTGCAAACCGTAGTATGGGTTTTTTATGGTGGTTTTAGAGCAATGGCTTCTTCCTTGCTGAGCGGCCTTTCAGGTTATGTCGATATAGGACTCGTTTTACTGTGGATATAGATACTTTTGTACCTGTTTTCTCCAGCCTCTTCACAAGGTCCTTTGCTGTTGTTCTGGGATTGATTTGCACTTTTCGCACCACAGTACGTTCATCTCTAGGAGACAGAACGCGTCTCCTTCCTGAGCGGTATGATGGCTGCGTGGTTCCATGGTGTTTATACTTGCGCACTATTGTTTGTACAGATGAACGTGGTACCTTCAGGCGTTTGGAAATTGCTCCCAAGGATGAACCAGACTTGTGGAGGTCTACAATTATTTTCTGAGGTCTTGTCTGATTTCTTTAGATTTTCCCATGATGTCAAGCAAAGAGGCACTGAGTTTGAAGGTAGGCCTTGAAATACATCCACAGGTACACCTCCAATAGGCTAATTGACATCATTTGAGTCAATCAGAAGCTTCTAAAGCCATGACATTTTCTGGAGTTTTCCAAGCTGTTTAAAGGCACAGTCAATTTAGTGTAACTTCTAACCCACTGGAATTGTGATACAGTGAATTATAAGTGAAATAATCTGTCTGTAAACAATTGTTGGAAAAATGACTTGTGTCCTGCACAAAGTAGATGTCCTAATCGACTTGCTAAAACTATAGTTTGTTAACAAGAAATGTGTGGAGTGGTTGAAAAACAAGTTTTAATGACTCAACTTAAGTGTATGTAAACTTCCGACTTCAGCTGTATATCCGTTTTCAAACTCTTTTCAGAATGTGTGAAATCTGGAGCTGCTGAACTGGTGCTAAAGAGGTAGTCTAACGGATACAGCTTCTAGGAGATGTCAGTGTTTACTCACGATTTCTATCAGCGAGCACTTTTCTTAGTATACAGTATGTATTTGGTCTGTAGTTGGTATTTCAGTGTAGTCTTTAAGGCCTCTTGACAGCTTCATCTTGTCTGGCTGCGGATGACTGCACTCGCCTGACTCTACCAGCCCCCTCCCCTTTTTACTCTCCTACTTTCCCCTCTACTCCCCTAAACTACCTTACTCTTCCCTCCCCTCTCCTCTACTCCATTAAACTACCTTACTCTTCCCTCTACTCCCTTAAACTACCTTACTTTTCCCTCTCCTCCCCTCTACTCCATTAAACTACCTTACTCTTCCCTCTCCTCTCCTCCACTAAACTACCTTACTCTTCCCTCTCCTCTCCTCCACTAAACTACCTTACTCTTCCCTCTCCTCTCCTCCACTAAACTACCTTACTCTTCCCTCTCCTCCTCTACTCCACTAAACTACCTTACTCTTCCCTCTCCTCTCCTCTACTCCACTAAACTACCTTACTCTTCCCTCTCCTCCCCTCTACTCCCTTAAACTACCTTACTCTTCCCTCCCCTCTACTCCCCTAAACTACCTTACTCTTCCCTCTCCTCTCCTCTACTCCCTTAAACTACCTTACTCTTCCCTCCCCTCTACTCCCCTAAACTACCTTACTCTTCCCTCTCCTCCCCTCTACTACCTTACTCTTCCCTCTCCTCCCCTCTACTCCCTTAAACTACCTTATTCTTCCCTCCCCTCCCCTCTACTCCACTAAACTACCTTACTCTTCCCTCCCCTCTCCTCTACTCCCTTAAACTACCTTACTCTTCCCTCTCCTCCCCTCTACTCCCTTAAACTACCTTACTCTTCCCTCTCCTCCCCTCTACTCCACTAAACTACCTTATTCTTCCCTCCCCTCCCCTCTACTCCCCTAAACTACCTTACTCTTCCCTCTCCTCCCCTCTACTCCACTAAACTACCTTACTCTTCCCTCTCCTCCCCTCTACTCCACTAAACTACCTTACTCTTCCCTCCCCTCCCCTCTCCTCTACTCCCTTAAACTACCTTACTCTTCCCTCTACTCCCCTAAACTACCTTACTCTTCCCTCTACTCCCCTAAACTACCTTACTCTTCCCTCTCCTCTCCTCTACTCCCCTAAACTACCTTACTCTTCCCTCTCCTCCCCTCTACTACCTTACTCTTCCCTCTCCTCCCCTCTACTCCACTAAACTACCTTATTCTTCCCTCCCCTCTACTCCCTTAAACTACCTTACTCTTCCCTCTCCTCTCCTCCACTAAACTACCTTACTCTTCCCTCTCCTCTCCTCCACTAAACTACCTTACTCTTCCCTCTCCTCTCCTCTACTCCACTAAACTACCTTACTCTTCCCTCTCCTCTCCTCTACTCCACTAAACTACCTTACTCTAACCTCTCCTCCCCTCTACTCCCTTAAACTACCTTACTTTTCCCTCTCCTCCCCTCTACTCCCTTAAACTACCTTACTCTTCCCTCTCCTCTCCTCCACTAAACTACCTTACTCTTCCCTCTCCTCTCCTCTACGCCACTAAACTACCTTACTCTTCCCTCTCCTCTCCTCTACTCCACTAAACTACCTTACTCTTCCCTCTCCTCCCCTCTACTCCCTTAAACTACCTTACTCTTCCCTCTCCTCCCCTCTACTCCCTTAAACTACCTTACTCTTCCCTCTCCTCTCCTCTACTCCCTTAACCTACCTTACTCTTCCCTCCCCTCTACTCCCCTAAACTACCTTACTCTTCCCTCTCCTCCCCTCTACTCCACTAAACTACCTTACTCTTCCCTCCCCTCTCCTCTACTCCCTTAAACTACCTTACTCTTCCCTCTACTCCCCTAAACTACCTTACTCTTCCCTCTACTCCCCTAAACTACCTTACTCTTCCCTCTCCTCTACTCCCCTAAACTACCTTACTCTTCCCTCTCCTCTCCTCTACTCCCCTAAACTACCTTACTCTTCCCTCTCCTCCCCTCTCCTACCTTACTCTTCCCTCTCCTCCCCTCTACTCCACTAAACTACCTTATTCTTCCCTCCCCTCTACTCCCTTAAACTACCTTACTCTTCCCTCTCCTCTCCTCCACTAAACTACCTTACTCTTCCCTCTCCTCTCCTCTACTCCACTAAACTACCTTACTCTTCCCTCTCCTCTCCTCTACTCCACTAAACTACCTTACTCTTCCCTCTCCTCCCCTCTACTCCCTTAAACTACCTTACTCTTCCCTCCCCTCTACTCCCCTAAACTACCTTACTCTTCCCTCTCCTCCCCTCTACTCCCTTAAACTACCTTACTCTTCCCTCCCCTCTACTCCCCTAAACTACCTTACTCTTCCCTCTCCTCCCCTCTACTACCTTACTCTTCCCTCTCCTCCCCTCTACTCCCTTAAACTACCTTATTCTTCCCTCCCCTCCCCTCTACTCCACTAAACTACCTTACTCTTCCCTCCCCTCTCCTCTACGCCCTTAAACTACCTTACTCTTCCCTCTCCTCCCCTCTACTCCCTTAAACTACCTTACTCTTCCCTCTCCTCCCCTCTACTCCACTAAACTACCTTATTCTTCCCTCCCCTCCCCTCTACTCCCCTAAACTACCTTACTCTTCCCTCTCCTCCCCTCTACTCCACTAAACTACCTTACTCTTCCCTCTCCTCCCCTCTACTCCACTAAACTACCTTACTCTTCCCTCCCCTCCCCTCTACTCCCCTAAACTACCTTACTCTTCCCTTCCCTCCCCTCTCCTCTACTCCCTTAAACTACCTTACTCTTCCCTCTACTCCCCTAAACTACCTTACTCTTCCCTCTCCTCTACTCCCCTAAACTACCTTACTCTTCCCTCTCCTCTCCTCTACTCCCCTAAACTACCTTACTCTTCCCTCTCCTCCCCTCTACTACCTTACTCTTCCCTCTCCTCCCCTCTACTCCACTAAACTACCTTATTCTTCCCTCCCCTCTACTCCCTTAAACTACCTTACTCTTCCCTCCCCTCTCCTCTACTCCCCTAAACTACCTTACTCTTCCCTCTCCTCTACTCCACTAAACTACCTTACTCTTCCCTCCCCTCCCCTCTACTCCCCTAAACTACCTTACTCTTCCCTCTCCTCCCCTCTACTCCACTAAACTACCTTACTCTTCCCTCCCCTCTCCTCTACTCCCTTAAACTACCTTACTCTTCCCTCTCCTCCCCTCTCCTCCCTTACTCTTCCCTCTCCTCCCCTCTACTCCACTAAACTACCTTATTCTTCCCTCCCCTCTACTCCCCTAAACTACCTTACTCTTCCCTCTCCTCCCCTCTACTCCACTAAACTACCTTACTCTTCCCTCTCCTCCCCTCTACTCCACTAAACTAACTTATTCTTCCCTCCCCTCCCCTCTACTCCCCTAAACTACCTTACTCTTCCCTCTCTTCCCCTCTACTCCACTAAACTACCTTACTCTTCCCTCCCCTCTACTCCCCTAAACTACCTTACTCTTCCCTCCCCTCTCCTCTACTCCCTAAACTACCCTACTCTTCCCTCCCCTCTCCTCTCCTCCCCTCTCCTCTACTCCCCTAAACTACCGTACTCTTCCCTCCTCTCTCCTCTACTCCCTTAAACTACCTTACTCTTCCCTCTCCTCCCCTCTACTCCACTAAACTACCTTATTCTTCCCTCCCCTCTACTCCCCTAAACTACCTTACTCTTCCCTCTCCTCCCCTCTACTCCACTAAACTACCTTACTCTTCCCTCTCCTCCCCTCTACTCCACTAAACTACCTTACTCTTCCCTCTCCTCCCCTCTACTCCACTAAACTACCTTACTCTTCCCTCTCCTCCCCTCTACTCCCATCCCCTTGACTCGCCGAAACTCCACTACAGATGTAGGATCTTAATTTGAGCCAGTTTGCTACAGCAGTAAAATAATTATGCAGCAACAGGAAATATGAATCAAATCAGATGTTATTGTTTGCATACACATATTTAGCAGATATTATTGCGGGTGTGTTTGTAGCTCCAACAGTAAAGTAATGTCTAACAATACACACAAATCTAGGGGAAGGGTTAGCTAAAAGGGTTAGGGTTAGCTAAAAGGGTTAAGGTTAGGGTTAGCTAACATGCTAAGTAGTTGCTAAGTAGCTAAAAAGTAGGAAGTAGTTAAAGTTGCTAATTAGCTACAATGCTAATGGGATTCAAACCAGCAACCTTTTGGGTCGCTAGACATTCGCGTTATACACCCCGACCAACCACGCTACTTTAGCTAAAATGCTAAAGTTGTACGTGATAAGATTTGGTTATAATTAATGGAATTTTTTTGTAGCGGTTGTTAGGCCAAGTCAAGTTTGACATTTTAAAGCGGAAATTACTAACATTAGAAGCCTTTTTAAACCTTGAATACACTATAAGTTTGCATTTCCTGCCGTGCAGGAAAATTCTCAGCAACAAAAGAATGATCAAATTAAGATCTTACATCTTTACTCTTCCCTCTACTCCCCTGCCTTCTACTCCCATCCGCTCTACTCCCCTCCCCTCTACTCTCCTGCCTTCTACTCTCCTCTCCTCCCATCCGCTCTACTCTCCTCCCTTCCCCTCTACTCTCCTCCCTTCCCCTCTACTCCCCTGCCTTCTACTCTCCTCTCCTCCCATCCGCTCTACTCTCCTCTCCTCCACTCCCCTCTCCTACCGTCTCTAACCCCTCAACTCCCCTCCACTCCCCTTTCCCCTCTCCTTCCTTCCCTCTCCACTCTGAGCTGAACAGGATTATTGGGAGGCCAGGCAGGGAGACAGGGAGCCCTCAGCCAGCCCAGAGCCTGGCAACCATGGGACACTCCCTAACAGGCCTGGGTCTGGGCAGACCAGAGTTTTGTGCTGATAGCAGTCCAGACAAAAAGGCTTTTAGATTATCTGTTTGCCTGTAATGTATTTTTGTGCTGATATCAGATTGAGATAAGGATGAATGAATACAGCACCTCAGGGTATGAGGAAACCAAGGTCTCTCTCTCTCTCTCTGTCACTCATCTGTCATCACATTTTCTGTAGTATTTTCCACCATCCCACCACAGATGACATTTCCTCATTTTGCTGAGTGTGATCATTATTCATGTTTATAGCTCTCGTAGATACAGTGTGACAATATCATCAGTGTGGTGTGGTGGGAACTCGTCCGGGACGGGGTGCCTGCGGCCGTCTCAGGCAGTAATGTTACAGGCCCTAGGAGTCACCTCATTACTCTGCCAAATGAATCCCTGGCTGGAGCCCTTCTGATTGGCTGGTTGGATAAGATCAAGGCATCATGTCACATCTCCCAATTACAGTCTGCAAATAGTCTGCAATCAAGATGGAGAGGTTCATCTGAGCATAAGAATTGAATTCTGGGCCCTGGACTGAGCTTCCTCCTATCTGCCTGCTCTGAGCCTCTCTGAGTCTAGTGGGCCTGGCCCACCCTACCATACCTCCTTGCCCGTCCAAATAAAATATTAAAATATTGATCATTTATTTGATCGAGACGGCGCCCCTCTGCACCCCTCTGTCTCAGTATGTGTAGACCATGTATCTGATGCTGTCTGGACCAAAAGAGTATGGCATGTCATACCATTTCTGTCCAGACAGCATCAGATAGATGGGCTACATGTAGTAAGACAGAGGGGTGCTGTTTTGCTCGCTTGGTTACTTTCTCCGGTGACATACTGAAGTTTCATCAGAGAGAAAGGGCTCAATCTCGCCAAAATCTTTCCAGAATAAGTCCAATGCATTTCTATGGGAATAATATACAGACCTAAGCTAGTCGCCTGACTTCCCACCTTTGGGACAATGACTCCCATTGTCAGGGCAGAGACATGAGCACCTCGTCATTATACAGATCTCTGGATTCAGCCACTTGGGAATTGGAAAGGGAAGTTGGCGGGTGCACAGTGAACTGTTCAGATGCCGGCTTCCTCTAAAGCAGGGGTGTCCATCTCATTCCATGGAGGGTCTAGTGTCTGTTTTTTTTTCTTCTTCTTTCAATTAAGACCTAGACAACCAGGTGGAGTTCTTTACTAATTAGTGACCTTAATTCATCAGTCAAGTACAAGGGAGGAGCGAAAACCCACAGACACTCGGCCCTCTGTGGAATGAGTTTGACATACAGTATGTGCTCTAATGTAAATTGATGTTTTGCCAAAATTATATAATTTCTCCTGTCTAAATAAAATCATTTGAAATATTTCACCAGAGGGCATGACTTAGCAACAGAGGATCATTAGCTTCTTAAAAAACATAGCTGTGTATTGTTTCAAGGTGCATAGGTCTATGCCTATTTGGGAAGCCCACAATTTGGGCAGAGCGCGTGGTAATAGGCCTAGCTGATTATTGAGTTACGGCTGTCAGTGAAAAGGGTCTCAAATATGTATGAAGATAATGTGTCTTGAATATAATTTAAAATGTTGAGACAAGAAGAAGTGGAGGGTGTTGGGCGAAAATATGGTGCGTCTCTCTCCATCCATACACTCAGTTCTCCACAGGGCCGGCCCTGGACATTCTGCCACCCCCCAAAAAGGTTTCAGGGAATAATGGACAGGTAAATAGGCATTCTTACCATATTTCTGAATGTCAAACCAGAGTGTCTTGTTTGCAACGCTGTTTGCAAATAATGACATCTTAGACATCCTTATGAATCTAAGCATGGCACTTTCAAAATGTACCTTTCCATCCAGACAGAGCAGAAACATGTACGCTTCAACTGCTGGCTACTCATCTGTTGTATAATCCAGCAAGAGAAGTGCTTCCCTAAAAGTTGCCTGGGTTTAAACAAACATCTTCTCTTTTCAGAAAGAGAAAAGCTCAATTAATAGGGACAGAATAGCAAAGTCAATGTTTTTAATCTCCTTGAATATTATAGGCTGCAGCTCAGCTTCAGAATGTCACAGAGAGGAATCAATCTATCTCCATAGGCGTCAGTCACGTCTTTCGCGGGCATTTTCGAGCTTGTTTCTACCATAAGGCATCACTGAGTTAAGCATTGTTATAGAACACTTGATATAATCTGGATACGTTTCATGTATTTATTTCAAAATATAAAGCAAACAATAGATATCATTGTTGCCCTTTTCTTTAACAAAGGGTATGTGATACCCTCACTCAATTGGAGCTCTGGTTTTAACCAAACACACCAAGCCCTTCCCAGACACGGAGGTATTTAATCAGTGCATGCGACAGTATTGTATTTGGCTACACCGACATCTATGAATAGCATAATTGTGTCTGTCAAACAGGTAGGCTTACCACTGGAATAGGAAGAAATACAGTGGCAAGAAACAGTATGTGAACCCTTTGGAATTACCTGGATTTCTGCATAAATTGGTCATTACATTTGATCTGATCTTCATCTAAGTCACAACAATAGACACACATAGTGTGCTTAAACTAATGACACACAAATGTATTGTATTTTTCTTGTCTATATTGAATACATAATTTTACATTCACAGTGTAGGTTGGAAAGAGTATGTGAACCCCTAGGCTAATGACTTCTCAAAGCTAATTGGAGTCAGGAGTCAGCTAACCTGGAGTCCAATCAATGAGACGAGATTGGAGATGTTGGTTAGAGCTTCCTTGCCTTGTAAAAAACACTCACAAAAAATGTGAGTTTGCTATTCACAAGAAGCATTGCCTGATGTGAACCATGCCTCAAACAAAAGAGATCTCAGAAGACCTAAGATTAAGAATTGTTCACTTGCATAAAGCTGGAAAGGGTTACAAAAGTATCTCTAAAAGCCTTCATGTTCATCAGTCCACGGTAAGACAAATTGTCTATAAATGGAGAAAGTTCAGCACTGTTGCTACTGGCCGTCCTGCAAAGATGACTGCAAGAGCACAGCGCAGAATGCTCAGTGAGGTTAAGAAGAATCCTAGAGTGTCAGCTAAAGACTTACAGAAATCTCTGGAACATGTTAACATCTATGTTGACGAGTCTACAATACGTAAAACACTAAACAAGAATGGTGTTCATGGGAGGACACCAAGTCACTGCTGTCCAAAAAAAACATTGCTGCACGTCTGAAGTTTGCAAAAGTGCACCTGGATGTTCCACAGTGCTACTGGCAAAATATTCTGTGGACAAATGAAACTACAGTTGAGTTGTTTGGAAGGAACACAACACTATGTGTGTGGAAAAAAAGGCACAGCACACCAACATCAAAACCTCATCCCAACTGTAAAGTATGGTGGAGGGAGCATCATGGTTTGGGGCTGCCTCAGGGCCTGCACAGCTTGCTATCACTGACGGAAAAATGAATTCCCAAGTTTATCAAGACATTTTGCAGGAGAATGTTAGGCTATCTGTCCGCCAATTGAAGCTCAACAGAAGTTGCGTGACGCAACAGGACAACAACCCAAAACACAGAAGTAAATCAACAATAGAATGGCTTCAACAGAAGAAAATATGCCTTCTGGAGTAGGCCCAGTCAGAGTCCTGACCTCAACCTGATTGAGATGCTGTGACATGACCTGAAGAGCGCAGTTCACACCAGACATCCCAAGAACATTGCTGAACTGAAACAATTTTGTAAAGAGGAATGGTTCAAAATTCCTCCTGACCGTTGTGCAGGTCTGATCCGCAACTACAGAAAAAATTTGGTTGAGGTTATTGCTGCCAAAGGAGGGTCAACCAGTTATTAAATCCAGGGGTTCACATACTTTTTCCACCCTGCGCTGTGAATGTTTACATGGTGTGTTCAATAAAGACAAGAAAACGTATAATTGTTTGTGTGTTATTAGTTTAAGCAGACTGTGCTTGTCTATTGTTGTGACCTAGATGAAGATCAGATAACTTGGTCATAAAATGTTATGCAGAAATCCCGGTATTTCCAAAGGGTTCACATACCTTTTCTTGCCACTGTTGTCTCCAATTACATACAGTTGAAGTTTACATACACTTAGGTTGGAGTCATTAAAACTAGTTTTCAACCACTCCTCACATTTTTTGTTAACAAACTATAGTTTTGGCAGTCGGTTAGGACATCTACTTTGTGCATGACACAAGTAATTTTTCCAATAATTGTTTACAGACAGATTATTTCACTTATAATTCACTGTATCACAATTCCAGTGGGTCAGAAGTTTACATACACTAAATTGACTGTGCCTTTAAACAGCTTGTAAAGTTCCAGAAAATTCTGTCATGGCTTTTGAGGTTTCTGATAGGCTAATTGACATAATTGGAGGTGTACCTGTGGCTGTATTTCAAGGCCTACCTTCAAACTCAGTGCCTCTTTGCTAGACATCATTGGAAAATCAAAAGAAATCAGCCAAGACCTCAGAATAAAATTGTAGACCTCCACAAGTCTGGTTCATCCTTGGGAGCAATTTCCAAACAACTGAAGGTACCACGTTCATCTGTACAAACAATAGTACGCAAGTATAAACACCATGGGACCACGCAGCCGTCATACCGCTCAGGAAGGAGACGCATTCTGTCTCCTAGAGATGAACGTACTGTGGTGTGAAAAGTGCAAATCAATCCCAGAACAACCGCAAAGGACCTTGTGAAGATGCTGGAGGAAACGGGTACAAAAGTATCTATATCTACAGTAAAATGCTTGCCGCTCGGCAAGGAAGAAGCCACTGCTCAAAAACCACCATAAAAAAGCCATACTACGGTTTGCAACGGCACATGGGGACAAAGATCGTACTTCTTGGAGAAATGTCCTCTGGCCTGATGAAACAAAAATAGAACTGTTTGGCTAAAAGGACCATCGTTATGTTTGGAGGGAAAAGGGGGAGGCTTGCAAGCTGAAGAACACCATCCAAACCGTGAAGCACGGGGGTGGCAGCATCATGTTGTAGGGGTGCTTTTCTTAAAATAGATGGCATCATGAGGGAGGATAATTATGTGGATATATTGAAGTAACATTTCAAGATATCAGTCAGGAAGTTAAATGTTGGTCGTAAATGGGTCTTCCAAATGGACAATGACCCCAAGCATACTTCCAAAGTTGTGGCAAAATGGCTTAAGGACAACAAAGTCAAGGTATTGGAGTGGCCATCACAAAGCCCTGACCTCAATCCTATAGAACATTTGTGGGCAGAACTGAAAAAGCATGTGCAACCAAGGAGGCCTATAAACCTGACTCAGTTACACCAGCTCTCTCAGGAGGAATGGGCCAAAATTCACCCAACTTATTGTGGGAAGCTTGTGGAAGGCTACCCAAAACGTTTGACCCCAGTTAAACAATTTAAAGGCAATGCTACCAAATACTAATTGAGTGTATATAAACTTCTGACCCACTGGGAATGTGATGAAAGATATAAAAGCTGAAATAAATCATTCTCTCTACTATTATTCTGACATTTCACATTCTTAAAATAAAGTGGTGATCCTAACTGACCTAAGACAGGGAATTTTTACTGGGATTAAATGTCAGGAATTGTGAAAAACTGAGTTTAAATGTATTTGGCTAAGGTGTACGTAAACTTCCGTCTTCAACTGTATGTAATTCTATGATTGTGCTCATATAAAATGTTGTAATTTTACTTCAACCCCTGCATTGGAGAGTTAGTGTTGCTGTCACAATGGAGCCAACTGCCTATAGTAGGAAACAGAGTTAATTATTAATAATATACCACCTGTTATCACACATGGCACGATCCATTAATTGTTACAGTAAAAACAACACTTTTAAATAACATATTTAACATATTGTAATATTCCCGTAGAACTGTAAAAAAGAGTAAGATCATTTGAGCTTCTGAAAGAAGTGCTTTCATAAATGCATGGCGGGCCTCGTTTCACTAGAGCAGTGTAAAATAAGCTTTATGTCAATCACCCAGCCTTAACAAATTTGGTTTATTTACATATGGAATTTGATTGTCCAACATCAGTTTCAGAATGTATTTATTTAGTCTCCGCCTTCTACTGTGGTGCTGCATTGCAGTCAGCAATGTTTTCTCTCGGTAGCTAAAGGTCCTAACATCCAATCATCTGAGAGAGAGACTACATCGTAATTTCACTTTAAATCTAAAAATACAAAGTTAACAAGTGATAGATAATTGAATAATCTCTCATAATTGAATACTCCTTCATGATTCCATCAAAGATACCCAGCATTTCCACAAACTTCAGAAAGTTCCTATTATTTGTCTCGTTCAGCCTGTCGGTGGTCTCACGTAACGCAATGTTCTGGGTGGCCATTACGCATATCAGAGCAATGAGCCTCTGCAGCACCTGCTGCCAGTGGAGAGTCTCTCCGTCAATAGCCCGTTTGGCTTGTGCATCGATAGTTTGCTTGTAGACCATCCTGATCTCCAGCTCCTTCCACCTCTGGAAACTATCCAGGTGGTCATGCGACTTCTCGTGCGAGGTGAGGAGGTGGCAGAGATTCTTCCAGTCCCTGGTTCAATCCCTGATTTGCACTCCTGTGAAAAAGGTTTGCAGCAAAAACAGTAGGCTGCATCTTTTTTTATAGGAATAGACAAGCAATGGTCTCTCCACTCTCTCTTTGTTCGCCATCCTCCTATTGTAGTGGGCCACCGAAAACCTTTGTTGCCGCTCATCTTTTGGGAAATTCCCCTCCTTATCCTGATGTGGCCCAGCCTGCACGAACATATCCTGTAAAGATCCATTCATATATTTTGGCCACTCACCGGGATATTTTATGTTTTTGTCTGGGAGTCGGATTTAGCAGCAGCACCACTGTCATCGGGGACGGGGAGCAACGAATCTGAGTCCGGGTCCAAGAGCTGTCATCATCGGTGTAAGTGCATGGCTCGGACTCCTCCGGTTTGTCCTCTTCGCTGCTAAACTCAGCAAAAAAAGAAACGTCCTCTCACTGTCAACTGCGTTTATTTACAGCAAACTTAACATGTGTAAATATTTGTATGAACATAACAAGATTCAACAACTGAGACATAAACTAAACAAGTTCCACAGACATGTGACTAACTGAAACGGAATAATGTGTCCCTGAACAAAGGGGGGGTCATAATCAAAAGTAACAGTCAGTATCTGGTCTGGCCACCAGCTGCGTTAAGTACTGCAGTGGATCTCCTCCTCATGGACTGCACCAGATTTGCCAGTTCTTGCGATGTGAGATGTTACCCCACTCTTCCACCAAGGCACCTGCAAGGTCCCAGACATTTCTGGGGGGAATGGCCCTAGCCCTCACCCTCCGATCCAACAGGTCCCAGACGTGCTCAATGGGATTGAGATCCGGGCTCTTCACTGGCCATAGCAGAACACTGACATTCCTGTCTTGCAGAAAATCACGCACAGAACGAGCAGTATGGCTGGTGGCATTGTCATGCTGGAGGGTCATGTTCGGATGAGCCTGCAGGAGGGGTACCACACGAGGGAGGAGGATGTCTTCCCTGTAACGCACAGCGTTGAGATTGCCTGCAATGACAACAAGCTCAGTCCGATGATGCTGTGACACACCGCCCCAGACCATGACGGACCCTCCACCTCCAAATCGATACCGCTCCAGAGTACAGGTCTCAGTGTAATGCTCATTCCTTCTATGAAAAACGCGAATCCGACCATCACCCCTGGTGAGACAAAATTGCGACTCGTCAGTGAAGAGCACTTTTTGCCAGTCCTGTCTGGTCCAGCGACGGTGGGTTTGTGCCCATAGGCGACATTGTTGTTAGTGATGTCTGGTGAGGACCTGCCTTACAACAGTCCTACAAGCCCTCAGTCCAGCCTCTCTCAGCCTATTGCGGCCATTCTGACCACTGATGGAGGGATTGTGCGTTCCTGGTGTAACTCGGGCAGTTGTTGTTGCCATCCTGTACCTGTCCTGCATGTGTAATGTTCAGATGTACCAATCTTGTGCAGGTGTTGTTATATGTGGTCTGCCACTGCGAGGACGATCAGCTGTTCGTCCTATCTCCCTGTAGCGCTGTCTTAGGCGTCTCACAGTACGGACATTGCAATTTATTGCCCTGGTCACATCTGCAGTCCTCATGCCTTCTTGCAGCATGCCTAAGGCACATTCACGCAGATGAGCAGGGACCCTGGGCATCTTTCTTTTGGTGTTTTTCATAGTCAGTAGAAAGGCCTCTTTAGTGTCCTAAGTTTTCATAACTGTGACCTTCATTGCCTTCCGTCTGTAAGCTGTTAGTGTCCTAACAACCGTTCCACAGGTGTATGTTCATTAATTGTTTATGGTTCGTTGAACAAGCATGGGAAACGGTGTTTAAGCCCTTTACAATGACGATCTGTGAAGTTATTTGGATTTTTACGAATTATCTTTCAAAGACAGGGTACTGAAAAAGGGACGTTTCTTTTTTTGCTGAGTTTAGAATCCGCGAACGGGGGTTCGTTGTTCTCGGCGAGTAAATGGCCTGTCCTTGGAGGCTTGTCATTCTCCACACTGGTTGATGGACATTGCTGTACGCTGATACATTTCAGCAGCGAATTTCTTTCGTTTGGAGATTTTTCCTCTTTTCTCATTCATTTTTTAAAATATTCGCTTCCTGATAATAATATTCGCTTCCAGTTTTTGTCTTTTAGACATGTTAGCAAATTGTTTCAAATCTCTATAGCTTACTTTTAGCGAAATGTATATCCACTAGTAGTAGCTAGCTAACGTTAACAGGCTAGGTTACGCTACTGCCTAAATCACTAATCGTCTTCGTCACACACAAACATAAAAAACAATACAATCATTTAATTGGCAGATTCATTTTTATTAATGTTTCACAATTGGATAATCCCATTTTAAACACACACACACCACCATAGCTACCAAGGATAGTGGGAGTGAACTTTTGGAGAAGCGGGAATGGGGTGGGAACGGGAACTGCAGCAACGCTATGAGCTGGTGGCTGGGGTGCCACCGGTGGTGTAGTAGCCGATCAGGGGCACCGGAGGGCTGCAGCCAATTGTCAAAATGCCGCCCCAAATTCAAGTGCCGCCACAGGCGACTGCCTAATGGGAGGGCTGGCCCTGGTTCTCCAGAATGCTCTCAGCTGTCTTCCCGCGTATTCTTCTGCATTCATTGTTTCATTGTGTGAATTGTCTTCCCTTTAATTGTTTATTTTGATCAATTCCCCATTACGTCACCAGTAGCCCTAGTAAATGTACCATTAATCCCTGTAATTTGGTTGAATTAATTTCTGTTAATGTATTAATTACAGTAATTTATCATTCTCATTCTCTGAGTGGAAACGTTTTTTGCAGAGTTCACAACCTGCTACACTAGTGAGAAGCAAGTTTAGATTTATTTCATAACCATCATTTCCAAGTTTTGTCAATTTTTTTCATTGTTTTTTGTTTGGAGTGCTCCATGTGAGCAATGAGCGTGTGTCTGGTTTCTCTGTCCTGATAACGTTGAGGGACCTGCTGCTCGCAAATATAGGAAAGTGCCCATTTGAGAATGTCTGATTTCTAATTGTCTTAACTCACCACGTCCATCACTAATAAGCTGAGCTTCATTGTACATTTTTCTTCACCTCGCGCAGTAAGTCAATGAAGTCTGCGTTTTTAACATCCGTTGCAAATCATGTTAGTTCCTCACGATATTAGAAACTAAATTCCAACACTCCCGGTCTCGATAATCACCAAGCCTCAGTGTGAAAGCAAAATATCAGGATCTGATGATACGATTATCCAGTGTAAAAATATGATCTGATGATCCCATATATCCAGTTTAAAAATATCATGATCTGATGATCCCATATATCCAGTGTAAACGTCAGCTGTCTGGAAACTCTGAGAGTCCGGAAAAGGCTAGTTGATACAATTTTGCAAGTTCGTTAGTGCCGGATCCAGTTAATTGATTTGCTACAATATTGCACTCCACTAGTGATAGCTCAAGTCAAGACAGATAGATAGGGAGGCAGACAGGTGGAGTATGTGAATGCGGTTGAAATAACCTGAACTTTCATCAGGGTATTTTCTACTGTTTTTATCTGTCAGCTTTAGGCCTGTGTATTTTAATTAGTTGACGATTGAAGTTGCGGTATAGGCCTACTGCTGCATTGGCCTATAGGCTATCAAATCAAATTGTATTGGTCACATACACATGATTAGCAGATGTTATTGCGGATGTAGTGAAATGCTTGTGCTTCTAATCAGATCAAATCAAATGTTATTAGTCACATGCGACGAATACAACAGGTGTAGTTCTTACAGTGAAATGCTTACTTACGAGCCCCTAACCAACAATGCAGTTTAAAAAAATACAGATAAGAATAAGTAACAAGTAAGTAAAGAGCAGCAGTAAAATAACAATAGCGAGACTATATACAGGTACCGGTACTACATGAAGGTAGAGTTATTAAAGTGACTATGCATAGGTGATAACAACTGAGCGTAGCAGTGGTGTAAAAGAGGGGGAGGGGGTGGCAATGCAAATAGTCTGACTAGCCATTTGATTAAGTGTTCAGGTGTCTTATGGCTTGGGGGTGGAAGAGTCTTTGACAATTTTTAGGGCTTTCCTCTGACACCGCCTGGTATAGAGGTCCTGGATGGCAGGAAGCTTGGCCCCAGTGATGTACTGGGCTGTTCACACTACCCTCTGTAGTGCCTTGCGGTCGGAGGCCAAGCAGTTGCCATACCAGGCAGTGATGCAACCAGTCAGGATGCTCTCGATGGTGCAGCTGTAGAACCTTTTGAGGATCTGAGGACCCCTACCAAATCTTTATAGTCTCCTGAGAGGGCATAGGTTTTGTCGTGCCCTCTTCACGACTGTCTTGGTGTGCCTGGACCATGTTAGTTTGCTGGTGATGTGGACACCAAAGAACTTGAAGCTCTCAACCTGCTCTACTGCAGCCCGTCGATGAGGATGGGGGTGTGCTTGGTCCTCTTTTTCCTGTAGTCCACAGTCACCTCTTGTCTTGATCACATTGAGGGAGAGGTTGTTGTCCTGGCATCACATGGCCAGGTCTCTGACCTCCTCCCTATAGGCTGTCTCGTCATTCTCGGTAATCAGGCCTACCACTGTTGTGTCATCGGCAAACTTAATGATGGTGTTGGAGTCGTGCCTGGCCGTGCAGTCATGAGTGAACAGGGAGTATAGGAGGGGACTGAGCACGCACCCCTGAGGGGCCCCTGCAGAGGGAGGTGTTTAGCTCCGACAGTGCAGTAATATTTAACAAGTAAAATCCAACAAACTACACAACAAACACTCAATACACACAAATCTAAGTAGGAATGAATTAAGACTATATACATATGGACGAGCGATGTCAGAGCGGAACGGACTAAGATACAGTAGAATAGTATAGAATACAGTATATACATATGAGATGAGTAATGCAAGATATGTAAACATTAAGTGAATGAGATACTGTAGAGTAATATAGAAAACAATATATACAGTTGAAGTCGGAAGTTTACATACATTTTAGCCAAATACATTTAAGCTCAGTTTTTCACAATTCCTGACATTTAATCCTAGTAAAAATTCCCTGTTTTAGGTCAGTTAGGATCACCACTTTATTTTAAGAATGTGAAATGTCAGAATAATAGGAGAGTGATTTATTTCAGCTTTTATTTCTTTCATCACATTCCCAGTGGGTCAGACGTTTACATACACTCAATTAGTATATGGTAACATTGCCTTTAAATTGTTTAACTTGGGTCAAACGTTTCGGGTAGCCTTCCACAAGCTTCCCACAATAAGTTGGGTGAATTTTGACCCATTCCTCCTGACAGAGCTGGTGTAACTGGGTCAGGTTTGTAGGCCTCCTTGCTCACACACGCCTTTTCAGTTCAGTTTCAGTTGTCCTTTGGAAGTATGCTTGGGGTCATTGCCCATTTGGAAGACCAAGCTTTAACTTCCTGACAGATGTCTTGAGATGTTGCTTCAATATATCCATATAATTTTCCTCCCTCATGATGCCATCTATTTTGTGAAGTGCACCAGTTCTTCCTGCAGCAAAGCACCCCCACAACATGATGCTGCCACCCCGTGCTTCACGGTTAGGATGGTGTTCTTCGGCTTGCAAGCATCCCCCTTTTTCCTCCAAACATAACGATGGTCATTATGGCCAAACAGTTCTATTTTGTTTTATCAGACCAGAGGACATTTCTCCATTAGGTACGATCTTTGTCCCCATGTGCAGTTGCAAATCGTGGTCTGGCTTTTTTATGGTGCTTTTGGAGCAGTGGCTTCCTTGTTGAGCGACCTTTCAGGTTACATTTACATTTACATTTAAGTCATATAGGACTCGTTTTACTGTGGATATAGATACTTTTGTACCTGTTTTCTCCAGCATCTTCACAAGGTACTTTGCTGTTGTTCTGGGATTGATTTGCACTTTTCGCACCACAGTACGTTCATCTCTAGGAGACAGAGTGCATCTCCCTTCTGAGCGGTATGACGCCTGTCCCATGGTGTTTATACTTACGTACTATTGTTTGTACAGCTGAACGTGGTACCTTCAGGCATTTGGATATTGCTCCCAAGGATGAACCAGACTTGTGGAGTTCGACACTTTTTTTTTTTCTGGGGTCTTGCCTGATTTCTTTTGATTTTCCCATGATGTCAAGCAAAGAGGCACTGAGTTTGAAGGTAGGCCTTGAAATACATCCACAGGTACACCGCCAATTGACTCAAATGATGTCAATTTGCTTATCAGAAGCTTCTAAAGCCATGACAGAATTTTCCAAGCTGTTTAAAGGCACAGTCAACTTAGTGTATGTAAACTTCTGACCCACTGGAATTGTGATACAGTGAAATAATCTGTCTGTAAACAATTGTTGGAAAAATGACTTGTGTCATGCGTAAAGTAGATGTCCTAACCGACTTGCCAAAGCTATAGTTTGTTAACAAGAAATTTGTGGAGTGGTTGAAAAAAGAGATTTTATGAATTTAATGTAAACTTCTGACTTCAACTGTATGTGCACACTGCCCACAAAATGAGGTGGAAACTGAGCTGCACTTCCTAACCTCCTGCCTAATGTATGACCATATTAGAGAGACATATTTCCCTCAGATTACACAGATCCACAAAGATTTAGAAAACAAACCCGATTTTGATCAACTCCCATATTTACTGGGTGAAATACCACAGTGTGCCATCACAGCAGAAAGATTTGTGACCTGTTGCCACAAGTAAAGGGCAGCCAGTTAAGAACAAACACCATTGTAAATACAACCCATATTTTTGTTTATTTATTTAACCGTTTGCACATCGTTACATCACTGTATATATACATAGTATGACATTTGAAATGTCTTTATTCCTTTGGGACTTCTGTGAGTGTAATGTTTACTGTTCATTTTTATTGTTTATTTCACTTTTGTTTATTATCTTCTTCACTTGCTTTGGCAATGTTAACATATGTTTCCCATGCCAATAAAGCCCCTTGAATTGAATTATCTGGCTCATCAGAGCTGCTGAGCCTAGGGGGATGCGGGGAGAGGCAGGACATCTCTGAACCCCTGGCCCTGTACTGAGCAGCGGTATCGATCTTTGGGTATGGGGTCAGCCAGATAAGGGAGGGGGGCTGTTTTGATTTAGATTTGCCTTCATAGAATTAGTTAGCTGAACTCCTATGTTACTGATGGAGCAGAGCGATATGCTCAGAATACTGAAAGCCAACATTTCAATTCAAGTGTGGCTCTTATTCAAAGATTTGTTGTCTGTGTAAGAAACATGATAACCTATTAATTTCAAACATTTTCAATCAGTTTCTGACTCTAGATGTTTATCTTTAACATTCATGAGGTTTTTTCACTCTCTCTCTATCTCTCTGTGGTAAAAGAGAAGTGTTTTTGTGTGTCATAGTATTCCACGTGCAAGGAGAACACAGCACTGTCAGGCTTGTCATCTAGTCATTTCCTCCAGATGAGGTGTGTGCTTCTGTCCCAGGGTTCCAAATACAGTTTTCCAATAAATATTGAGGCAACGGTCATTAGAGGATATTAACAAACCATGTGTTGGATCTGACGTATTCAGAGGTGCATTATACTTTTGCTGATGTTGTCCTTGAGCGTGACTGCTTTACTAAATGCACCCAGTTGAAGTGTGAGTGAGTTCAGGCGGACAAAGGGGGAAATGGACAACAGGACAGAACATTGTGTGTTGTGCTGGAAGTGTCAAGTTTTGTTTTCCAGGCAGCTGAAGGGTACTTGTGCCAAGCTAGTGCAAGGGTCATGGCACTCCAGCAGACTCAACTCCTCTGATCCTGCGTTAAGTGACGGAGGGGACTGCTTGTCACTGGGCCTGGTCCTACATTTACATTGTCTAGTCATTCCTTTCAGCAGGCGCTGTAGACTATCGTTGTTAGTCAGTGACTAACAAGTCGTTGACAAGATCATGTTCTCTACATACGGTCATTGGAAGAAGTTGTGGTTGAAGTAGCAAGCGATTCATCTGAACAAGGAGGTGACAGTGTTGAACATCAAGTGTGTTGTAGTCTATTGATGGAGATAAAGAGCAGAGAAAAACAGGAGGGGAGGATAGTTAGTGTCCCCTCTCCTTTCCTAGCAGCACACTGTTTGCGTATGCAGTTCACAGGGAGGTGACCCCTGATTGCTTTGGATGGCAGTCAGGTAGTGAGTGATTGGGATACGGCATGCAGAGGCTGGATCTATGGGCATTAAATATTCCCCTGAAGCTGCAGGACTCCTCATTGATTTTCCCTCCGATCCTCATCCCCCTTATTCCAGATAACTCCCAACTTTTTATTTTGCCACAGCAAATCTCTGTCTCTATTGATCCCAAGATAAGTGCCTTTGAAAGTCATTTCATTGTGATGGTTGGGGGGGGGGGCATAAAACAGCAATTTCTTTGAATCACATCAAATAATCCTTTAAATATTTATCAGTCGGCTAATTTTGTGCCATTGGAGTAATGGAAGTGCTGATGTGGACACTTGAATGGCTCCCTCCTCTTCCTCCTCTCCCCCAGGCCTCTTAATGTTTAGACTGCTGTTGGCACTGCCTGGAAAAATGACAAACAGGAGTGAGAGTTGATGAGTGTTTATCGCATCGTAACCAAGAGCAACGTTTCTACTATACAAGCTATTAACGCCTGGCCATAAAAAGGAGCAACAGAGGGGAGTTATGAGAGGAGAGCTGCTGAGATGGCCATTCTGTAAAGGGCCTACATGGACACCAGGAAACTTTAGTTGGATTAGATGGCTGAACACCAAGCATCTCATTTTGTTTATATGCAATTTGGCCCAGTTTTTGGTCTGTGTCTGGCATTGCATGTTTCTCCTCCCACTGGCACTGCATGTCTCCCCTCCCACTGGCACTGCATGTCTCCCCTCCCACTGGCACTGCATGTCTCTCCTCCCACTGGCACTGCATGTCTCTCCTCCCACTGGCACTGCATGTCTCTCCTCCCACTGGCACTGCATGTCTCTCCTCCCACTGGCACTGCATGTCTCCCCTCCCACTGGCACTGCATGTCTCCCCTCCCACTGGCACTGCATGTCTCCCCTCCCACTGGCACAGATCTTTCATTGGAATGACGTGGTTACAACGTTGATTCAACCGGTGTGTGTGCCCAGTGGGCTGACGCTACAGTCTCATCTTAGGAACAGCATCAACATTCTCTATCAGAGGAGTGATTACTTTTCAGAATGTCTTCTAAGCCTGGAGAACAAAGCGTGTGAGAGAGTGGCCCTCTTGTCCAGCTAAACCCCTCATTATAGTCCCAGGGCCCCTCTCCTTTCAGGCCTCTCTAATTAGCTGTTGGCTAGCCTCTGCTTTGGAGCAGCGCGACCTTGTGGCTGGAGGTGTGTGGTACAACACTGCATTTTAATGTGCCGTGTCAGAAGAAGCATCGTGCCTTGGCTGTTGTATGCTGCTCAGTCTCTGTGTCCTCAAGCGTCTCCCCCCTGCCAGGGTGAAATCAAATCAAATTTTGATTTGTAGCGAAAGTGTAGTGTAGCGAAATGCTTGTGCTTCTAGTTCCGACAATGCAGTAATAACCAACAAGTAATCTAACCTAACAATTCCACAACTACTACCTTATACACACAAGTGTAAAGGGATAAAGAATATGTACATAAAGATATATGAATGAGTGATGGTACAGAATGGCATAGGCAAGATGCAGTAGATGGTATAGAGTACAGTATATACATATGAGATGAGTAATGTAGGGTATATAAACATAAAGTGGCATAGTTTAAAGTGGCTAGTGATACATGTATTACATAAAGATGGCAAGATGCAGTAGATGATATAGAGTACAGTATATACATATACATATGAGATGGGTAATGTAGGGTATGTAAACATTATATTAAGTGGCATTGTTTAAAGTGGCTAGTGGTACATTTTTACATAATTTCCATCAATTCCCATTTTTAAAGTGGCTGGAGTTGAGTCAGTATGTTGGCAGCGGCCGCTAAATGTTAGTGGTGGCTGTTTAACAGTCTGA
Organism: Salvelinus alpinus; assembly: GCF_045679555.1. Classification (NCBI taxonomy): domain Eukaryota; kingdom Metazoa; phylum Chordata; class Actinopteri; order Salmoniformes; family Salmonidae; genus Salvelinus; species Salvelinus alpinus. Next base: position 23,249,465 of record NC_092118.1, read on the forward strand.
TGGCCTTGAGATAGAAGCTGTTTTTCAGTCTCTCGGTCCCTGCTTTGATGCACCTGTACTGACCTCGCCTTCTGGATGATAGCGGGGTGAACAGGCAGTGGCTTGGGTGGTTGTTGTCCTTGATGATCTTTATGGCCTTCCTGTGACATCGGGTGGTGTAGGTGTCCTGGAGGGCAGGTAGTTTGCCCCCGGTGATGCGTTCTGCAGACCTCACTACCCTCTGGAGAGCCTTACGGTTGTGGGCGGAGCAGTTGCCGTACCAGGCGGTGATACACTCTGTGCCCAGTGCCCAGCAGTGTCTCAGGACTTTAGAGCTGGCCATCTGTGGTGTGGGCCTGGGTGAGGAGAGAAGAGGGTCCGATTGTTCCCACAGAGGCAAGCTTGGCAGAGTTGATCCACCTGTAAAAAAAAAAGTCCCTGGCTGGGTGGTTGAGATGTTTTAGTCCGGCCATAATTACAGCCTAATGAGGTAACCTCAGCCTGTCAGACAGACAGTTACTCTGCTAAAGGAGATTGGAGAGAATGTGTAAAGTACAGAGAAGAGGAGTGTCTTCTTCACTGAAGCAAGGCTTGCCAGTCAGTGATGAGATGAGATGGGAGGGCTCAGGGCTGGGTAGCCAGGCGGTACCCTGCAGGTTTTCACATTTTCTCATTGAATGACTAGAAGCTTTTCAATGCACCAAATGCTTTTTGTAGCTCTGCATGGATAATTTCCCACAAAATGGTTTGAATTGAAGCTGGCATGGCTGTAGTGCTTAGTTGAGGGAACTGATAAAGGCAAATGGACATGTGTAAATCCTCATGCAGAATGATTATCTTCTTAATGGACTTAACTCATTTTGCTGGGATAATAACCACCGTTAAAATAATTCACTCTGCTAGGCCTGACCGGACTTATTAGATTCTGGATGTCCCTGACTCTGTTGACTTACTCTGTACCTTCCCTTTCACATTGGTAATGGCCTTTTACATCACTGGAAATGATTGTGGTGAAAGGGCTCTATGACTCTCCATGCTAACTCTGTCTCATTATTTAGCCTTGTATTAGATCCACTCGTTTTTATGTCGTTGGAAAAACAAGCCTAATTTATTGTGCCACACAGCTGCCAATATGAATCTGGTGTTTGTTGCAGATAACTGGATTAGATTTCCAATAAAAGTCATTAACCCCCTGCGTCAAATGAATGCTACATGCCATGGTGCTCATTGGTGATTAGTAGAAACGCAGACACTGATGAGAAATCAGTGGTACTTGGTGTCCTGACCTGCATAGCTCTGAAAGTCGTACCACATGAGTTACATCACAATAGATTCAGATGAAACATTCCTCTGCTGAATCTCTCACTGACGAGGCCTATCTGAGATGGCTCAGTCTACACCTCAGCTTAATGATCAACCCAATGTTTGTCTCTTTTGAATTAGCTAAGGAATACTGTCTAAGTTCTGCAATAAATGTGTTATAAAATCAATTGCATCGTACACTAGCAAACTTTCCTTTCAAGAAGATCAACTATTTGAATAAAGAAAGGGCTAGCTGCTAGCAGTTTATTTCTAGTTCTTAAGCTTTTCCTTTTGGCACATGAACCATGGTTGTTTATCATTCACAATATTGACCATGGGGCAGTGTCAATAGCACCTGCTCTCCGGGCCTGGCCTGCATACCTCTGGATCAGTTTCACTTCCTTCACCATCCCCATGAGGTCACAGCACACTACTGTCTTCAGCCAATCTGCTGGCCCACAGCAGGGGTTATAAAATAGGTACTATACCTTACAAAAGTATGTGTGAGAAGCAGACAAACTTATTAAAGTGTCTTACCTCAGACAGTGGTTTTTGTTAACAAGGAGAAGATAGATCCCTCTGCCTCCTGTCACAATGTGTGATACGGAGTGTGGAGCAAATGATTGACTATTGCATGCCCAAATTTGGGAAAATCAACCACTGAGGAAGATGAGGTTTCAATGTTGGGAGAACTCCATGTCAATGTCCCCTCCCATCTTCCCCTACCCCTAGCTCCAAGGCTGCCACTCAGAGGAAAGACAAGGTACTCTGATGACAATAAAAGTGCCAAATATGTGTGTCAGGATGAAGTGATTAATAGTAACAAAAGTGTGAATCTGACCGGACTGTGAGAAACTGAGGTTGTTTACATGTTAGAAGGTGTGAATACTGAGGACTTGCCAGGACAGAAAAGCAGGGCAGGTATAAACCCAGTGTTTATGTTGGTCCGTAGAGAGGTGGGACAGAGAGGTACTTCCTCTTCTGATCTCTCTGGCTGCTGGACATCCCCTCTCTCTCCAACACAGGGCTGGAGTTCATTAGACCGCTCTGAGAGAGAGAGCGAGAGAGAGCGAGCGAAAGAGAGAGAAGGGAGAGATTGAGGGAGGGGGAGTGAAAGAGCAAGAGAGAGAGAGTGGCGGGAGAGAGACAGAGAGCTGTTAGGAGAGAGGAAGAAGGAGGATGTGATAAACGTTCTGAGGTGTTCCTCCTGAGCAGAGAGAGAGAGCTTTTCCCCCCTTGCCACCACCATGAGGATCACCACCACCAGCCAGTCTAACTAGGAGGAAGTAGATCATCCACTGGGACACGCCAGGTGAGACTGCTCTGCTCCTTCACTTTGTGCAGAGAGAACAAAAGAGAGAGAGAATAATAGGACAGATCCAGTAGAAGATAAAAGAACAGACATCTGATCGGAGGTTACACAAGGAAATGTGTTTAATAACATTTCACTTTTGGTTAAGGAGGAGAGAGAGAATGTGTGGCAAGCAAAGTAGTGGGAGGTGAGCAAGAGAGAGTGGACTGTGGAGTTGTAAGAGAATAGTGTGTTCCTGGTATTTGACGTAGGATCTGGTGTATGTGCAGCATGGCGCTAGCTGGTGTGTGAGGGTGAGGTGAAAAGCCCCCTGGGCCATGCCCCTCTGTGCCATGCTGCTGCCAGCCTGGGTTTAGCCCCTCTATTGGAGAAGGGATTACCCTGAGCCTGTTGTTTTGCTGTGAAATTTGGTATGGCGTGCCATGTCGGGCTGAACCTTGGACTCCAAAGTTGTACGTTTGTTCAGCGCAGCAGGAGAGGGGGAGTGGGGGCAAGGGAGATTGGAGCTATGTCAACCCTGAGTGTAACTGTGTCTCAGTCTGGGCTTTGTGAGGAATGAATTCCTCTGCTGACAAAATACTCTGAAGTAAAATGTGTTGAGAGAAAAAGCTCTGGACTGCAATTAAAGCCTGGGATTGTACTCTATTCAGCTCGCTCTCAAATCAAAGATATGTACATATAGGTAGGGGTAAAGTCACTAGGTAACAGGATAGATAAAAAGCTGTAGCAGCAGCGTATGTGATGAGTAAAAAAAAAAAGGGTAAATGCAGCTTTTTCGTTAACTATTCATCAGTCTTATGGCTTGGGGTTCAAATCAAATTGTTTTATTGTCACATCCTTCATAAACAACAGATTTAGACTAACAGTGAAATGCTTACTTACAGGCCCCTCCCAACAATGCAGAATACAATACAACATCTAAAATAATAATCATAGAAATACAAATGTGTAACATGAGGAATAAAGACACAATGAGCAATGATAGCGTGGCTATATAGATGGGGTGCCAGTACTGAGTCCACGTACAGGGGTATGAGGTAGCGTGGCTATATAGATGGGGTGCCAGTACTGAGTCCACGTACAGGGGTATGAGGTAGCGTGGCTATATAGATGGGGTGCCAGTACTGAGTCCACGTACAGGGGTATGAGGTAGCGTGGCTATATAGATGGGGTGCCAGTACTGAGTCCACGTACAGGGGTATGAGATAGCGTGGCTATATAGATGGGGTGCCAGTACTGAGTCCACGTACAGGGGTATGAGATAGCGTGGCTATATAGATGGGGTGCCAGTACTGAGTCCACGTACAGGGGTATGAGATAGCGTGGCTATATAGATGGGGTGCCAGTACTGAGTCCACGTACAGGGGTATGAGATAGCGTGGCTATATAGATGGGGTGCCAGTACTGAGTCCACGTACAGGGGTATGAGATAGCGTGGCTATATAGATGGGGTGCCAGTACTGAGTCCACGTACAGGGGTATGAGATAGCGTGGCTATATAGATGGGGTGCCAGTACTGAGTCCACGTACAGGGGTATGAGGTAGCGTGGCTATATAGATGGGGTGCCAGTACTGAGTCCACGTACAGGGGTATGAGGTAGCGTGGCTATATAGATGGGGTGCCAGTACTGAGTCCACGTACAGGGGTATGAGGTAGCGTGGCTATATAGATGGGGTGCCAGTACTGAGTCCACGTACAGGGGTATGAGGTAGCGTGGCTATATAGATGGGGTGCCAGTACTGAGTCCACGTACAGGGGTATGAGGTAGCGTGGCTATATAGATGGGGTGCCAGTACTGAGTCCACGTACAGGGGTATGAGATAGCGTGGCTATATAGATGGGGTGCCAGTACTGAGTCCACGTACAGGGGTATGAGATAGCGTGGCTATATAGATGGGGTGCCAGTACTGAGTCCACGTACAGGGGTATGAGATAGCGTGGCTATATAGATGGGGTGCCAGTACTGAGTCCACGTACAGGGGTATGAGGTAGCGTGGCTATATAGATGGGGTGCCAGTACTGAGTCCACGTACAGGGGTATGAGGTAGCGTGGCTATATAGATGGGGTGCCAGTACTGAGTCCACGTACAGGGGTATGAGGTAGCGTGGCTATATAGATGGGGTGCCAGTACTGAGTCCACGTACAGGGGTATGAGGTAGCGTGGCTATATAGATGGGGTGCCAGTACTGAGTCCACGTACAGGGGTATGAGGTAGCGTGGCTATATAGATGGGGTGCCAGTACTGAGTCCACGTACAGGGGTATGAGATAGCGTGGCTATATAGATGGGGTGCCAGTACTGAGTCCACGTACAGGGGTATGAGGTAGCGTGGCTATATAGATGGGGTGCCAGTACTGAGTCCACGTACAGGGGTATGAGGTAGCGTGGCTATATAGATGGGGTGCCAGTACTGAGTCCACGTACAGGGGTATGAGGTAGCGTGGCTATATAGATGGGGTGCCAGTACTGAGTCCACGTACAGGGGTATGAGGTAGCGTGGCTATATAGATGGGGTGCCAGTACTGAGTCCACGTACAGGGGTATGAGGTAGCGTGGCTATATAGATGGGGTGCCAGTACTGAGTCCACGTACAGGGGTATGAGATAGCGTGGCTATATAGATGGGGTGCCAGTACTGAGTCCACGTACAGGGGTATGAGGTAGCGTGGCTATATAGATGGGGTGCCAGTACTGAGTCCACGTACAGGGGTATGAGGTAGCGTGGCTATATAGATGGGGTGCCAGTACTGAGTCCACGTACAGGGGTATGAGGTAGCGTGGCTATATAGATGGGGTGCCAGTACTGAGTCCACGTACAGGGGTATGAGGTAGCGTGGCTATATAGATGGGGTGCCAGTACTGAGTCCACGTACAGGGGTATGAGATAGCGTGGCTATATAGATGGGGTGCCAGTACTGAGTCCACGTACAGGGGTATGAGATAGCGTGGCTATATAGATGGGGTGCCAGTACTGAGTCCACGTACAGGGGTATGAGATAGCGTGGCTATATAGATGGGGTGCCAGTACTGAGTCCACGTACAGGGGTATGAGGTAGCGTGGCTATATAGATGGGGTGCCAGTACTGAGTCCACGTACAGGGGTATGAGGTAGCGTGGCTATATAGATGGGGTGCCAGTACTGAGTCCACGTACAGGGGTATGAGGTAGCGTGGCTATATAGATGGGGTGCCAGTACTGAGTCCACGTACAGGGGTATGAGATAGCGTGGCTATATAGATGGGGTGCCAGTACTGAGTCCACGTACAGGGGTATGAGGTAGCGTGGCTATATAGATGGGGTGCCAGTACTGAGTCCACGTACAGGGGTATGAGATAGCGTGGCTATATAGATGGGGTGCCAGTACTGAGTCCACGTACAGGGGTATGAGGTAGCGTGGCTATATAGATGGGGTGCCAGTACTGAGTCCACGTACAGGGGTATGAGGTAGCGTGGCTATATAGATGGGGTGCCAGTACTGAGTCCACGTACAGGGGTATGAGGTAGCGTGGCTATATAGATGGGGTGCCAGTACTGAGTCCACGTACAGGGGTATGAGATAGCGTGGCTATATAGATGGGGTGCCAGTACTGAGTCCACGTACAGGGGTATGAGGTAGCGTGGCTATATAGATGGGGTGCCAGTACTGAGTCCACGTACAGGGGTATGAGGTAGCGTGGCTATATAGATGGGGTGCCAGTACTGAGTCCACGTACAGGGGTATGAGGTAGCGTGGCTATATAGATGGGGTGCCAGTACTGAGTCCACGTACAGGGGTATGAGGTAGCGTGGCTATATAGATGGGGTGCCAGTACTGAGTCCACGTACAGGGGTATGAGATAGCGTGGCTATATAGATGGGGTGCCAGTACTGAGTCCACGTACAGGGGTATGAGATAGCGTGGCTATATAGATGGGGTGCCAGTACTGAGTCCACGTACAGGGGTATGAGGTAGCGTGGCTATATAGATGGGGTGCCAGTACTGAGTCCACGTACAGGGGTATGAGATAGCGTGGCTATATAGATGGGGTGCCAGTACTGAGTCCACGTACAGGGGTATGAGGTAGCGTGGCTATATAGATGGGGTGCCAGTACTGAGTCCACGTACAGGGGTATGAGGTAGCGTGGCTATATAGATGGGGTGCCAGTACTGAGTCCACGTACAGGGGTATGAGGTAGCGTGGCTATATAGATGGGGTGCCAGTACTGAGTCCACGTACAGGGGTATGAGGTAGCGTGGCTATATAGATGGGGTGCCAGTACTGAGTCCACGTACAGGGGTATGAGGTAGCGTGGCTATATAGATGGGGTGCCAGTACTGAGTCCACGTACAGGGGTATGAGGTAGCGTGGCTATATAGATGGGGTGCCAGTACTGAGTCCACGTACAGGGGTATGAGATAGCGTGGCTATATAGATGGGGTGCCAGTACTGAGTCCACGTACAGGGGTATGAGGTAGCGTGGCTATATAGATGGGGTGCCAGTACTGAGTCCACGTACAGGGGTATGAGATAGCGTGGCTATATAGATGGGGTGCCAGTACTGAGTCCACGTACAGGGGTATGAGATAGCGTGGCTATATAGATGGGGTGCCAGTACTGAGTCCACGTACAGGGGTATGAGGTAGCGTGGCTATATAGATGGGGTGCCAGTACTGAGTCCACGTACAGGGGTATGAGGTAGCGTGGCTATATAGATGGGGTGCCAGTACTGAGTCCACGTACAGGGGTATGAGATAGCGTGGCTATATAGATGGGGTGCCAGTACTGAGTCCACGTACAGGGGTATGAGATAGCGTGGCTATATAGATGGGGTGCCAGTACTGAGTCCACGTACAGGGGTATGAGATAGCGTGGCTATATAGATGGGGTGCCAGTACTGAGTCCACGTACAGGGGTATGAGATAGCGTGGCTATATAGATGGGGTGCCAGTACTGAGTCCACGTACAGGGGTATGAGGTAGCGTGGCTATATAGATGGGGTGCCAGTACTGAGTCCACGTACAGGGGTATGAGGTAGCGTGGCTATATAGATGGGGTGCCAGTACTGAGTCCACGTACAGGGGTATGAGGTAGCGTGGCTATATAGATGGGGTGCCAGTACTGAGTCCACGTACAGGGGTATGAGGTAGCGTGGCTATATAGATGGGGTGCCAGTACTGAGTCCACGTACAGGGGTATGAGGTAGCGTGGCTATATAGATGGGGTGCCAGTACTGAGTCCACGTACAGGGGTATGAGATAGCGTGGCTATATAGATGGGGTGCCAGTACTGAGTCCACGTACAGGGGTATGAGGTAGCGTGGCTATATAGATGGGGTGCCAGTACTGAGTCCACGTACAGGGGTATGAGGTAGCGTGGCTATATAGATGGGGTGCCAGTACTGAGTCCACGTACAGGGGTATGAGGTAGCGTGGCTATATAGATGGGGTGCCAGTACTGAGTCCACGTACAGGGGTATGAGGTAGCGTGGCTATATAGATGGGGTGCCAGTACTGAGTCCACGTACAGGGGTATGAGGTAGCGTGGCTATATAGATGGGGTGCCAGTACTGAGTCCACGTACAGGGGTATGAGGTAGCGTGGCTATATAGATGGGGTGCCAGTACTGAGTCCACGTACAGGGGTATGAGGTAGCGTGGCTATATAGATGGGGTGCCAGTACTGAGTCCACGTACAGGGGTATGAGGTAGCGTGGCTATATAGATGGGGTGCCAGTACTGAGTCCACGTGCAGGGGTATGAGGTAGCGTGGCTATATAGATGGGGTGCCAGTACTGAGTCCACGTGCAGGGGTATGAGATAGCGTGGCTATATAGATGGGGTGCCAGTACTGAGTCCACGTACAGGGGTATGAGATAGCGTGGCTATATAGATGGGGTGCCAGTACTGAGTCCACGTACAGGGGTATGAGATAGCGTGGCTATATAGATGGGGTGCCAGTACTGAGTCCACGTACAGGGGTATGAGGTAGCGTGGCTATATAGATGGGGTGCCAGTACTGAGTCCACGTACAGGGGTATGAGGTAGCGTGGCTATATAGATGGGGTGCCAGTACTGAGTCCACGTACAGGGGTATGAGGTAGCGTGGCTATATAGATGGGGTGCCAGTACTGAGTCCACGTACAGGGGTATGAGGTAGCGTGGCTATATAGATGGGGTGCCAGTACTGAGTCCACGTACAGGGGTATGAGGTAGCGTGGCTATATAGATGGGGTGCCAGTACTGAGTCCACGTACAGGGGTATGAGGTAGCGTGGCTATATAGATGGGGTGCCAGTACTGAGTCCACGTACAGGGGTATGAGGTAGCGTGGCTATATAGATGGGGTGCCAGTACTGAGTCCACGTACAGGGGTATGAGGTAGCGTGGCTATATAGATGGGGTGCCAGTACTGAGTCCACGTGCAGGGGTATGAGGTAGCGTGGCTATATAGATGGGGTGCCAGTACTGAGTCCACGTGCAGGGGTATGAGGTAGCGTGGCTATATAGATGGGGTGCCAGTACTGAGTCCACGTGCAGGGGTATGAGGTAGCGTGGCTATATAGATGGGGTGCCAGTACTGAGTCCACGTACAGGGGTATGAGATAGCGTGGCTATATAGATGGGGTGCCAGTACTGAGTCCACGTACAGGGGTATGAGATAGCGTGGCTATATAGATGGGGTGCCAGTACTGAGTCCACGTACAGGGGTATGAGATAGCGTGGCTATATAGATGGGGTGCCAGTACTGAGTCCACGTACAGGGGTATGAGGTAGCGTGGCTATATAGATGGGGTGCCAGTACTGAGTCCACGTACAGGGGTATGAGGTAGCGTGGCTATATAGATGGGGTGCCAGTACTGAGTCCACGTACAGGGGTATGAGGTAGCGTGGCTATATAGATGGGGTGCCAGTACTGAGTCCACGTACAGGGGTATGAGATAGCGTGGCTATATAGATGGGGTGCCAGTACTGAGTCCACGTACAGGGGTATGAGGTAGCGTGGCTATATAGATGGGGTGCCAGTACTGAGTCCACGTACAGGGGTATGAGGTAGCGTGGCTATATAGATGGGGTGCCAGTACTGAGTCCACGTACAGGGGTATGAGGTAGCGTGGCTATATAGATGGGGTGCCAGTACTGAGTCCACGTACAGGGGTATGAGGTAGCGTGGCTATATAGATGGGGTGCCAGTACTGAGTCCACGTACAGGGGTATGAGATAGCGTGGCTATATAGATGGGGTGCCAGTACTGAGTCCACGTACAGGGGTATGAGATAGCGTGGCTATATAGATGGGGTGCCAGTACTGAGTCCACGTACAGGGGTATGAGATAGCGTGGCTATATAGATGGGGTGCCAGTACTGAGTCCACGTACAGGGGTATGAGATAGCGTGGCTATATAGATGGGGTGCCAGTACTGAGTCCACGTACAGGGGTATGAGGTAGCGTGGCTATATAGATGGGGTGCCAGTACTGAGTCCACGTACAGGGGTATGAGGTAGCGTGGCTATATAGATGGGGTGCCAGTACTGAGTCCACGTACAGGGGTATGAGGTAGCGTGGCTATATAGATGGGGTGCCAGTACTGAGTCCACGTACAGGGGTATGAGATAGCGTGGCTATATAGATGGGGTGCCAGTACTGAGTCCACGTACAGGGGTATGAGATAGCGTGGCTATATAGATGGGGTGCCAGTACTGAGTCCACGTACAGGGGTATGAGATAGCGTGGCTATATAGATGGGGTGCCAGTACTGAGTCCACGTACAGGGGTATGAGATAGCGTGGCTATATAGATGGGGTGCCAGTACTGAGTCCACGTACAGGGGTATGAGGTAGCGTGGCTATATAGATGGGGTGCCAGTACTGAGTCCACGTACAGGGGTATGAGGTAAGTGCGGTAGATAGGTACATATAGGTAGGGGTAAAGTGACTAGGCAACAGGATAGATAGACAGTAGCAGCAGCGTACTGTATGTGATGAGTGTGGAAGTGTGTGTGGCGAATGTGTGCCTGTGTTATGTGTGAGTGTGTGTGTCAGTGTGAGTTTGTGGGTAGAGTCCAGTGTGTGTGCATAGAGCCAGAGTTAGTGCAACAAGGGTCAATGCACATAGTCTGGGTAGCTATTTGGTGAACTATTTAGCAGTCTTGTGGCTTGGGGTAGAAGCTGTTCAGGTCCCAGACTTAGCGCTCCGGTACCGTTTGCCATGCGGTAGCAGAGAGAACAGTGGGTGGCTGGAGTCTTTGTCAATTGTTAGGTCTTCCTCTGACACCGCCTCGTATAGAGGTCCTGGATGGCAGGGAGATTGACCCCAGTGATGTACTGGGCCATACGCACTACCCTCTGTAACGCATCCGACCGCAAGCAGTTGCCATGCCAAGCGGTGATGCAGCCAGTCAAGATGCTCTCAATGGTGCAGCTGTAGAACTTTTTGAGTATCTGAGGGCCCATGCCAAATCTTTTCAGCCTCCGGAGGGGAAGAGGTGTGAGGGGGAAGAGGCTCTGTATAGTGTGTTTTACTGTAGCTCAAACAGTGTTTGTGTGTTGCAGAATATGTCCAATCAACTGAACTTCTTTGCCATATATTTCACCTTTCTCGCTCAACATGAAATAGAACATTTCAAACACTTTTCAGAGAAAATCAAATTTTTATTTAATCTGCTCTGTGGAAAATACTCCCATCCTTTTAAGCAGTGTGTAAACTAATACTCCTCCCTCCTCTATCCTGTAGCTGTGCCTGAAAGGTTTGACATGGAAGTTAGACCTTAGTGCAAACAAAGCTCTGGTAGACCTGCTATTAGACCTGTCAGTCACGCTAGCTGCTCCCTATCAGGACCACATGGAAACATAAACTACACTTAAGTGTTTTGGTTCCAACTGACATGCGACTGACATGCTGTTGAATATAAATATTTCCTGTGAGCTGAATGTTTAGCAATTCAAGGCATGCATTTCCTATAATACTGAAACATCAGTCTTGTAAAGCCAGCTGAGACACCTAGACATGTTCAATGTTTTTAAGTATAGTTCCACATTGTCAACATGATCTTTAGCCTATTTCTTAAATATCCCTGGTTTATACCTCTGGACATGTCAACAGTGTGATATTATTATACTATGATATTAACAGTATAATCATCTTCATAAAGACATGGTGTAATTATAAATCCAATGTAAAAATGCACAATAATGTTGATGTTAACATCTAACCTGTGATTTAACCACAGGTTACAGTGAGGATTTTAGGAAGAGTCTTAACTCTGAGTGGTACCCAGGCTGATAAGGCCTGAGCCATGAGAGTGCTGCATGGAGAGAAAGAGTTATGGAGGAGGAAGCACAGGGAGACATGTAATCACATCACAGCCATGATTACGACTGGCTAATGAGCACGTGACCTAGCCTGCTCCTCGCAGCAGGTGGGGTCTGTCAGTGTGTAGAAGGTCATTGTGTGGAGTGTGTGTATGTCTGTGTGTGTGTGTGTGTGTGTGTGTGTGTGTGTGTGTGTGTGGGGGGGGGGTGATTCTCAGTGTGTGGAGGGTGTGTCTGTGTGCGTGTGGGGGGGTGTCTCTGTGTGACCCTGATAATGGAAGATATCGTGTTTTTATAACCCCTGACCTATCCTGTCAATCCTAGAGGTCAATGGAATTCTGTGCAAGGGTTTAGTTTTGATCTCAATGGAGTTTAGCTGTACTGTCTTTGAAAATGATGCATGATTTGGAAGGGCATTGGGATGACCATTTCAGCTCCATTTCCTCCCTTGTGATAAACCTTGTTATAAAAGCTTTGTGTATGAAGTGGTTAGCCTATTTGCAGAGTAGCACTGGCCATTTCATGCAGCTCTGTTCATCCCGGGTGCTGCACCAACACGCCGATGTCAGATAAGAGGTAGATGGAGTGGGGTCCTAGTCAGACTCAGGTGGCATGCATACCATCCACCGCTTCCTAGTATATTACTCGCTAACGTTCAGGCCCTGTTCAATGTTGTTCTGACCAATTGGAATCTATGCTTCAAGAATGTTTTGATCACGCGGACTGGGAAATGTTCCCGGGTCGCCTCTGAAAATAGTATTGATGTGTACACTGACTCAGTGACTGGGCTCATCAGAAAGCGCATAGGGGATGTTGTTCCCAATGTGACGATTACAACTTATCCAAACCAGAAACTGTGGATAGATGGCAGAATTCACGCAAAACTGAAAGTGCAAACCACTGCATTTAACCATTGCAAGGTGACTGGCAGTGGTGTAAAAAGTACCCAATTGTAATACTTGAGTAAAAGTTTAGATACCTTAATAGAAAATGACTCAAGTAAAAGTGAAAGTCACCCAGTAAAATAGTACTTGAGTAAAAGTCTAAAAGTATTTGGTTTTAAATATATCAAAAGTAAATGTAATTGCAATAATATAGTAAAAGTATAAATCATTTCAAATGACCTCTATTAGGCCTCCAAACGGCACAATTTTCTTGTTTTATTTACGGATAGTCAAGGGCACACTACAACACTCAAACATAATTTACAAATGAAGCATTTGTGTTTAGTGAGTCCGCCAGATCAGAGGCAGTAGGGATGACCAGGGATGTTCTCTTGATAAAAGTGTGTGAATTGGACCATTTTCCTGTCCTACCATGCATGACCTCCATAAAGGCAATCAAAGAGGCAAAACGACAGTACAGGGACAAATTGGAGTCACAATTTAACAACTCAGACACAAGATGCATGTGGCAGGGACTCAAGACAGGCACGGATTATAAAGGGAAAGCCAGCCACAATGTGGACACGGTGCCTCGCACCCGGACGAGCTAAACACTTCCTTCGCTCACTTTGAGGAGCCAAACACAGAGCCGCCAAAGCGGGCCCCCGACACTCATGAGGACTGTGTGCTCTTGTTCTTCATGGCCGACGTGAGCAAGTCATTTAAGCGTGTTGTCCACCATTGTTCCTGTACCCAAGAAAATGAAGGTAACTAAACTCAATTACTATCGCCCCGTAGCACTCACTCATCATGAAGAGCTTTGAGAGGCTAGTTAACATATCACCTCCACCTTACCCGACACCCTAGACCACTACAATTCGCAAATCGTCCCAACAGATAAACGGACGACGCAATCGCAATTGCACTGCACATTGCCCTATCCCACCTGGACAAGAGAAATACCTATGTAAGAATGCTGTTCATCAACTACAGCTCAGCCTTCAACACCATAGTGCCCTCTAAGCTCAGGGCCCTGGGTCTGAACCCCTCCCTGTGCAACTGGGTCCTGGACTTCCTGACGGGCTGACCCCAAGTTGTGAAGGTAGGCAACAATAACTCTGCCACGCTGATCCTCAACACGGGGTCCCCACTGGGGTGCGTGCTCAGCCCCCTCCAGTACTCAATCATCAAGTTTGCTGACAACACAACAGTGGTAGGCCTGAATACCAACGATGATGAGACAGCCAACAGGAAGGAGTTTAGAGCCCTAGCAGAGTGGTGCCAGGAAAATAATCTCTCCTTCAATGTAAACAAAACGAAGGAGCTTACTGTGGACTACAGGAGAGAGCAGAGAGAGCACACCCCCATCTACATCGACAGGGCCGCAGTGGAGAGGGTCAAAAGCTTCAAGTTCCTAGGCTTGCACATCACTGACAACCTGAAATGGTCCCTTCACACAGACAGTGTGGTGAAGACGGCGCTATAGCGCCTCTGGAGGCTGAAGAAATTAAACTTGGCTCCTAAGACCCTCACAAACTTCTACAGATGCACCATTGCAAGCATCCTGTTGCATCGGAATCACCTCCTGGTATGGTAATTGCACCGTCCGCAACCCCAGGGCTCTCCAGAGGGTGGTGCGCTCAGCCCAACGCATCACTGGTGGCACACTGCCTGCCCTCCAGGACATCTACAGGACCCGGTGTCACAGGAAGGCCAAGAAGATCATCAAGGACCTCAGCCACCCGAGCCACGGCCTGTTCACCCCGCTACCATCTAGAATGGGGAAATAGTACAGGTGCATCAAAGCTGGTACAGAGAGTACAGGTGCATCAAAGCTGGGACCGAGAGACTGAGGACAGAGAAGGAGTATTTATGTCTGTAATAAAGCCCTTTTGTGGGGAAAAAAATATTCTGATTGGCTGGGCCTGGCTCCCCAGTGGGTCGGCCTGGCTCCCAAGTGGGTGGGCCTATGCCCTCCCAGGCCCACCCATGGCTGTGCACATGCCCAGTCATTTGAAATCCATAGATTAGGGCTTAATGAATTTATTTAAATGTATTTAATTTCCTTATATGAACTGTAACTCAGCAAAATCTTTAAAATTGTTGCGTTTATATTTTTGTTCAGTATACATAGAGACATAACACTGGTCACTTGAATAATGTTTACATACTGTTTCACCCACTTCATATGTATATAATGTAATAAAACAGTTTACTCTTCATTAGTAAGCACGTCTACAAACATTTTGGGTGTGCGTCAGCTCATGTGTTTTACTGAAGTGGGTCTGCAACCAGTTCCCTGAGTACTACACTATGTGGCATGGCAAAACAAACAGGGCCACTGTGCTGCCTGAACTGTTTGTTCACTAAGTAGGAATGCAGTGAATTCCATGACAAGTAGTTCAGAAGTAATGTGGCTGAAACAAACGGTCCAAAGAATGCAGGTTCCTAATTAACAGGGGAGGGTAGGGTACTACTGCATGGGCCTGGTGTAGTTCAACACACGACATGCTGTTACTGGAACATAGCCCAGGCCACGACCAAACAGAGTAGAGACCTGTGTTGTTGTGTGTGTGTGTGTTCTGTGTTTTCGTGCGTGTTGCTTTGAGTGCGTTTTTGTGTTTGTTTGTTTGTATGCAGAAATGTCTCTGCTCAACCACAGCTTCCTGCGAACTTTTGAAAAATGTCAACCCATAAATCTCTCTAAACAACCAGATTTATTTCCTTTACTTTGCTGCATGACACGCAGTAATACTAACAGGGTTGGTATAACACTATGCGCCAGCTGGTAAAGGCTGTAGTTGTCCTTCAGGAGGCATTTGCCATATGCTGCTGACACCAGTCTGTTTACTCACGGTATTACCATGCACACTGTAAACATTAGGATGCCTATTGAGCAAGTGTGATGCTGCCGCTGCTGACTGCCTCTCAGGCTGGTACAGTCCATTACAGTCCAGAGCAGGCTGCCTCTCAGGCTGGTACAGTCCAGTCTACGGCAGCCGGAGAGGGATGGCTCAGCTCTGCTCTGGGAGGACCTTAGCACTTCATATCTGTCCAGTGGCCCCTCAGACAAATGGGCCTGTCTTCTTAGTGGCCACGCTTGAGTAAAGAGCCCAGAGAGGGCTGTGGTGCTGGACACCATGATGAGATAGAGGAACACGCAACACAGGACATTCATCTCTGACAGGCCGCTCGCTGATATTTCTGCTCTATTGAGTCGAGGTTAACAGATGTTTTTCCATAGATACACAATGAATCACTACAGTTGTGTGTATATATAGAGCTACATTTATGGAATGCATATTCTAATGTGATTATAGATTGTATGAGGATGTGTTCACAATGTTGTTATTGAGAATGGGTTGGAAGAGAGCAGAGAGTACAGTCAGCTGTTGTCTATTACCTCAAATCTTGGCAATTTGCATCATTGCCAGTGTTTACATAAAGAATTACAGTAGGGTGAACAATCGTTCACAGTACGTTGATATTTCCCCTCCCCCAAAAACATCACAATAACGTAACTTTGCGAGAGAGATTGAAACAGTCTCAAAGCAAAAATGTCCTCATGTAAACAGCCTACTCAACTCCAACATGCTCTGATTTTACACGGAATTCAGGTGTAAGGAAGCATGAAATATTTCATTAGAGGTAAAGGGTGATTCATCTCATAATTCAGTTAGGACCGCAGCAGTCATCTGGATTGAATGACATATGTGACTTTTACTTATTTCTGCTAGACTGATTGGACAGTCAGTGCACCAATAAATTGGCCTACATCATTGCCCTGGTTGTGTTGTCATTCTTTTTAATTTTTTTAATTTTTAATTTTACCCCCTTTTCTCCCCAATTTTTCGTGTTATCCAATCGCTAGTAATTACTATCTTGTCTCATCGCTACAACTTCCGTACGGGCTCGGGAGAGACGAAGGTCGAAAGCCATGCGTCCTCCGAAGCCTCTGGGAGGCTCTGACTTACACTTGGAGATCTGCACTATACAGTAGCACAGTGAGAAACACTACACTCACATACAGCATTCACACTCACACAGTCTGACCCAGAAGTCCCCATAATGATTAACGACCAGGTCAGTCTGACCCAGAAGTCCCCATAATGATTAACGACCAGGTCAGTCTGGGTCAGAAGTCCTTGGAGTGATTAATGACCAGGTCAGTCTGACCCAGAAGTCCCCATAATGATTAACGACCAGGTCAGTCTGGGTCAGAAGTCCTTGGAGTGATTAATGACCAGGTCAGTCTGACCCAGAAGTCCCCATAATGATTAACGACCAGGTCAGTCTGGGTCAGAAGTCCTTGGAGTGATTAATGACCAGGTCAGTCTGACCCAGAAGTCCCCATAATGATTAACGACCAGGTCAGTCTGGGTCAGAAGTCCTCATAATGATTAACGACCGGGTCAGAAGTCCTCATAATGATTAACGACCAGGTCAGAAGTCCTTGGAGTGATTAATGACCAGGTCAGTCTGGGTCAGAAGTCCTCATAATGATTAACGACCAGGTCAGAAGTCCTTGGAGTGATTAATGACCAGGTCAGTCTGGATCAGAAGTCCTCATAGTGATTAAAGACCAGGTCAGTCTGGATCAGAAGTCCTCATAGTGATTAAAGACCAGGTCAGTCTGGGTCAGAAGTCCTCATAGTGACTAAAGACCAGGTCAGTCTGGGTCAGAAGTCCTCGTAGTGATTAAAGACCAGGTCAGTCTGGATCAGAAGTTTCTGCCTGTGCATGTTCTGTACCTGGACAACCCTAAGTGGAAACGTATGGAATCCTGTCTGCTCCACTGCTCTTAAAGCTAATGTTGAATGAAGCAGAGACCTGTTCATAGAATTACTCTCTCTTACTGTCCGATGGGCACATCTGCTACGCAACTGCCATCCAAAGTGTGTAAAAAGTAAACAATTGATGTGGACGGTTTAGAGCAAATCACATCATTGTGTTATTTTTCATTTCTTCCACCACCATCGCTGCCCCCCTGTCCATCTCTTCTTTTATCCAACGATACAGGGATGCTTTAATGCCCTAGTTAAAGCGATGAATGACCCCATGTAATTGAAATCAATAAAGCCTGGCGAGCTGGTAGGGGAGAGTGCTGAGACTTACACATTGTGTGAAATAATATGAGCCCCTGCCTTGGCCAGTCTTCAGCACTACCGCACATTCTACACTTTGCTGTGAAAGTCATTGGAAGTCTAGAAACTTAGTGTATTCCTGTAGAATGCCCAACAAGCAGCCAGTGACCAATTCATCAGTGCACAAAATAGTGGAGTGATCAAGCAGAAATATGATTAATGACGGAATACTAATTGTATTTTCTCCTTCGCTGTTGTTTTCACTCCTTCCCTCCCTGTTCTCTCTCTCTCTGATGCTCTCAGCCATAACCAGAAGAGCACGTCGTTCCGACACCCTGTGACTGGACAGATATCTCCAGAAAACACTGAATATATGCTCCACGACAAGTGAGTGCACCTCTACTCTTTTTACTCAAGGAAGGTTATGATGTGGGCTTCAGTGTAACGTCTGGTTGGTCCAAGGTCATACTGGGAGGAGATGAGAGTAGAGTGTAATTTAACTCAGATTAGAGTGTGAGATTGTCTGCTGCTTGTCCCAGGGATGAGATGAGGAGGAACAGAAACTGACTGCCTGAGGAATGCTGGAAATGGAATTCATAACTGCTTGCACTCCCAGTCCAATTGTTTGTGTGTATTTTTAAGGTATCGTTCTAATTGAATTGATGGTAATGAGCCAACTATGGTTCACATTATGTCTTTGACTGTGGCCATGGCAAGCCTGAAGCCATTCATCTGTCTGAAACGTCACAGTTGTTATGCTAATGATGGATATTATTACCACAGAGTTTTTCATCAGAGAGCAATATATAGAGTATTTTCTGCAGGTTATAGCTGCAGTCATGAAGTTGATTGTGCGAGTGGTACGGCCATGGTGGAGCCCCAGGTGGTGTGATGAGGTTGAATAGCATGGGACCTAGTGTTAGCGACACATGCACAGAGTTGGTTTGACCTAGACGTACTGGGACTTATCTTTAAGTTGTAGCGTTGTAGAGCTTGCTGTAAGTGCCTCTAAAACATGGGAGATGACATGGCATGACTGATAGAAGAATTTGTATGTTTAAGATAATGACTAAAGTTTTCCACCCTGAAACTGTATAACTGTGTGAAATGTGTTAGAATCATAAGAATATAATCTGATGATGTGTGTAGCTTGGTTAGAATTATAACTAGGGCATTGGATTATTTTGTAGCTATGCAAGCAGGGAGCAACTGGGAGACGAGGTAACTATGTATGGGGGTAGTGGGAAAATACTGCCTGCCTAAGCAGGGAGTAGCCTATGATAAGAAACTTGTGTGTGTGTGTATAAAAATAGTTGCTCTGCACTAGGGGGGCAGAGTGCTCTCTGAATAAAGAATTGATCTATTGCAGGCTGAGACTGTCTTTCTTTGAACTGGAGATTTACAACCTTCAGGAATTAGACCGAGATATAAAATAGTTCAGTTAAAACATTGGGATGGAAATTCTCGTGACAATGACATTCCTGACATACAGAGGAAGGCTCTTAATTTGATCACTCTTTTTTTGCTGAGAATTGTCCTGTTTTGTTGCTGTGAAATGCAGATGAGCTTCGCGATTTACATAAATTCACTGAAAACCCACACTAACACAAGGTTATATTAACAGTATTGCACTTTTCATGTAACTTTTGGCCAGCTAATAGCCTAACTACCGATCAAGAAACATTATGGACTAAACATTCAAATCCTGTTGCTGCGGGATGATTTTGTTGTGACAGTATAGGCCAAATTAATATCCTACATCTGTACCATGACTCATGTTAACTTTTCATGATAAATGGCCCTGATGTTACTAAACTTTCATTATGATGTATTAGAACAAAAACAGGACCACAGTTGAGTCATTTATCTTTCTGTCATGAATGTGTATGACAGGTGTCAACAACATAATTAAGGTGGTGTTATGTAGGCTTTAGGATGCATGGCTCGGTGTGTTAGTGTAGCAGAGAGGGTCGAGAGTGGTATCTGATCTCGACTGTCACAGTGCTTGAAAGGTAATTTGTAGGAGTGACATGAAGCTCATTGGGATTCCTCTCTTCTCCACCCCAACCCTCCTTTATCCCTCACATGGTACTGTTGAGCCAGGGATTTGTACACCATCAGGGGGTTTAAAAGTTAAAGTGCCCTGCCTTGCATATTCCCTGTACTGTAGGGGCCAAAGTAACGGAATTATTCTATTACTATCTAATACCAGATCAATGCTCAGTAGACCAGCCATGCTTAGAATAGTATTATACTCATTCTCTACCCCCACAAGAATATGTGATGAGTCAAATGTATTTAAATAGCATGATTAATGTCCTCTGTCCGTTGTCATAGTTTACTGTTGATACATTTCACACTATCATCAGTCCTTAAAATGCTGTCATCATCATAACCCTCCACTCCTAGTCAACCATACTGTAGACAGAGATCATAGATTTGAAAATGCTTGGAGCATTATGGGAATATCACAGAGGCCCATCAAGTAGGAGACAGGCAGCCCAATGCTCTTGGCACAGTCTGATTGATACCCCTCATTAGAGACTGTGTGTGGGGCCTGAGTTACAGCCGGGGCTACTTTCACTGTACACACACACACACACACACACACACACACACACACACACACACACACACACACACACACACACACACACACACACACACACACACACACACACACACACACACACACACACACACACACACACACAGAGACAGAAAAACACTGGGAGAGGTTATTATCCCACAGAGTTCACTGCCACCCAAGTGGCACACCCATGACCTCTCACCCCATGCCACCTGTTCAGTGGTACATCCCTGCCCCCACTGTATGCTGATGGACTCTACCACACTACCAAAGCCAGTGAGTAGGGGGTGTATGCTAGGCTATAGAGTTTCTATCTCACAGCCAGTCTGTTAGGAGAAATATCACCCTCTTGGCATTCCTCTTTTAAAGTGTATTGAATGCCTGTGGTGTGCAGGGGTAGAAGAAGCTAAAGTAGCAGGACTTATGAAGCCCCTTGACTCTCTGCTGGCTGATATTTATACTACGGCCAACTTGTTTTACTTCTCTCTATCCCTTCCTCCCAGTCATACTTTAGTTGTGGAAATAGAGCATCGTAACAGCTGGGGTACTGATGCACCCTGGGAGAAGCGTGTGTGTTGTGCAGTGATGATGCCTTCGCTCTGGCCTGCATATTGTAGAATAGAAGGAGGTGAAGCTGGTTGAGAGAATGCCAAAAGTGTGCAAAGCTGTCATCAAGGCAAAGTGTGGCTACTTTGAAGAATCTCAAATATAAAATATATTTTCATTTGTTTAATACTTTTTTGTTTACTACATGATTCCATATGTGTTATTTCATAGTTTTGACGTCTTCACTATTATTCTACAATTTAGAAAATAGTAAAAATAAAGAAAAGCCCTGGAATGAGTAGGTGTGTCCAAATTTTGACTGGTACTGTATATTAAGGCTGACCCCATTTAGTCGACTAGTCGATTGTTTGGTCGATAGGCTGTTAGCCGCTCAAGATTTTTTTTAGTTGAGCTGTGGAAAATATATACAAATAATTTATGGCACACGAGACACCTGTCTGATTCACGCCTATCTGAGTGGACAAATCCATTGCGGAGGCTGTGGGGATGGCACACCAATATCACCAGTAGTACATTTACCTTCCCATCATTTCTATTCTACAATGTTTGTTTGGTTATGCCAATTTCTGTTAATGCATTCAATATACAGTATTATTATTACAGTCTTACTGTTGTCATTGTAGGAGTGGACATGTTGTTTGCGGAGCGCCCAACCTTTTTCTTTCATTCCATTTACGAGTTGTCAATTTATTCATTGTCTTTTGTTCGAAGCGCTCCTGTCAATCTTGAGTAAGGACATGCACCTGATTACGCATAGAAGTATGCATAGGCTACCTGACCTGCACACAAATGTAGACCTATAAATGTGCCCGTTTGGCGATCTAATGCTATTTCTGATTGCCTTAACTCACCATCACTGTGGAGCTTCTGAAAGTATTTTTTTATTCGCCTCAAACAGCAAGGAAACAAAGTCTGTTTTTACATCCATTGAGAATGACAATAGTTCCTCAACGTAGCCTATTTGAAAAATCTTTCCAGCTCTCTCCTTTTCGATAACAACCCAGCATGAAAGGGGGAAAAATGTCATGCTCTGATGAAATAAAATAGGTCTACCTGATTACTTCTTATCCCTTGTGCAAATAACCTATAGCTGTGTCTGTCTGACCAGAGCTCACTGGCGCAGGAAACTCTTAAAGGCCCCAGAATATTTTAGACATTGTTGCAAGCACCAGCTTGGGACTGGACCTAGTTGATAGTTGATACAATGTTTAAAGTTCCTTGCAGACAGCCCATGCATAGCCAATGTGATTTATAGGAAAATTATTTTGATCAGAATATTTTCTACCTGGGGCTGCAATGTTTTTATTTGTTGGCTTTTTGTAGGCTATTTTTACATATTGTCAATGTCAATCGAAGTTACTTTTAGATTTGTATCATTTTCAGAGAATTTTGATAAATATTTCACATTTACATTTTAGTAGACACTCTTATCCAGAGCATACATTTTCATACTTTTTTTTTTATACTGGTCCCCCGTGGGAATTGAACCCACAACCCTTGCATTGCAATCGCCATGCTTTACCAACTGAGCGACACAGGACCATATGATATTGATTTTGAGATACAGTATGAAAACTTTATTCTAAATGAAATGAAACTGTTCCACGAAAATGTGCATATGAAAATCCGCAGGTCAGTAGAAATGGTACGGATAACTTGGCACTCCAAATGGAAAAGGTTGCCGACCGGTGGTGTAGCCTATTACCGGCAACTTCAGGAGCGTTTGGTCGAGAACATGTTTTTTTCCTTCTGGTTAAGCTATATTGATCTCTGGCCTCCCTCTTTAGAAATGTATGTATCTTCATTTTTAATCGCAGTGCTTAAAGCATCAGATAAGCTCAGTAGCCTACATATAGTTAATTTTATTCAAACATAGCGTGTGTCTATATATGGAAAAATACACATTTTAAAGTTTCCACCAATTGATTGGTTAAAAGAACAGACGACTTTCGGTCGACCAAGATTTTTTTCCATTGGGTACAGCCCTAAAATATGTGTGTATATATACAGTGGGGAGAACAAGTATTTGATACACTGCCGATTTTGCAGGTTTTCCTACTTACAAAGCATGTAGAGGTCTGTAATTTTTTATCATAGGTACACTTCAACTGTGAGAGACGGAATCTAAAACAAAAATCCAGAAAATCACATTGTATGATTTTTAAGTAATTCCTTTGCATTTTATTGCATGACATAAGTATTTGATACATCAGAAAAGCAGAACTTAATATTTGGTACAGAAACCTTTGTTTGCAATTACAGAGATCATACATTTCCTGTAGTTCTTGACCAGGTTTGCACACACTGCAGCAGGGATTTTGGCCCACTCCTCCATACAGACCTTCTCCAGATCCTTCAGGTTTCGGGGCTGTCGCTGGGCAATACGGAATTTCAGCTCCCTCCAAAGATTTTCTATTGGGTTCAGGTCTGGAGACTGGCTAGACCACTCCAGGACCTTGAGATGCTTCTTACGCTCCTTAGTTGCCCTGGCTGTGTGTTTCGGGTCATTGTCATGCTGGAAGACCCAGCCACGACTCATCTTCAATGCTCTTACTGAGGGAAGGAGGTTGTTGGCCAAGATCTCGCGATACATGGCCCCATCCATCCTCCCCTCAATACGGTGCAGTCGTCCTGTCCCCTTTGCAGAAAAGCAGCCCCAAAGAATGATGTTTCCACCTCCATGCTTCACGGTTGGGATGGGTTCTTGGGGTTGTACTCATCCTTCTTCTTCCTCCAAACACAGCGAGTGGAGTTTAGACCAAAAAGTTATATTTTTGTCTCATCAGACCACATGACCTTCTCCCATTCCTCCTCTGGATCATCCAGATGGTCATTGGCAAACTTCAGACGGGCCTGGACATGCGCTGGCTTGAGCAGGGGGACCTTGCGTGCGCTGCAGGATTTTAATCCATGACGGCGTAGTGTGTTACTAATGGTTTTCTTTGAGACTGTGGTCCCAGCTCTCTTCAGGTCATTGACCAGGTCCTGCCGTGTAGTTCTGGGCTGATCCCTCACCTTCCTCATGATCATTGATGCCCCACGAGGTGAGATCTTGCATGGAGCCCCAGACCGAGGGTGATTGACCGTCATCTTGAACTTCTTCCATTTTCGAATAATTGCGCCAACAGTTGTTGCCTTCTCACCAAGCTGCTTGCCTATTGTCCTGTAGCCAATCCCAGCCTTGTGCAGGTCTACACTTTAGCCCTGATGTCCTTACACAGCTCTCTGGTCTTGGCCATTGTGGAGAGGTTGGAGTCTGTTTGATTGAGTGTGTGGACAGGTGTCTTTTATACAGGTAACGAGTTCAAACAGGTGCAGTTAATACAGGTAATGAGTGGAGAACAGGAGGGCTTCTTAAAGAAAAACGAATAGGTCTGTGAGAGTCGGATTTCTTACTGGTTGGTAGGTGATCAAATACTTATGTCATGCAATAAAATGCAAATTAATTACTTAAAAATCATACAATGTGATTTTCAGGATTTTGGTTTTAGATTCCGTCTCTCACAGTTGAAGTGTACCTATGATAAAAATTACAGACCTCTACATGCTTTGTTAGTAGGAAAACCTGCAAAATCGGCAGTGTATCAAATACTTGTTCTCCCCACTGTATATATATATATTATATATGTATATATAATGTCTTCACTATTATTCTACAATGTATAAAATAGTAAAAATAAAGAAAAACCCTTAAATGAGTAGGTGTTCTAAAACTTTTGACCGGTAGTGTACAGTCGTGGCCAAAAGTTTTGAGAATGACACAAATATACATTTTCACAAAGTCTGCTGCCTCCGTTTGTATGATGGCAATTTGCATATACTCCAGAATGTTATAAAGAGTAATCAGATGAATTGCAATTCATTGCAAAGTCCCTCTTTGCCATGCAAATGAACTGAATCCCCCAAAAACATTTCCACTGCATTTCAGCCCTGCCACAAAAGGACCAGCTGACATCATGTCAGTGACTCTCTCGTTAACCTCTCTGGGATAGGTGGAACGGTAGCGTCCCACCTGGCCAAAAGCCAGTGAAAATGCAGAGCGCCAAATTCAAATAAATTACTATAAAAATCTAACTCATGAAATCACACATGCAAGATACCAAATTAAAGCTACACTTGTTGTGAATCCAGCCAACATGTCAGATTTCAACAATGCTTTTCAGCGAAAGCAAACAATGCTATTATCTGAGGATAGCAGCCCAGTAAACAAAGAGAGAAAAGCATATTTCAACCCTGCAGGCGCGACACAAAACGCAGAAATAAAAATATAATTCATGCCTTACCTTTGACGAGCTTCTTTTTTTGGCACTCCAATATGGCCCATAAACATCACAAATGGTACTTTTGTTCGATTAATTCCATCGATATATATCCAAAATGTCCATTTATTTGGCGCGTTTGATCCAGAAAAACACCAGTTCCAACTTGCACAACGTGACTACAGAATATCTCAAAAGTTACCTGTAAGCTTTGTCCAAACTTTTCAAACTACTTTTGTAATACAACTTAAGGTATTTTTTAACGTAAATAATCGATAAAATTGAAGACAGGATGATCTGTGTTCAATACCGGAGGAAAACAATGTGTAGCATTCTTTCTGGTCATGCGCCTCTAACAAACAGTACACTTCACTGGAGCCTCATTCTGAACATGGCTACTTCTTCATTTCTCAAAGGAAAAACCTCAACCAATTTCTAAAGACTGTTGACATCCAGTGGAAGCGGTAGGAACTGCAAGAAGGTCCCTTAGAAATCTGGATTCCCAATGAAAACTCATTGAAAAGAGTGACCTAAAAAAAAGAAATCTGAATGGTTTGTCCTCTGGGTTTCGCCTGCTAAATAAGTTCTGTTATACTCACAGACATGATTCAAACAGTTTTAGAAACTTCAGAGTGTTTTCTATCCAAATCTACTAATAATATGCATATCTTATCTTCTGGGGATGAGTAGCTGGCAGTTGAATTTGGGCATGCTTTTCATCCAAACGTGAAAATGCTGCCCCCTATCCTAGAGAAGTTAACACAGGTGTGAATGTTGACGAGGACAAGACTGGAGATCACTCTGTCATGCTGATTGAGTTCGAATAACAGACTGGAAGCTTCAAAATGAGGGTGGTGTTTGGAATCATTGTTTTTCCTCTCAACCATGGTTACCTGCAAGGAAACACGTGCCATCATCATTGCTTTGCACAAAAAGGGCTTCACAGGCAAGGATATTGCTTCCAGTAAGATTGCCCCTAAATCAACCATTTATTGGATCATCAAGAACTTCAAGGAGAACGGTTCAATTGTTGTGAAGAAGGCTTCAGGGCGCCCAAGAAAGTCCAGCAAGCGCCAGGACCATCTCCTAAAGTTGATTCAGCTGTGGGATCGGGGCACCACCAGTACAGAGCTTGCTCAGGAATGGCAGCAGGCAGGTGTGAGTGCATCTGCACGCACAGTGAGGTGAAGACTTTTGGAGGATGGCCTGGTGTCAAGAAGGGCAGCAAAGAAGCCACTTCTCTCCAGGAAAAACATCAGGACAGACTGATATTCTGCAAAAGGTACAGGGATTGGAATGCTGAGGGCTGGGGTAAAGTCATTTTCTCTGAAACCCCTTTCCGATTGTTTGGGGCATCCGGAAAAAAGCTTGTCCGGAGAAGACATGGTGAGCGCTACCATCAGTCCTGTGTCATGCCAACAGTAAAGCATCCTGAGACCATTCATGTGTGGGGTTGCTTCTCAGCCAAATGAGTGGGCTCACTCACAATTTTGCCTAAGAACACAGCCATGAATAAAGAATGGTACCAACACATCCTCCGAGAGCAACTTCTCCCAACCATCCAGGAACAGTTTGGTGACGAACAATGCCTTTTCCAGCATGATGGAGCACCTTGCCATAAGGCAAAAGTGATAACTATGTGGCTCGGGGAACAAAACATCGATATTTTGGGTCCATGGCCAGGAAGCTCCCCAGACCTTAATGCCATTGAGAACTTGTGGTCAATCCTCAAGAGGCGGGTGGACAAACAAAAACCCACAAATTCTGACAAACTCCAAGCATTGATTATGCAAGAATGGGCTGCCGTCAGTCAGGATGTGGCCCAGAAGTTAATTGACAGCATGCCAGGGCGGATTGCAGAGGTCTTGAAAAAGAAGGGTCAACACTGCAAATATTGACTCTTTGCATCAACTTCATGTAATTGTCAGTAAAAGCCTTTGACACTTATGAAATGCTTGTAATTATACTTCAGTATTCCATAGTAACATTAGACAAAAATATCGAAAGACACTGAAGCAGCAAACTTTGGAAATTAATATTTGTGTCATTCTCAACTTTTGGCCACGAGTGTGTGTGTGTGTGTGTGTGTGTGTGTGTGTGTGTGTGTGTGTGTATAGCCTCGTTGTTATTATTATTTTATTGTGTTACTATTTCTTTTTTCTCTTTTCTACTTTTTAACTGCATCGTTGGGAAAGAACTCTTAAGTAAGCATTTCACAATAAAGTCTACAGCTGTTGTATTCGACGCATGTGACAAATAACATTTGATTTGAATATTGCATCGTCATGTTGTGAGTTATAGGCTAGATGCATTCTCTGGGGACTGAACAAACTGTATCTCTCTCCTGTGAGTTGTGTTGCATAGACGCTTGTGCTTGAAAGATGAAAAGATTCATTTGATTGCTCCTCAGTGAATCTCACATAGATACTTGTGCTTGAAGTTCAAGGAACAATATATTAGATTTTCCTCTCAGTGAATGACACTTTTTCATACTTTCTTGATGTTGCTGCCTTTCACAGTAAACATTGACTAACTGCATAATAAACTCAGATAGCTCCTTATCTGATGTGCTGGTTTGGAATGTAAACACTCTGTTATGCCTTCTACCCAGCTGTGATGGGATGGAATAAATCATTAGGCATTGGACTAGACTATTGGACTAGACTAGAGGTGAAATCCTATTGGACTAGACTAGAGGTGAAATCCTATTGGACTAGACTAGAGGTGAAATCCTATTGGACTAGACTAGAGGTGAAACCCTATTGGACTAGACTAGAGGTGAAACCCTATTGGACTAGAGGTGAAATCCTATTGGACTAGACTAGAGGTGAAACCCTATTGGACTAGAGGTGAAACCCTATTGGACTAGAGGTGAAACCCTATTGGACTAGAGGTGAAACCCTATTGGACTGGACCAGACTAGAGGTGAAACCCTATTGGACTGGACCAGACTAGAGGTGAAACCCTATTGGACTGGACCAGACTAGAGGCGAAACCCTATTGGACTGGACCAGACTAGAGGTGAAACCCTATTGGACTAGAGGTGAAACCCTATTGGACTAGAGGTGAAACCCTATTGGACTAGAGGTGAAACCCTATTGGACTAGAGGCGAAACCCTATTGGACTAGAGGCGAAACCCTATTGGACTAGAGGCGAAACCCTATTGGACTGGACCAGACTAGAGGCGAAACCCTATTGGACTGGACCAGACTAGAGGCGAAACCCTATTGGACTAGACCAGACTAGAGGTGAAAGCCTACTGGATTGGACCAGACTAGAGGTGAAACCCTATTGGACTGGACCAGACTAGAGGCGAAACCCTATTGGACTGGACTAGAGGTGAAACCCTATTGGACTGGACTAGAGGCGAAACCCTATTGGACTGGACCAGACTAGAGGCTGAAACCCTATTGGACTGGACCAGACTAGAGGCGAAACCCTATTGGACTGGACTAGAGGTGAAACCCTATTGGACTGGACTAGAGGCGAAACCCTATTGGACTGGACCAGACTAGAGGCGAAACCCTATTGGACTGGACCAGACTAGAGGCGAAACCCTATTGGACTGGACCAGACTAGAGGCGAAACCCTATTGGACTGGACCAGACTAGAGGCGAAACCCTATTGGACTGGACCAGACTAGAGGCGAAACCCTATTGGACTGGACCAGACTAGAGGCGAAACCCTATTGGACTGGACCAGACTAGAGGCGAAACCCTATTGGACTGGACCAGACTAGAGGCGAAACCCTATTGGACTGGACCAGACTAGAGGCGAAACCCTATTGGACTGGACCAGACTAGAGGCGAAACCCTATTGGACTGGACCAGACTAGAGGCGAAACCCTATTGGACTGGACCAGACTAGAGGCGAACGCCTATTGGACTAGACCAGACTAGAGGCGAAAGCCTATTGGACTAGACCAGACTAGAGGTGAAAGCCTATTGGACTGGACTAGAGGTGAAACCCTATTGGACTGGACTAGAGGTGAAACCCTATTGGACTGGACTAGAGGTGAAACCCTATTGGACTGGACTAGAGGTGAAACCCTATTGGACTGGACTAGAGGTGAAACCCTATTGGACTGGACTAGAGGTGAAACCCTATTGGACTGGACTAGAGGTGAAACCCTATTGGACTGGACTAGAGGTGAAACCCTATTGGACTGGACTAGAGGTGAAACCCTATTGGACTGGACTAGAGGTGAAACCCTATTGGACTACACTAGAGGTGAAACCCTATTGGACTACACTAGAGGTGAGCGGACCTTGTGCGGAACAGATACAGCATATTGATCAGAACGGTAAAGCCTGAACAGATACGGCATATTGATCAGAATGTTAAAGCCTCCTGGGTCAGGATGAGATGATTTATTTGACCTGATTGCGTCTTTAAGCTCTTCATACAGTATTGTCCTCCAAACACAGCCTGACTCCAGGGAACAGCAACACACTCTGTACTGTACAGTGAGTGAGTGAGAGAGACTTTTGACACTGAAACATTCTCATTTCATTTAAAACTCACCCCCCCTTAAAAAAAAACAAATATATTCTGTACTGCATACATGTACCATACTCACCTTTCCATCTACCACATGATACAAAACACCATCACAATACACAAAAACAATACCCTCTCCTACAACCGTATATCCAAAACATCTTCCCCAGCAATACAGACAGCCCCCCCAACACACCATATCTCCTCAAACATCTCCACACATTTGATCATTTTATAGAACTCAAACTCAACCCTAAGGCGCGCAGAGACCATCCCATTAAGCAATCGTAAAGGGTCTGTTATCCCCCCACCTTTGACCCTGTTTCTCCTTGTTAGCCAAATAGCTAACTTTGCCTGAGCAAACAGAAAATTCAACAAAACACATTTTGCTTTCTCCTTATTTGAATACCTGTATCCCATTATAAACATCCCAACAGCAAAAACCACCCCCAACCTCTCACACAGACATTCCAACAGAAACATTAATGGCATTAACCTGGTGCACACAGAAAACACATGAATCACAGTTTCTTTCATTTGACAGAAAGTACACCCCTGCCCAATTCCCGGATCAACCCGTGCCAACCAGCTGTTAGTGGCCAGGGCTCCATGAAGAACCCTCCACTGGAGGTCCCCTGACCTCTTTGGTACTGGGGGTTTGTAGAGCGCCCTCCATCTAAAACCCACCATACTCTCCACCCCACATACCCCCTGCCACTGATGTGCCTTCACTCCTGTTAGGCTCCTAATGTTCCTAACCTTAACGCAGAGGTTGTAGAGGGCTTTACCTCCCACCCCCTCAAACTCCCCCAGGCTCGGAGTGTTAAAATCTAACAAGTCCTCCAGACCCCCTTGCCAGTCTCCAGTCTCTGCCGTCACCTGCAGTGGCGGAAACATTGGTGGCCCCTCTCCCTTTGGCCTCTCAAACACCCCCCTTACCGGCTCAGACAGTGCCTCCTGGACCTCCTCCAGGAATCTCTCCAGCAGCTTAAGAGACTCCTGTTTGTTGCGCCAAGACCTCCGGGGTTTTCCACCCCTCCTCTCCCAGCAGTCTCAGGTCACCCAGCCTTTGTAAACCCCCTGCCATCAGTTGCCTCTGCAGGGTGGCAGACTGAACCGATCTCAAAGGGATGGCTGGGTTGTGGAAAATAGGCTCCTCCCACACCCACTGCCCGGGCTCCACACCCCCTTCTCGTGTGGGCCTTAGCAGCTGCCAGGCCCTCAGCATTGCAGAGTAAAACTCTGAGAGACCTGCTGTACTCAGCCTCTCCAGCTTCATGAGGAACAGCTGCCGGTCCAACCCTAATCCGCCAGCTCTCCTCAGCAGCGCGCATGCTGATTCCCTCCAGCCAACATCAGTATGGTACAGCAGTCTCTGCACCGCCTTTAGCCGGAAAGCAGCCATCCTGCTCTCCAGTTCGACCAGGCCCTGTCCTCCTTCGTGGACGGTCATGTACAACACTGCTGCCTTCAGCCAGTGATGTCCCGACCAAAAGAAGTCCACCAGCTTGCGTTGTAGGTCTACAAGCAGACCGGCGGGGGGGGGGGTTGAGGACAGCCAGTTTATGCCACAAGGAAGATGCCACCATGTTGTTAATTATCAGCACCCTCCCTCTATATGACACTTGGGACAGGAGCCACCTCCACCTGGCCAGTCTTGACACCACTGCCTGTGACAGCCCCTCCCAGTTCTTCCTGACCCACCTCTCCGAGCCCAGGTACACCCCCAACACTTTAAGCCCTTCACAACCCCACTGCAAACCCCCTGGAAGCAGAGGAGGAGCCCTATCCCTCCATGCTCCACATAACAGAGCTTTGCTCTTTCCCCAGTTTACCTTGGCTGATGAAGCTCCCTCGTACACCTTCAGACTGGTCTCTAGTGCCAGCATATCTTGACCATCCCTGACCATCACAGAAACATCATCCTCATATGCTGACACTGCTATTCCTGTCACCACATCCATGCCTGTCCAGCACACTCCCTGCAGTCTCCTGCGTAGCAGTCCTAAAAAAGGCTCAATGGCTAGTGTGTATAGCTGCCCAGATAGAGGGCATCCTTGTCTAATGCCCCGTCTCACCCAGCGGGCCTACTGAGCCCCCCTCCCACCTTAACCATACATGACGCCCCAGCATACAACAGCTTCACACAGGTCACAAAACTCTTCCCAAACACAGACATCACATTAAACAGATACTCATGATCCACTCTATCAAAAGCCTTCTCTTGATCTAAAGAGACCAGTCCAAAGTTCATATTAGAACCTCTCGACAAGTCCAACATGTCCCTAATTAAGAACAAGTTGTCCGTGATTGAGCGTCCCGGTACACAATATGTCTGGTCCTTGTGTATTATAGAGTCCAGATGGGACTTCAGTCTGTTAGAAAGGACCTTGGCAAATATCTTGTAGTCCGCACAGAGTAATGCCACAGGCCTCCAGTTCTTAAGTTCACACAAGTCCCCTTTTTTGGGCAGGAGAGTCAGAGCCGCCCGACGGCAGCTCATCGGCAACTCTCCTACCCCGACGCATTCACGCAACACGCAAAAGAAGTCCTGTCCAATTGTTCCCCAGAATTTTTTGTAAAACTCCACTGGAAGTCCATCGACCCCCGGTGCACGACCGGGGGACATCTGGGTTACGGCCTCTGCCAGTTCATGTGACAACAGAGGAATGTCCATTTCATCCCTCTGTGCCCGAGAGAGCTTAGGGAGTCCTGCGAACAAGACCTGAGCACACATAGGATCACACATTTCTGCCCTATACAATTCAGTATAAAACTCCACAGTCCGCTCCCGCATCTCCCCCACCACAGAGGTCACCCGCCCATCAGACAGCCGTAGACAATGCATACCCTTGGCTTCACTGCTCTGTCTTTCCAAACCAAAG
The DNA here is from genome assembly GCF_045679555.1 of Salvelinus alpinus. NCBI lineage: Eukaryota > Metazoa > Chordata > Actinopteri > Salmoniformes > Salmonidae > Salvelinus > Salvelinus alpinus. The sequence goes on from NC_092118.1 coordinate 23,282,115, forward strand.
AAGGAGGAGCTGGGAGCATCCATCTCCTTGAGCATGGAGAACCTAGCTCTTACAAGTGCTCCCTCTGCTTTAACCTGGAAAGAACTACCCAGGTCCCTACGTAATTCGGCTAAATTAGCCTGGAGGCCTACATTGCCTTGCCCCACCATCTCTACCTCCATCTCACTAATACACCGCTCGAGTTCCCCCAATACTCTCCTAGCCTCTGAGGATGAGAGCTGTGTACTGTTGACAGAAAAGCAGAATTTGCACTTTCCCCACATCCCACCATTGACTCAGACTCATACTCCTCTCTTCGCTGCCCCCACCTTTCCCAAAAATTCTGGAAACCTGAGCAAAAAGTGCCATCTTGTAAGAGCTTTACATTGAACTTCCAATAAGATACCTGCCGGGGCCCTGGTGAAATAGACAGCCGAGCCATGGTTATGTGGTGATCCGAAAACCCCACTGGGAGAATGGCAGCGCCCAGCAGCCTATTGCTCTGATTCCTGGACATGTAAAACCCCACTGGGAGAATGGTAGTGCCCAACAGCCTATTGCTCTGATTCCTGGACATGTAAAACCCCACTGGGAGAATGGTAGTGCCCAACAGCCTATTGCTCTGATTCCTGGACATGTAAAACCCCACTGGGAGAATGGCAGCGCCCAGCAGCCTATTGCTCTGATTCCTGGACATGTAAAACCCCACTGGGAGAATGGTAGCGCCCAGCAGCCTATTGCTCTGATTCCTGGACATGTAAAACCCCACTGGGAGAATGGTAGCGCCCAACAGCCTATTGCTCTGATTCCTGGACATGTAAAACCCCACTGGGAGAATGGTAGTGCCCAACAGCCTATTGCTCTGATTCCTGGACATGTAAAACCCCACTGGGAGAATGGTAGTGCCCAACAGCCTATTGCTCTGATTCCTGGACATGTAAAACCCCACTGGGAGAATGGCAGTGCCCAACAGCCTATTGCTCTGATTCCTGGACATGTAAAACCCCACTGGGAGAATGGCAGCGCCCAACAGCCTATTGCTCTGATTCCTGGACATGTAAAACCCCACTGGGAGAATGGTAGCGCCCAGCAGCCTATTGCTCTGATTCCTGGACATGTAAAAACGATCAAGTCGGGCTGCACTCACCCTAGCCCCAAAGACCTTCACCCTTGTATACTGTCTTGTGTTGGGATGTTTAGTTCTCCAAACATCTACTAGGTCAAACTGATTAATGATGTCCCTTAACACTCCCACTGACACTGAATGAGGCTCTTCCCCATTTCTGTCTTTTGTAAAATCCATTGTACAGTTCCAGTCACCTCCGATCACCAGTGTCTCCTCAGGCGCTACTTGTGAGAGTTCCTGTCTAAGACTCCCAAATAGAACCCCTCTTTCTCTCCCTGTGTTAGGCGCATACACATTTATAAAGACAAAACCCATGTTGTTAATTTCTGCTTTAACAACAAGCAACCTACCCCTACACACCTCCTTTGAGGAGCAAATTTTTACAGACAGACCCGGTGCAAAAAGGACTGCCACCCCTGCACTAAGATTTGTCCCATGGCTCAACACACTTGCCCCTTTCCACCAGAGCCCCCAATCGACTTCATTCAACACATCACTATGCGTCTCCTGCAGAAACAACACCTGTACTTTTTTTTGTTTTACATATTCACCCAACACACTCCTCTTTCCTGCATCTCTGGCGCCATTTATATTGAGCGATCCTACCCGAAGAGTCTCCATAAGAAGCTGGAGAAAAGCCAGCAGAGAAATAGACCAATAGCAAAGCTCAAAAAGCCCCAGTGTCAGAAAGAAATTAAACATTTAAACAGTGTCTGAAGGTAAACCTTTACGCACTGTTGTGACCCACTTCCTCAACCTAAACCGTTTCTTGGGTGAGAGGACACCATGCCCCTCATTTCTCATAGCATGTTGTACTGATCTTACAAACTTTCTAGGATCAGGAAAAAAAGCCTCAAGATTAACTTTTTTTCCCTTAGTCTCATTCAGGAACCTTGTCAGTTCTCTCAACGTGTACTTAGACCCCTCTGGTTGACTGGCTGTCAGCTCCGGGCCAATTGAAGAGGAGTCTGAAAAAAATAACTCCTCATCCTCTTCCTCAGACTCACTTTCCTCCTCATCTCTATCTCCCACCCTGACCACCTGCCCTTTCTCTCTGGTTAGGGCCTCACCCACAGCAACAGGCAACATTTCCATGGTGCCTTTGTCCACACCCTTTTTCCTTTTCCGCTTGACACCCTCCTCCTCCCCCCCTAATCTCTTACACTTCCCCACTATACTCTCCTCATCCACTAGAATAACCTGACTAGACCCAGTATCATCTACACCACCCTCCATAGCATGACTAGGGCCAGCCTCAGCTACCCCACCATCCATAGCCTGACTAGACTCAGCCTCTGCTATACCACCATCCATAGCCTGCCTAGACCCAGCACCCTCTACACCACCTTCCATAGCATAACTAGGCCCAGCCTCAGCTACCCCACCATCTCTAGCCTGACTAGACCCAGCCTCTGCTTCCCCACCATCTCTAGCCTGACTAGACCCAGCCTCCACTACCCCACCATCTCTAGCCTGATTAAACTCAGCTTCAGCTACCCCACCATCTCTAGCCTGACTAGGCCCAGCCTCTGCTGTCTGCATCTCTTTACCCCTTGCACTTTGACCTCGATTTCCCCCACTGGCGCTTGTACCCTCACCTTGTCTACGGCCTTTATGTGGGCACGCAAAGCTCTTGTGCCCCAAATCCCCACATTCAAAACATCGTAGACTATCTGTGCTGGCAAAACCTGCATAGAGCCCCTCCCCATGCCTCACTTTAAAATGCACATTTAGCTGTTGCTCGTTGTTGTTCAGAAACATAAACACTTGCCTCCGGAACGAAACAACGTGCTTAACGGCATCTGCCTGAAACCCTGCTGACAGTACACGGAAACCGCTAGCAAACTTACCAAAACGACTCAGCTCTTTCCTGATTTGATCATCCGTAATAAACGGAGGCAAATTTGCCACTACCACTCTTGTTGAAGGGGTAGAGAGAGGTGAAATTGACACCAACACATCCCTTACAAATATTCCGCTAGCAATTAGCCTACCAACCAAATTAGCCCTTTTCATGAACACAACCACAGCTTTGTTCATTCTAGAAGCAGAATGTATAAATTCAGCTCCTACCTGTTCACCGACCGCGAGCAGAACCTCCTCCACCTTAACGCCGTTCTCAGGAACACACCTGAATCCGTGTGCTGTGTCTCCTCCGCGCTAGGCTGAGAAGCCATTGCGCACACCACACCTTCCAAACCCCAGGAAAGTTACTCTCCTCTTCCACCCTAAAAAAATCCACACAAAACACTCAACCTCCAAAAACACCCAACACACACACACACACACACACACACACACACACACACACACACACACACACACACACACACACACACACACACACACACACACACACACACACACACAGAGACAGACACACAGAGACAGACACACAGAGAGAGTCATGTTCCGCCTAAAGCAGAGTTATTACCCGGGCCAGTTAGAGACTTGCAAGCTGACTGTAGGTGTATTATTTATGCAGAATGTTATGAAAATGATTAGTCAGCTAAAAATTACTTGTTGTCATATAATGAAAGTTGCCAGAGCACAAGGTGGGTGGCTCTATCAAAATGAACTGATTGAGATAGAAAGAATATAATAACTTTGCCTACAGTGCGTTTCCTTTGTGCTGTATCACAGAGGAGATATCTGGGTTTGCTGTGTTCCTGCTCTGTAGCAGAACTGTTGCTGAGGCTGGGCTGGACTTGGGCTGCAGTGTTTGCTGGGAGTAGGCTGAGGCCATTCCTCTCAGGTGGTAGGTAACATATTTGGCCCCAGGCCTTTCTCTCTGATGTGGAATATTGCTCCTTTATTCCACCACATCCCACAGCAAATTTCCCAGGGAACGCTTCAAAAGCCAGCAGAGGTAGACAGCATGAAAGCTGCAAATGAAACAGGCGAGGGTCCCCTTGGTGTGGAGGGAAATGTGCTGTAAAAATGTTGGATGGGATCCAGAGAGTTGGAACTAAGTTTTTTAGTTCCATAGTCAGTCCCTCGCCTTTGGCTGTGCCTCTGTTGTTTATATCCTGCACCAGCCTGCCCTGGCCGTAGACACATCCCAATACCTCTCCTCTTTCAAAGCTGCACAGGAACACGGCATGGCCGACAGGAAAAAAACACTAGCTACAACATCTTTCATGTTCAGGCAGAACAATGCAGGGGTCCAGTGTTAGTAGTGGTGGAGTGGGCGGTCAAGCACGGTTTCCTAGTGCTGGTTTCCTAGTGCTTTCCTACACACTGAGGAAGAGCACACACTGAGGAAGAGGAAGAGCACACACTGAGGAAGAGGAAGAGCACACACTGAGGAAGAGGAAGCGCACACACTGAGGAAGAGCACACACTGAGGAAGAGCACACACTGAGGAAGAGGAAGAGCACACACTGAGGAAGAGGAAGAGCACACACTGGGGAAGAGGAAGAGCACACACTGAGGAAGAGCACACACTGAGGAAGAGCACACACTTACACTGAGGAAGAGCTCTCTTATGCCAGAGGAGGTACTTTTCAGAAATCTAATATCTGTACTATATAACAATGAGGACATTAGGCTTATTCAGTTTAATCTTCTTGAGTACTTGCTTTGAAGTGAACCTACAGCCACCGGCTTTCTCTAAACATCCCAGCCCCTGCCTTCGTTTCCAGAGAGCGGTGAGTTCTGTGAGTGATGCCCAGAATGGACGGCTCTGTGTAGGCGGCACTTTCATGGCTGTCTGAGTGTCACAGAGGAGTGAACCTCTGAGTGAAGCTTCCCTCCTACACACACAAACACACCACTGAGATGGCAGGGACACATGGTCAATGGAGAGGTTTTTTAAAAGGTTGAGCAGCGCAGACGGACCTCAGCTTGCTCCCTAAGGCTTTAAAGTCTGCTACTGACACGCTCCTAACATCATTCTATGACTGTCACTATTATAGAACAACTATGGTGAGGGTCATTTCAATGAAACTGTGCCCTTAGCTAGTACTGAAATGACTCAGTCAATTAATCATAGGTAATACATGTCATTTGAAAATGTCAAAGTTCATTCCTAGCCCTCTGCATGTCAGTTTGAGGGTTTGAGTTTCAGGCATATCCTCTGCATGGTGTAATTAACAGACAGGCTGGTTTGTCAGTAAGACATCTTCAATTTCAGCCCTAAGCAACTCTGATCCCACAGCCACCTCTTCTCCTGAACTCAGCATCCTCTTTACACTATCTGCTATGAATAGGAAAGAACCACAAATAACCTAACAAGTGAAAAGTGCCTGATAGAGATGTAATACACCGTTTTATCCTTAAACCTACGTAAAGAAGGGCCTCCTAGTGGAGCTACTAACATGTCTGTCTCAGCGGGCTGCAGACATTGTACCATCCTCACACAGACTTCTTGCTCATGAATCTACCGTAAATAGCTGAGGATTACCTTATCAAGAATGTTGTGTGAGCAGCACGCCCATATAAACTGGCAGTAAACTGATTAGGCATAGCTACCTCTGTGATGAATGAAACACTCTCACAACCACTTGTAAACACAAACAGACCCATTTGTTCTTGACTTGATCACCCCTCAGCCCCCAATGTCAGAGAGCATTTTGTCAGTTCATTTATTATTGAAGTATTATTGAACAAGGCTCTGGAGATTCTACAGCTGGTAATTGGGTTATATTGACTTCAGGAGCAGTGAACCTATACAGTGACTTGTCTGAATCTGATATCAGGAGATGGGAGGAGCTGTGTTACGCCTCAGTACTTCATTTGTAATTATGTCATTATTTGTTTACACAGCCCCTGGGAATACTATGTTTTTATCGAAGGGGACGTTAATTAATTATAGAATAGCACATTAATTGATAAATTTCCTCTGTTCTAATAAACCTTATTATATAGAGAAAGCCCCTATGGCCTTCTTGGAACATAGATTTCCCATAATCCCCCTTCCTGCTGAAGTTTCCAGGCGGTTTGCCCATTACGCTCACTACACTCTGTGTAACAGTGTGACCTGGGCATTCCATAACTGCCTCAGATTCCTGCTTTATCCTCAGGGAGCAACCACCTAGGTGCCCTCAAACTGGAATGGAATGCACTATGAGTAGCTGTACTTGAGGCCAGATATTGGGAGAGCCTGGTTACATTTGAGCCAGTTTGCTTCAGCAGGAAAAAAATCCTGCAGCAACAGGAAATGTGAATTATGTGGATTATAATATATTTTCTGTAGAGGTTGATGCATTTTTTGTTAGGGCAAATCAAGTCTGACATTTTAAAGTGGAAATTACAAACTTTAGAAGTCTTTTTAAACATTGAATACGCTATACGTTTGCATTTCCTGCTCGGAAGGAAAATTATCAGCAACGAAAGAGAGCTCAAATTAAGATACTACATCTGTAGATAAGAGAAGCTGGTTGATTTTCATGTTATGCCAGTGAACTCAAACGGATTGTATTTCTTACAAAAACAGTTCCTGGCTGTAACAATGTGATGATGTCATGAGGAAACGTGTGGTGTAATTTGGAAAGCATGGGTGTTCTTTGCTGAGTGAGTGTGTTATCTAATGGATGTAAATATGCTGAAGTTTTTGTCTGGAGGTCAGGACACCCCATGTGTGTGTGTGTGTGTAGGGGTTTGTGTGTGTGTATGTGAGAGAGCGAGAGAGAGAAAGATAGATAAAGAGAGAGTGGATATTTGATCATGAGAAAGCTCATCTGCGGTAGCTCTGGTATCTCTGCTCTGGGTCTTTGTGTTGGAGGTCATGTGGAGGTGGAAAAGTTATTTGTCGTATAACATGTCCTCTTATGAAACAAGACATGCCAGCCCCAGGGACAGTGTCAGACAAAGTGTTACTTGAGTGGCTGCTACAAAAAGTCCTGCCTGTTAACATAGCTGTAATTGCATTGGCTGTGACAGGTCGTGTGGCAGGAAGTTGTCGTTTCCTCTCTGAGAACCCATCCCTTAAGTTAACCCTGGCTCCCTTTAATGCAGATCCACTACAGAGGAATGGTGGTGGTGGTGAGATACTAGCATGACCGCTCATGTCTATGTCATTGATTTCCTTCTGTGCTGCCTCCCCTGCAGGACAGAGTCCCGGGGCATGTCCAAGCCACCGCCACCGGTCAGTCAGAGGCCCCCCAGCATGGTCAGCCAGACTTCCAAGGCAGTGACCTCATCAACAGTGGACGCCACCTCAGGGTCAAAGGTGAGAAAACGCCTCTCTTTTATGAGCATGTGTTGTTTACTCAGTGCGTTTCATTTATTTGGATCTATCCCACACCAGTGTTGCAGTGTAAAGCGTTTGAATTGATATTGTTTCTAAGGGTACTGGGAGAATGTTAATGCTCATGCTGGAGAATTGGTTTAATCTCCTCCAGAACACTCTCTCATTTTGATTACTGGCTGTAGACTGTAATAGGTTAGTGATTTTCTTCAAGCCCAGTGAAACTCAATTAAACCTCCACAGTGGTTGGCCATGGATTCACTATGTGCATACTGTGCATATAAAAGGCTTTACTCAAAGGGTTTAGTAAAGGAACAGTATTAGAAGATGAAACAGCCGCTATTGTATGTTTTGAAGGCACAGGTGGGGAAGTGACACTCCATCGAATGGCCTTGTCCCCTTCTTATAAGGATCATACTTCCACAGAGGGCAGTGAGGCTGTCTTCCAGACCCTGTGGTCTCCTCTGCTCTGCCACTGACATGGCTGTGGTCTATCTTCAGGACATTGGCAGTCCAGTACTCACATGAGACCCAGCTGCCCATCTGTAAAGTGATTTAGTGGCTCTTCCTTGACCCTTCCCAGGCCACATACACCTGACTGCCAGCCTCCCCTCCCTTCTTCCCCCGTGGCCCAGCTCTGCCAGGCTGAGAGGGGTGGCCATGCTGGGTGGCATGACAGGGCTATCTGCCAACTCACTATCGTCTCCAGTCTGACTGACGGGTGTTGACGTTAGTGAGTGTTGAGGCAGCACACGCCTGCCTGCCTGGCTAGCTGTAAAATGACCTCCTGGCTGTCTCAGTAATGCTTCAGACCTGTGAGTGAGAGACAACATTGTGTCAGCATAATATGAGCTGTCTCAAACCAATCAATCCCCAGTCAACCTATCAACACAATCATAGTAACACAACACTCTTCAGCTACACACAGCTCCCAAACACATGCACTGACTTGACTGGGACTCTAAGCACTGCAGTAGGCGTATAAGTATTCCTATAGAACAGTGCCTCTACGGTTGTGAAAGTAGCTCTCCTAAGATTGTTGTACCTGTGTTAGAAGCAGCACCTCATCAGACCTCATGTCAACGTGTTGTCTGCTATCAGAGGTGCCAGTCATTTCAAGCAGAGTGGCAGACAGGGCATTATTGATGACCACTTGCTCATTCTCAATGGTAAGCACAGTATGGATTTGCTTTAAAATTCACTGTCTATGTATACAATAAGGGGAACGTTGAGTTTCCAATCACAGTACAGTGAATATGTGACTACACAATGCTTTCTAATATCTGCTAAACTGAAATAAGGCTGTTCTCTTGACGGTTCTCCTGACAAACGCTGTGTAGATTTCCTAATGCTCTGCATGCTTGGCTGGCCGTACAGTAGTTTCAGTAATTAGTGCATGTTTTTGCCAGCTGTGGAGGAGGAAATGGCATATAATGATCCCCTGCAATGGAAACCTAACTCAACTGTTGCTAGGGTGCAATCTGATTTGGCTCAGTTGAACATTCATCTGAAATCATCTGTGAGATTCAGAGGGAGAAAACCAGTGGGCCTTGAAAGAATGATACTGTGCCTCATCAAATCTTAATGTATGACTATAATACTGTATTCCCATTTGGGTGAAGTGTGCTTGCTTGTCAAATGAGGTGCTGAAATTAGAAGGTAAAGCTAAATCAAATGAGAAAAAGAGAGAAACACAAAGGAGAAAGTTAATAACTAAAATGACTAACTTCAAACATTTGTGGGCCCCAGTCTCAAAATCAAAATGTTGTTCTTAATCTAATCATCAAACATGCAGTAACACCTAATGATCTCTGTAAACATGGGACTGAATGGTCATACAGTAATACCTAATGATCTCTGTAAACATGGGACTGAATGGTCATACAGTAACACCTAATGATCTCTGTAAACATGGTACTGAATGGTCATACAGTAACACCTAATGATCTCTGTAAACATGGGACTGAATGGTCATACAGTAACACCTAATGATCTCTGTAAACATGGGACTGAATGGTCATACAGTAACACCTAATGATCTCTGTAAACATGGGACTGAATGGTCATACAGTAATACCTAATGATCTCTATAAACATGGGACTGAATGGTCATACAGTAACACCTAATGATCTCTGTAAACATGGGACTGAATGGTCATTCAGTAACACCTAATGATCTCTGTAAACATGGGACTGAATGGTCATACAGTAACACCTAATGATCTCTATAAACATGGGACTGAATGGTCATACAGTAACACCTAATGATCTCTGTAAACATGGGACTGAATGGTCATACAGTAACACCTAATGATCTCTGTAAACATGGGACTGAATGGTCATACAGTAACACCTAATGATCTCTGTAACATGGGACTGAATGGTCATACAGTAATACCTAATGATCTCTGTAAACATGGGACTGAATGGTCATACAGTAACACCTAATGATCTCTGTAAACATGGGACTGAATGGTCATACAGTAACACCTAATGATCTCTGTAAACATGGGACTGAATGGTCATACAGTAATACCTAATGATCTCTGTAAACATGGGACTGAATGGTCATACAGTAACACCTAATGATCTCTATAAACATGGGACTGAATGGTCATACAGTAACACCTAATGATCTCTGTAAACATGGTACTGAATGGTCATACAGTAACACCTAATGATCTCTGTAACATGGGACTGAATGGTCATACAGTAATACCTAATGATCTCTGTAAACATGGGACTGAATGGTCATACAGTAACACCTAATGATCTCTGTAAACATGGGACTGAATGGTCATACAGTAACACCTAATGATCTCTGTAAACATGGGACTGAATGGTCATACAGTAACACCTAATGATCTCTGTAACATGGGACTGAATGGTCATACAGTAATACCTAATGATCTCTGTAAACATGGGACTGAATGGTCATACAGTAATACCTAATGATCTCTGTAAACATGGGACTGAATGGTCATACAGTAACACCTAATGATCTCTGTAAACATGGTACTGAATGGTCATACAGTAATACCTAATGATCTCTGTAAACATGGGACTGAATGGTCATACAGTAATACCTATTGATCTCTATAAACATGGGACTGAATGGTCATACAGTAACACCTAATGATCTCTGTAAACATGGGACTGAATGGTCATACAGTAACACCTAATGATCTCTGTAACATGGGACTGAATGGTCATACAGTAATACCTAATGATCTCTGTAAACATGGGACTGAATGGTCATACAGTAACACCTAATGATCTCTGTAAACATGGGACTGAATGGTCATACAATAACACCTAATGATCTCTGTAAACATGGGACTGAATGGTCATACAGTAACACCTAATGATCTCTGTAAACATGGGACTGAATGGTCATACAGTAATACCTAATGATCTCTGTAAACATGGGACTGAATGGTCATACAGTAATACCTAATGATCTCTGTAAACATGGGACTGAATGGTCATACAGTAATACCTAATGATCTCTGTAAACATGGGACTGAATGGTCATACAGTAACACCTAATGATCTCTATAAACATGGGACTGAATGGTCATATTGTTTTGATACATGCTCCTGTTTAACCAGCTCCTGTTCCTACTGGTTGTGTCTGTAATACCACATTTATTTCACACAGCTCCTTACCACTGAGCCCCCTGGGCAGCTAATAGCAGATGTTGTTTGTAAACCAGTATATAAAGGAAACCCCGTTCATAACCAACGTGTTTGTTTTTCCAGCCGCAGGGCTCTAGGAGTAGTGGCAAGGTACACAGCTTCGGCAAGAGGGACCAAGCCATCAAGAGGAACCCCAATATCCCTGTGGTGGTCAGGGGATGGCTCTACAAACAGGTGAGCCCTCCACATCACCCCACCTCAGTCACTGTAGCTACTGTATGGTTCAGAGGAATCTCCATAGTTATGGCTAAGAGTATAACTCAATGACTGTAGCTACTGTATGGTTCAGAGGAACCTCCATAGTAATGGCTAAGAGTATAACTCAATGACTGTAGCTACTGTATGGTTCAGAGGAATCTCCATAGTAATGGCTAAGAGTACAGCTCAATGACTGTAGCTACTGTATGGTTCAGAGGAATCTCCATAGTAATGGCTAAGAGTACAGCTCAATGACTGTAGCTACTGTATGGTTCAGAGGAACCTCCATAGTTATGGCTAAGAGTATAACTCAATGACTGTAGCTACTGTATGGTTCAGAGGAACCTCCATAGTAATGGCTAAGAGTATAACTCAATGACTGTAGCTACTGTATGGTGCAGAGGAACCTCCATAGTAATGGCTAAGAGTATAACTCAATGACTGTAGCTACTGTATGGTTCAGAGGAACCTCCATAGTAATGGCTAAGAGTACAGCTCAATGACTGTAGCTACTGTATGGTTCAGAGGAATCTCCATAGTAATGGCTAAGAGTATAACTCAATGACTGTAGCTACTGTATGGTTCAGAGGAACCTCCATAGTTATGGCTAAGAGTATAACTTAATGACTGTAGCTACTGTATGGTTCAGAGGAATCTCCATAGTAATGGCTAAGAGTATAACTCAATGACTGTAGCTACTGTATGGTTCAGAGGAATCTCCATAGTAATGGCTAAGAGTACAGCTCAATGACTGTAGCTACTGTATGGTTCAGAGGAATCTCCATAGTTATGGCTAAGAGTATAACTCAATGACTGTAGCTACTGTATGGTTCAGAGGAATCTCCATAGTTATGGCTAAGAGTACAACTCAATGACTGTAGCTACTGTATGGTTCAGAGGAACCTCCATAGTAATGGCTAAGAGTATAACTCAATGACTGTAGCTACTGTATGGTTCAGAGGAATCTCCATAGTTATGGCTAAGAGTATAACTCAATGACTGTAGCTACTGTATGGTTCAGAGGAATCTCCATAGTTATGGCTACTCAATGACTGTAGCTATAGCTAAGGGCAGTGTGTTGTGGTCTAGTGGTAAACTGTCCTCCACTCTAACGGTAACACACATACATCTCACGTCGATATTACATCTCTGTCATATTATGTCATGTCATTTACAGTGGCCTTCCACTTAATGCATAATTCAGGCTACGTAATGATGAGAGTCCAGGTCTATGAGAATGTACTACAGTATTAATGACTGTGACCTTGTGGACTCTGGCTGAGTAAACAGGGAACGACAGTCATCATTTCTCATTATGAACCCCTTCTATGGATCTCTATTTACCGAGAGGACGGAGGGACGGAGGGAGCATGAGAGAGATGTCTCTTTAGGGGTGAGGTATAAGAGGACCACACCCAGGGTGATGGTCTCCTGTTGACTGATGCCCCCTGGTGCGGGTGGCACGGGGGTGTAACACCCCTGAGGCAGGCCAGAGGGGGTAAGATTTAAGACCCTGACATGGTAACACGTCATCGACTCATAAGCAGTGTTTAGACAGACAGACAATGGATTGATGGTTGCAGAACACTAATGAATCATTCATAACAGGATTCTGATTATTCCCCAGCTATGGTTTTTAATTAGAATGTGCATTAGAATGTGATGTTGTATTGCTGAGAGGGCTTTACATTCCATGTTGTGTTTCCCCCTCCAGGACAGCTCTGGAATGAGACTGTGGAAGAGGAAGTGGTTTGTGTTGTCCGACTACTGCTTGTTTTATTACAAAGGTGAGTCACACAGGCACACCGGGCCAGGGTTTAATTGAGACTAATTAAAATAGTCGCAGGGTGAATTGATTTGGTTATGAAATCCAAGCCAGTCCTCTTAATTCCAAGTCGTCTGCCTCTCAGTGGAGCTAAACCTTTCAATCAGAGAGACATGACTGCAATTAGAAAAGGTTCTGTTCTGTCACAGGCTATTCTCTCTCCTCTTCTGTCTCTTTCTATCTCTATTTCCCTCTTTCTTTCACCTCTCCGCCATTCATCACACTGAGCTAGAGATAAGCCTCCAGTCCTGCTGCCTGCACCACAGCGGATCCTTGAATCATCCTTGAATTATGTCTCTCCAATTACATTTCCCACAGTCACGAATCACCATGCAGGAACATAATGGTGCATTGATGAAGCAGTTATATCATGCTATTTATAAACAGGTAGAATCATTCAAGTAGTCAAGGCAGTGGGCCAGCGGTGAGGTGTGTGTGGTGGGTTGTTGTGTATTGTGTGATAATGATCACCTGCTTGTGTGTGTGTGTGTGTGTGTGTATCCCTCTAGACAGCAGAGAGGAGACGGTTTTGGGGAGCATCCCCCTGCCCAGTTATGTCATCGCCCCTGTGGAGCCTGATGACCACATCAGCCGCAAGTATGCCTTCAAGGTAAGACTAGAGGGCAAGGGTGGGAACTAGCTCGTCACCGAATGGAAAATACTGTTACCAGCTACCTCACAGTCTAACCAAGCTGCATGAATTGAGAAACAGACTGGATATATGGAGGTTTTCAACTGTGAAGGAAATGCTAACTAACAGGCATTAGATAAAGTTGCTTCACCTTGGTTACAGAGTTAGACAGTCACACAGCCAGGGGCCTGTGTGGGCAAGCCAGACAACGTGGGCAGTGCTCCCTCTGATTAGTGTCAGACTGGTGGGCTGTTATAACACTCCATTCTTACCACATCAGTCTGGATCCTTTCTTTAAAAGCACAGAGATTCATCTAAAAACCTACACAATCTGGACTAAGACTGGCTCTTCCTAATGTCTGCTTTGGCCCTGCCTGGCGTGCTATGTCGCTTTGACCTGTGAGCTTTCAGTGTGGGCCTTTCATGCAAACCCATTTAATTCACAAGAACACTAAGTGGGAAATGTGACTTCATACTTACCTGTACCTCTCATCTGCTATTTCATAACACGCATGCACCAAACACTTGAGGCCTGTAGGTCTCAATAATGTACAGTTATTCAGGGAGTATCAGCCCCAGTAGGTATCTTATCCTGGTCTGAGGTACAGTATCTGTCACTTTAAAGGTCTGTTTGGTAGTGGTGTTACTGTGCTGCTCTGCTCTCTGGCCCCTGTCCTGTACTGTCAGTCAGTCAGCAGGCCCCTGTCATCACCAGTAGAGCTTTAGGATAGCAGCACTCTGAACCCCCACCACAGTCCTCCAAGCCCCTCTCCTCTCCACACTCCTCCAAACCCCTCTCCTCTCCACACTCCTCCAAACCCCTCTCCTCTCCACACTCCTCCAAACCCCTCTCCTCTCCACACTCCTCCAAGCCCCTCTCCTCTCCACACTCCTCCAAGCCCCTCTCCTCTCCACACTCCTCCAAACCCCTCTCCTCTCCACACTCCTCCAAGCCCCTCTCCTCTCCACACTCCTCCAAGCCCCTCTCCCCTCCACACTCCTCCAAGCCCCTCTCCTCTCCACACTCCTCCAAGCCCCTCTCCTCTCCACATTCCTCCAAGCCCCTCTCCTCTCCACACTCCTCCAAGCCCCTCTCCTCTCCACACTCCTCCAAGCCCCTCTCCTCTCCACACTCCTCCAAGCCCCTCTCCTCTCCACACTCCTCCAAGCCCCTCTCCTCTCCACACTCCTCCAAACCCCTCTCCTCTCCACACTCCTCCCAGCCCCTCTCCTCTCCACACTCCTCCAAGCCCCTCTCCTCTCCACACTCCTCCAAGCCCCTCTCCTCTCCACACTCCTCCAAGCCCCTCTCCTCTCCACACTCCTCCAAGCCCCTCTCCTCTCCACACTCCTCCAAGCCCCTCTCCTCTCCACACTCCTCCAAGCCCCTCCAAGCCCCTCTCCTCTCCACACTCCTCCAAACCCCTCTCCTCTCCACACTCCTCCAAACCCCTCTCCTCTCCACACTCCTCCAAGCCCCTCTCCTCTCCACACTCCTCCAAGCCCCTCTCCTCTCCACACTCCTCCAAGCCCCTCTCCTCTCCACACTCCTCCAAGCCCCTCTCCTCTCCACACTCCTCCAAGCCCCTCTCCTCTCCACACTCCTCCAAGCCCCTCTCCTCTCCACACTCCTCCAAGCCCCTCTCCTCTCCACACTCCTCCAAGCAGTTCTCTCCACACTCCTCCAAGCCTCTCTCCTCTCCACACTCCTCCAAGCCCCTCTCCTCTCCACACTCCTCCAAGCAGTTCTCCTCTCCACACTCCTCCAAGCAGTTCTCCTCTCCACACTCCTACAAGCAGTTCTCCTCTCCACACTCCTACAAGCAGTTCTCCTCTCCACACCACACTCTGTTCCTCTTTCTCTGTGCCTACATGGGAACATCATTATCTCTCTACTCAGTAGGGCTGTGGGGGAATAAACACAAACACTCTGAATTCCTCTGCTGTTTGATTGTATCTGGTCCAGGGATGTTTCCTATTGCAGACATACAGTAGAACATACAGTAGAACATACAGTAGAACATAGGAAACCAGTTTGTTCATGCCTTATTAACTAGTCATGTTGACAAACACGTGGAGTACGTTTACATCCACCCTCATAATTCGATATTAAACTGATTATGTCAATAGTCATGTAAATGCCTTTCTCTGCTTATCTTAATCGGCGTAAGGTCATAATCGAAGTAAGCATACACCTGGTTTTCTGAGCAATCTTTTGAATTATTAGGACGTGTAAACACTTAATTGGCGTTCCAGCAGTGTATTTGATCTGCGCGGGCCAGAACCAGCACCAGCCGAGCGAGCCTCCCTCTTTAGCTCGAGTGAAGTGAGTATACAACAACTGATTGTAGGAGTCTTAGAGGTAGTTTACAAACTGTATATGTCCCAACTCATGTGTCCATGTAAACAGGATTATTAGGGAAATCCTTCTTCTTGCATTGCATGTAAACATTTTAATCAAACTATTACATTAATCTGACTATCCACAGTAATCACATTATTGTGTACTTGTAACCACACTCGTTGCTGTATTGTTTCTTGCCTCAGTTGGCAGCAGGGAAAAGGATCCTCCCTGAGGGTAGTGGGGGGTAATAGACTATTTTTCACATTTCAGTCAGTGTGTATGACAGACAGAGTAGACGGTAAGAATGGGTTTCTCTGCTGGGTCAGAGTGTTCACAATATCCATCTCCATATCTTTCTCAGTGAGAGCAAAAGACCCTTTATGAAGAACAATTCAGGGTGAATGTTTGATGTGCTAGTTTGACGGCGTTCAATTGCAGTCCTTTCATAATGTATCCGTTGTGCTTGGCTTTTTGTTCCTCCTGGGTGTATGTACTGTATGTGTGTGTGCACGTGTGTCTGTGTGTGTGTTTGTGGTGCAAGCCTGGGTATTACTCCTGCAGCTCACATTACATACAATTGAAGCTATTTTCTAGCGTCTTCTCTCTCTCTCTCCCTGCCTCTCTCTCTCTCCCTGCCTCTCTCTCTCTCCCTGCCTCTCTCTTCCTGCCTCTCTCTTCCTGCCTCTCTCTTCATACCTCTCTCTTCCTGCCTCTCTCTCCGTCCGCTTCTCTCTCTCTCTCTTCCTGCCTCTCTCTTCCTGCCTCTCTCTTCCTGCCTCTTTCTTCCTGCCTCTCTCTTCCTGCCTCTCTCTCCCTGCCTCTCTCTTCCTGCCGCTCTCTCCGTCCGCCGCTCTCTCTGCCCGGGGAGGGAATGTATTTCACGGTTAGGTGAGAGGTTCCTGCTCTCAATACTGTTCTGCTAATTATCCAGTGCATGTATTTAAGAGGTCTCTGTTCCTCTCAGCTTTCTCTCTCGCTCTGGGTAATCACATATTCCAGACCAGGATCTTTCATTAGACAGGACCCAAGCTGTTCAGTTAACTGTTAACTGTCTCAACAGAAAACTTAAACTGCCTATTGGATGAAGGTTAATTCTTGTCTGCTGTTCTTGTCTTGTTGTTTGTCGACTGTCTTGTGTAAGCTGTTTGTTGTTGTGATTTGAGAGATCTGTGGTATCTCAATGTTTTGTGAGAATGCAGTTGGGAAGTCATTAGAGTTAATGCAGACAACTACCAGTTAATAACCTATAAAAAATGCATGAGGCACTAAAGAGCAGAGTTTCCCATCCTATCCTAGCCTTACCCCCGGTTCTAGCAGCCTATGGCCAACTACAGTGGGGAGAACAAGTATTTGATACACTGCCGATTTTGCAGGTTTTCCTACTTACAAAGCATGTAGAGGTCTGTCATTTTTATCATAGGTACACTTCAACTGTGAGAGACGGAATCTAAAACAAAAATCCAGAAAATCACATTGTATGATTTTTAAGTAATTCATTTGCATTTTATTGCATGACATAAGTATTTGATCACCTACCAACCAGTAAGAATTCCGGCTCTCACAGACCTGTTAGTTTTTCTTTAAGAAGCCCTCCTGTTCTCTACTCATTACCTGTATTAACTGCATCTGTTTGAACTCGTTACCTGTATAAAAGACACCTGTCCACACACTCAATCAAACAGACTCCAACCTCTCCACAATGGCCAAGACCAGAGAGCTGTGTAAGGACATCAGGGATAAATTGTAGACCTGTACAAGGCTGGGATGGGCTACAGGACAATAGCCAAGCAGCTTGGTGAGAAGGCAACAACTGTTGGCACAATTATTAGAAAATGGAAGAAGTTCAAGATGACGGTCAATCACCCTCGGTCTGGGGCTCCATGCAAGATCTCACCTCGTGGGGCATCAATGATCATGAGGAATGTGAGGGATCAGCCCAGAACTACACGGCAGGACCTGGTCAATGACCTGAAGAGAGCTGGGACCACAGTCTCAAAGAAAACCATTAGTAACACACTACGCCGTCATGGATTAAAATCCTGCAGCGCACGCAAGGTCCCCCTGCTCAAGCCAGCGCATGTCCAGGCCCGTCTGAAGTTTGCCAATGACCATCTGGATGATCCAGAGGAGGAATGGGAGAAGGTCATGTGGTCTGATGAGACAAAAATAGAGCTTTTTGCTCTAAACTCCACTCGCCGTGTTTGGAGGAATAGAAGGATGAGTACAACCCCAAGAACACCATCCCAACCGTGAAGCATGGAGGTGGAAACATCATTCTTTGGGGATGCTTTTCTGCAAAGGGGACAGGACGACTGCACCGTATTGAGGGGAGGATGGATGGGGCCATGTATCGCGAGATCTTGACCAACAACCTCCTTCCCTCAGTAAGAGCATTGAAGATGGGTCGTGGCTGGGTCTTCCAGCATGACAACGACCCGAAACACACAGCCAGGGCAACTAAGGAGTGGCTCCGTAAGAAGCATCTCAAGGTCCTGGAGTGGCCTAGCCAGTCTCCAGACCTGAACCCAATAGAAAATCTTTGGAGGGAGCCGAAAGTCCGTATTGCCCAGCGACAGCCCCGAAACCTGAAGGATCTGGAGAAGGTCTGTATGGAGGAGTGGGCCAAAATCCCTGCTGCAGTGTGTGCAAACCTGGTCAAGAACTACAGGAAACGTATGATCTCTGTAATTGCAAACTAAGGTTTCTGTACCAAATATTCAGTTCTGCTTTTCTGATGTATCAAATACTTATGTCATGCAATAAAATGCAAATTAATTACTTAAAAATCATACAATGTGATTTTCTGGATTTTTGTTTTAGATTCCTTCTCTCACAGTTGAAGTGTACCTATGATAAAAATTACAGACCTCTACATGCTTTGTAAGTAGGAAAACCTGCAAAATTGTCAGTGTATCAAATACTTGTTCTCCCCACTGTATGTTCTCTTCAGCCATTTTCCCTCTCCAGAGTGTGGTGTTGTGGTGTATTGCTGTAGTGTTGTGTTTGCTAGTGTGGGTCTGTATTTTAGTCCGCTTGCTGCTTCTGCTGGTTCTAGCAACAGCATCAATGTTAATCTACACTGAACAAAAATATAAATGCAACATGTAAATTGTTGGGCCCACGTTTCATGAGCTGACATAAAAGATCCCCGAAAATGTCCATATGCACAAAAAGTGTATTTCTCTAAAATGTTTTGCACAAATTTGTTTACATCCCTGTTAGTGAGCATTTCTCCTTTGCGAAGATAATCCATCCACCTGACAGCTGTGGCATATAATAAACTGATTAAACTGATTAAACAGCTTGATCATTACACAGGTGCACCTTGTGCTGGGGACAATAAAATGCCACTCTATAATGTGAAGTTTCAAATTATGAGGGAACGTGCAATTTGCATGCTGACTGCAGGAATGTCAGAGAATTTCATGTTTATTTCTCTACAATAAGCCGCCTCCAATGTCGTTTTAGAGAATTTGGCAGTACGTCCAACCGACTTCACAACCGCAGACCACGTGTATGGCGTCATGTGGGCGAGCGGTTTGCTGATGCCAACGTTGTGAACAGAGTGCCCCATGGTGGCGGTGGGGTTATGGTATGGGCAGGCAGGCATAATCTATGGATAATCAACACAATTGCATTTTATTGATGGCAATGTGAATGCACAGAGGTATCGTGACGAGTTCCTGAGGCCCTTTGTCATGACATTCATCCGCCGCCATCACCTCATGTTTCAGCTTGATAATGCACAGCCCCATGTCGCAAGGATCTGTACACAATTACTGGAAGCTGAAAATATCCGAGTTATTCCATGGCCTGCATACTCACCAAATATTTCACCCATTGAGCATGTTTGGGATGCTCTGGATCAATGTGTATGAAAGCGTGCTCCAACTTCGCACAGCCATTGAAGAGGAGTGGGACAACATTCCACAGGCCACAATCAACAGCCTGATTAACACTATGCGAAGGAGATGTGTCGCGTTGCATGAGCCAAATGGTGGTCCCACCAGATACTGACTGGTTTTCTGATCCACGCCCCAACCTTTTTGGTATCTGTGACCAACAGATGCATATCTGTATTCCCAGTCATGTGAAATCCATAGATTAGGACCTAATGCATTTATTTCAATTGACTGATTTCCTTATATGAACTGTTACTCAGTAAAATCTTTGGAATTGTTGCACGTTGTGTTTATATTTTTATTCAGTATAATTCACTCTCTTTGAGTTGATGACTAGCCAGCCGAGAACAGCAGAGAGACACTTCTGTTTTCTGGAGCCAGTCAATGACCTTTACCCTTCTGTTCTGTTTGCTCTTCTCACTGTGTTTATCTCTCGTGTGTTCCTATTGGTTGAATGGCCTCCTGTTGTGACTGTGCACTGGTGGAGCGAGCGCCGCTCCCCCCGGACAGCCATCCTGAAACACGCTGGTGGGCCCCTCTTGCATGAATAGGTATTTTATTTTCCTTCATCCCTCTCAGAGGACCGTCACCTAGCTTCTTCATCCGTGCTCATAGTCTACTTTTCATTTACCAAACCAAAAAGAATGCACATTTAGATTATGATTTTTCTGCATCAATCACGGATGGATGGACAATGCCAGTGCTTCTCCAAATATTCAGGTTGGCTAATTTCACTGAACGTTTGCCTGTGAAGCCAACCTTGGTTCTTGATGTAACTGTGTGTCAAATCTGTTGGACGACATAAAGTTCATATGGAACCACCCATCAGTCAAAGCCTGATACACATCGGTTGTTGTGAGGGTTTAGACCCTGTAGCACTGGTATTTGGGCCCCGCCTCCTCCATATCAGTCATCAGGACGCTGTCATCACCATGTGAACCGTGGGATAGCTGGGTCTCACACTGGGCTGGGCCATCCTCCTCTCATCCTCCTCCCATCCATCCCGTTTCCACACTCCTCTCCAGTTTCACTGCCTTTCTTTCTGTTGGCCTCATCACCATCACATTCAACAAACATTCAGTCTATCTAGCTATACCAGGCTGTATTTCAATGTTTCTGTTGTATTGGACAACCAGGCCATATCATTTAGTGCCATGGAACTGGCTCATTGATTAATATGTTTTGTTTTGTAATGTATTTGTTTTGTAATGTATAGTACATTTACAGTATTAGGCAAGACTGCCTTCTCGTTTTGTGTACCAGAGGCATGGAATATTCTACAATTTATGCCTCATCTAGATATGTTAGTGCCACTGAATTAATTAAACATTTTGATGGGAGACTCTGTTACAGAGGAGTGTAAATGCTTTTTTTTAGGCTGGATCATGTTGTTGAATTCTATTATATTGTTGTATATTTTAATTCTGTAATGTATTGATTGTTGCTGCCTTCTTGGTCAGGTCTCTCTGGGTCTCAATGGGCTTTTCCTGGTTAAATCAAGGTTAAATAAAAATGAATAAACATTTCGGATGTACATTTTTTTTGATTGGTTTTTATTCGACTCATTGGCATGGTTTCTATTAGTGGAATAGGTCCTGGAAGTTAAAGTGTGATGTCTGTCTACCTGTTGATACCCCGCCCCAAAAGCTCTCTAGTTCTTAAAGTCAAGATCAGCCTGTAGATAAATCACCCAGGTTCATTACCCAATGAAAGCTTAAGACCAGACCCCCCTAATGTTATGTCAAGGGAGCCTTAAAATAGAGCCTTCAAGTCTTCCATGCTAAACAGGGGAGAGAGCTGGGTAATAGCAGAGGTTCCTCCATTTATACTCACCTTAAAATCACACTCTTTTTGTGAAAGAGGAACTGTGGAAAGTAAGTAACTGTTCCGACACGAAACATCCCCACATTGTTGATGTGTGTGGTAGACTGCAGAGCTGGTGAGTATGGATGTGGACCCTATGTCATGGGTCTGGGTCTGGCCTGTCCATTCAGCACTTTTCTCTGGGGGATTCAGTTGGGATCAAGCTGGCACTATGCTGCTGGATAATACAGGACTCTGCAATCAAAATAGGCTTTGTTAACCCCACTGCCAAGTAAGATCACTACAGCTGATCACAAGTTACAGTACAATACTAAACAGAAACACAACATGATGGTGGATGCACTTGTTGTACGCTAAAGAGAAGTTTTCAGTGATTTAGAATGGATTGCTGTTTGTTTGTAAATGTAGGATGGATTTCTGGTAGACATAGGGTGAATTCCAAATGGCATCCTAATTCCTATATGGTGCACTACTTTGAAGAGTTGTGTAATAGGTACAGGCAAAATGATGGTCTGGGACTATGCATGGACTAGCAGGCTGGCCAGTACTGTGTGATACAGGTTGTATTGTAATGGCAAAGGCAGTAGAGTGGTTTGGAGAGCAGAAAGCTGTATAAAGGTTTTTGTTGTGCTGGAGGACTGGGCAGTGTAGTAGTTTGGGGTGGAACTGTGTTGGGAAAAGGCTGATCTGTGTTGTAATTGGACAGTAGGTTGTCGGTGGCAGCGTTGGCCCCCTATCAGGGCCGGATGGGGGAGATTAGCCTTGTGGTGGGGCGTTGGGGTGGGCAGATTTACAGTAGGGTCCAGACAGGAGGGCAAGCCCATTACACTATACTGTAGAGACAGATCTACTCTAGCCTGTAGCAGCCAGCGACCAGGGTAAGGCTAATTATGAGGTTTCTCTTTGTGTTGTGCTTGTCTCACTGTGTGTTTTTGTACTATGTATGTCTCTCGTGTGCATATGGGTGAGAGGTTGTGTTTTGTAACAATGCTATAGCTAGGCAAACTGGGTACGCTATGTTGAGTTACTGTAAGTTTGTGTGAAATTAGTTTGTGCCCAAGGGTATTAATGAGGAATTTGCTGTGCATTGGGACTTGTAAAACACTTCAAATATAGAGACGGAACTGACTACTTGTCTAACTTTAAAACCAATGCTTCTTCATGCGTGGCGTGTTGCATCAGCATCTTTAGTGTAGAGACAATGGTGCCTCTTGCTTTTGTTATTATTTTTGTAAGTTCTGGTGATGGCTTTGAGTCCCATTGTGAGCTAATATGCTAACTTGCTCTCTCTGATTCTTCATTTGCAGAACGTACCCTTTGACCCCTCAACCCCTCCATCCCATCTTTCCCATCCTTTTTTTGGTTCTGATGTGTCTCTTCTCTTCTCTCCACAGGCGAGCCACACAGGAATGCGCTCCTACATTTACAATAAGAACTCTGTGATTGGCTCGCAGGCAGAGCACGGTGGGATGAGGACGTACTTCTTCAGTGCCGACACGCAGGAGGACATGAATGGTTGGATCCGAGCCATGAATCAGGCTGCTCTCATGCAGAGTCAAGGCATCAAGAGGTTAGTCCCTCCCTTCCAGGCCATTCCTTGTTGTCCCCAATAGTCCCCTCTGTAGTGTCCCCAATAGTCTCATCTGTAGTTATCCCAATAGGCTCCTCTGTAGTTATCCCAATAGGCTCCTCTGTAGTTATCCCAATAGGCTCCTCTGTAGTGTCCCCAATAGGCTCCTCTGTAGTTATCCCCAATAGTCTCCTCTGTAGTTATCCCCAATAGTCTCCTCTGTAGTTATCCCCAATAGTCTCATCTGTAGTCATCCCCAATAGTCTCCTCTTTAGTTATCCCCAATAGTCTCATCTGTAGTTATCCCCAATAGTCTCATCTGTAGTTATCCCCAATAGGCTCCTCTGTAGTTATCCACAATAGTCTCATCTGTAGTCATCCCAATAGTCTCCTCTTTAGTTATCCACAATAGTCTCATCTGTAGTCATCCCAATAGTCTCCTCTTTAGTTATCCCCAATAGTCCCCTCTGTAGTGTCCCCAATAGTCTCATCTGTAGTGTCCCCAATAGTCTCATCTGTAGTTATCCCAATAGGCTCCTCTGTAGTTATCCACAATAGTCTCATCTGTAGTCATCCCAATAGTCTCCTCTTTAGTTATCCCCAATAGTCTCATCTGTAGTTATCCCCAATAGTCTCCTCTGTAGTTATCCCCAATAGTCTCCTCTGTAGTTATCCCCAATAGTCTCCTCTGTAGTTATCCCCAATAGTCTCCTCTGTAGTTATCCCCAATAGTCTCCTCTGTAGTTATCCCCAATAGTCTCCTCTGTAGTTATCCCCAATAGTCTCCTCTGTAGTTATCCCCAATAGTCTCCTCTGTAGTTATTCCCAATAGTCCCTTCTAGTTATCCCCAATAGTCTCCTCTGTAGTCATCCCTAATAGTCCCCTGTAGTTATTCCCAATAGTCTCCTCTGTAGTGTCCCAAATATTCTCCTTTTGTAGTTATCCCCAATAGTCCCCTCTAGTTATCCCCAATAGTCCCCTCTAGTTATCCCCAATAGTCTCCTCTGTAGTTATCCCCAATAGTCTCCTCTGTAGTTATCCACAATAGTTTCCCTGTAGTGTCCCAAATAGTCTCTTTGTAGTTATCCCCAATAGTCCCCTCTAGTTATCCCCAATAGTCCCCTCTAGTTATCCCCAATAGTTTCCCTGTAGTGTCCCAAATAGTCTCTTTGTAGTTATCCCCAATAGTCCCCTCTAGTTATCCCTAATAGTCTCCTCTGTAGTTATCCACAATAGTTTCCCTGTAGTGTCCCAAATAGTCTCTTTGTAGTTATCCCCAATAGTCCCCTCTAGTTATCCCCAATAGTCCCCTCTAGTTATCCCCAATAGTCCCCTCTAGTTATCCCCAATAGTCTCCTCTGTAGTTATCCCCAATAGTCTCCTCTGTAGTTATCCCCAATAGTCTCCTCTGTAGTTATCCCCAATAGTCCCCTCTGTAGTTATCCCCAATAGTCTCCTCTGTAGTTATCCCCAATAGTCTCCTCTGTAGTTATCCCCAATAGTTCCCTCTGTAGTTATCCCCAATAGTCTCCTCTGTAGTTATCCCCAATAGTCCCCTCTGTAGTTATCCCCAATAGTCTCCTCTGTAGTTATCCCCAATAGTCTCCTCTGTAGTTATCCCCAATAGTCCCCTCTGTAGTTATCCCCAATAGTCTCCTCTGTAGTTATCCCCAATAGTCTCCTCTGTAGTTATCCCCAATAGTCTCCTCTGTAGTTATCCCCAATAGTCTCCTCTGTAGTTATCCCCAATAGTCTCCTCTGTAGTTATCCCCAATAGTCTCCTCTGTAGTTATCCCCAATAGTCTCCTCTGTAGTTATTCCCAATAGTCCCCTCTAGTTATCCTCAATAGTCTCCAATGTAGTTTTTCCCAATAGTCTCCTCTAGTTATCCCCAATAGTCCCCAGTAAACCCAATGCCTCCTAGTCCAAACAGGGATCCACCAGTACCTCTCCCAGTAGACCTCAGCCTCCCTCTCTCTTCCTATCACCTTCTCAGCACAAAGCAAAGCACATTTTTCCCAGTCTGATCTTGATCATGTGCCTGTAGAAACATTAGCAAAGTGCCTAACTGTTGGGGTTGTAGGTGGGAGTGTGCCTGGCCTGGCTTGGCTTAGCTTGACTGGGACTCAGTGAGCAGTCATCCATGGCAGGACAGGCGTAGCTGATCTGATAGTGTCTCCTCTCCTGTGCTGTGGGATGGATGGGATGTGAGTTCTGAGCATGGGCCAGTCTCAGGGCATAGACAAGGTTCCTCTCTCTACTCCATCACAGGGCACAAACACGTCTGCGTCCCAAATGGCACCCTATTCCCTATATAGTGCACTACTGATTAGATCCCCATGGGCCCTGGTCAAAAGTAGTGCAGTATATAGGGAATAAAGAATAGCTGTTTCAATTAAAAGGAGAAAAAGTTATGGTTTGGCCAAACAGGTTATGGTTTGGTTAGATGAATGACATAGCTTGTGGTGTAGGAGAAATGAAGTGTACATACATGATGTGACTGATCTGGACTGGCATTCTACAGCTGAGAGGGAAGGTTGGATCTGATGTTTTGTGAAACAATACCATCTAGTGGCCAACGCTGCTCGGTGCTCATTAGCAGCTCCAAGGGAAGCTATTTCTCCTGAAAATCAATGTCTGAATCTACTGCTAGTGCTACATTATAATGTTATCAGGATGTCAGCATTATCATGTAGACAGATTAGACAGCAAGCTAGAACTTGGAATTCCAGTAGAACATTAGCTAACACTCGTTTACAGTACCAGTCAAAAGTTTGTACACACCTACTCATTCAAGGGTTGTTCTTTACATCAAAACTATGAAATAACCCATAAGGAATCATGTGTTAACCAAAAAAGTGTTAAACAGATTATTCTAAGTTGCCACCTAAGTTGCCACTTGATGACAGCTTTACAACAGCTTTACACACTCTTGGCATGCTCTCAACAAGCTTCACCTGAAATGCTTTTCCAACAGTCTTGAAGGAGTTCCCACATATGCTGAGCTGCGTTCCTTCACTCTGCTGTCCAACTCATCCCAAACCATCTCAATTGGGTTGAGTTCGGTCATCTGATGCAGCAGTCCATCACTCTCCTTCTTGGTCAAATAGCCCTTACACAGCCTGGAGGTGTGTTGGGTCATTGTCCTGTTTGAAAACAAATGATAGTCCCACTAAGCTCAAACCAGATGGGATGGTGTATCGCTGCAGAATGCTGTGGCAGCCATGCTGGCTAAGTGTGCCTTGAATTCTAAATAAATCACAGACAGTGTCACCAGAAAAGAACCCCCCCACCATCACACCTCCTCCATGCTTCACGGTGGGAACTACACATGTGGAGATCATCCGTTCACCTACTCGGCGTCTCACAAAGACCCGGCGGTTGGAACCAAAAATGTAAAATTTGGACTCATCAGACCAAAGGACAGATTTCCACTGGTCTAATGTTCATCGCTCGTATTTCTTGGCCCAAGCAAGTCTATTCTTCTTATTGGTGTCCTTTAGTAGTGGTTTCTTTGCAGTAATTTGACCATGAAGGCCTGATTCACGCAGTCTCCTCTGAACAGTTGATGTTGAGATGTGACTGTTACTTGAACTCTGTGAAGCATTTATTGGGGCTGCAATTTCAGAATTTCTGACATTTTCTGGATTGTCTAACCTTCATGTCTTAAAGTAATGATGGACTGTCGTTTCTCTTTGCTTATTTCAGCAGTTTTTTCCATAATATGGACTTGGTCTTTTACCAATAGGGCTATCTTCTGTATAACACCCCTACCTTGTCACAACACAACTGATTGGCTCAAACACATTAAGAAGGAAAGAAATTCCACAAATTAACTTTTAAGAAGGCACACCTGTTAATTGAAATGCATTCCAGGTACCTTATGAAGCTGGTTGAGAGAATACGGGTGGCTACTTTGAAGAATTTCAAATTTGATTTGTTTAACACTTTTTTGGTTAGTTCATGGTTCCATATGTGTTATTTCATAGTTTTGATGTCTTCACTATTATTCTACAATGTAGAAAATAGCCAAAATAAAGAAAAAGCCTTGAATGAGTAGGTGTGTCCAAACTTTTAACTGGTACTGTATGTCTGAATATGCTCTGAACTTTGAAACTGAGTTCAAAACTGTCCATTGAGGACCTGCCCTGTCAATATTTGTAATCTAAAAAATGTGTGATTTGTTAGATGTGTATAGTGTTGGTCTGGGAATCAGATAAATTATATCTCAGATGAATGACTCCCTGCAGAGGGAGAGAGTCTCATACATTCATCTGTGGGACAAATTAATGATCACTAGAGCTATTACACAGAGTCATTGATGAAGAGGCTACCCCAAGCTATTTGTTTAAAGACAAAATGGCTGTCATTTTGACTCTCAAGGGGAACCCAGCCTGCCTCCGATTCAAAGAGCCTCACTTAGTTACACTCCCCTCTCCATGAAAATATGTGGGTGTTAAAAACATATTGAAATCCCCTCCCTGTAGTCTCCCTTCCCTCTTTGGAGGAACTCACTAATGAATAAAGGACATTTGAATGCTTTCACTAGTATCACTCAAGTGGGAAATAGGATTGAGAGTCAGTCAAATCAGGTTAATGGAGGTGTCCATGTACTTTACCATAATGTGCTGGGGACAATAGAAGGCCACTCTAAAATGTGCAGTTTTGTCACACAACACAATGAGACATGTCTCAAGTTTTGAGGGAATGTGCAATTGGCATGCTGAATGCAGGAATGTCTACCAGAGCTGTTGCCAGAGAATGTTATGTTAATTGTTCTACCATAAACTGCCACTAGGCCCACCCATGGCCGCGCCCCTTCCCAGTGATGTGAAATCCATAAATTCATTCATTCATTTAAATTGACTAAAATCCTTGAAATTGTTGCATGTTGCGTTTATATTTCTGTTCAGTGTATTAGCTTGTCACTAACCATGTCACACTGAGCTGATTAATCATGTCAGTTGTTTCTAATGTCCAGGGGTTGGTGTGATAGAAACGCCATGTTTGCCCGTTGTCTTTAGCCTAGGTAACTGTAAAGTGCCTCTGTTATAGTCCAGTATCCCTGTTGACCTCTATCGCCTCTCACCCCTCACAGAGAGGCAGTCACAGAGAGACCAGAAATGTCAGTGCAGCAGGCAGTACCACAGACCAACCACGTTAACAACAACAACACCAGTAAGAGCCCCTCCCAGTCGCGTTCAGGGAGCCTCCAGCGGCCCGAGAGAGAGGAGCCTCCGGAGGGGGAGATCCGACTGAGCCAGGGGGACGAGGAGAGGTACGTGTTGGAGGCTCCTAGAAAGCTCAGCCATCCAGCCACGGAGGTAGAGGTAGACAGGCTCTCCCCAGACACTCTCCCTGGCCCCTCACACCCCAGGAATGGCCAGGCCCACACAGTCCTCGCCACGCTGCCCCCTGAGCAGAATGGGAACGTCGTGTATAAGAGGGGCTTTGTCCCACGGACAGCCACAGAGAAGCAGGTGCAGAGGAAGACTGCTCTGGCTCAGGTGGAGCACTGGGTCAAAGTACAGAAGGGAGATCCCAAGAGGTCAGTCAGAAGACCTACATTACTCATCTAATCTAATCTTTACTCTTATCCTGAGCATAATCTTATCCTTAGCTTCAGTGATGATAACCCTAACCATCACAGGAGGTTGATGGCATCTTAATTGTGGAGAACGGGTTCGCTGTAATGGTGGGAGTGGAATAGGTGGAATGGTATCAAATACATCAAGCACATGATTTCCATGTGTTTGATGCCATTCCCTTTTTTCCGTTCCGGACATTATTATGAGCCGTTCTCCCCTTAGCAGCCTGCTGTGCTAACTATAGCCTCAGCCCATGCCCCAATGTCAACCATTCAATTGACATACTGTATTGTAACAAACTTTTTATAAATGTCTCCCCCTGGTGGCGATTGTGAATGTCTCAGCTCTGAACTGCTTTTTCACTGTCACTTACTTAAATGCACTTTAGTTTCAACTCAGTATTGATGCTCATTTATGTACCTGGTGAAATAAGTAGACTGCACAGTTTGTAAAAGGCTTTATCCCTGTTTCCTAACCTTAGCAACACACCTACTACTGAGTACGCCCTCCCCCTTCCTCGGCGGACGCCTCCCCTGCAGCCTAAGGCCGTGGTAGTAGAGGCCTACCAGACATTGCCAAAGACCCCCAGACTCCCGTCTGGCGGGAGCTCCCCTTCGGCGCCCCGCAACCTGCCCAGCGACTACAAATACGCCCACGACCGGCTCAGCCACTTCCGCATGTCCACCGATGAGCGCATGGCCACCAAGGAGGGCATGGTATGGCAGCTGTATGAGTGGCAGCAGCGCCAGCAGTTCCGCCACGGCAGCCCCACGGCGCCCATCTACACCGGGCCAGACTTCCTGGACACAGCCTCCTTCAGGGTCATTGTGGAGCTGCCTCGCTCCATCTCTGTGCCCCCTTCCCCCTGTGAAGTCCCCCCATCTGTCCCCACCTTCAAACCACTGTCCCCACACAGGCCACACACCCCCTCAGACAGGGTGACGGTCAGGCCGCTGGATGAGGTGCCACCTGGGGAGTCCCCCACCGGCTCCAGTTCTCCTAGACGGGTGTTTTCTCAGCTCTCTAAGGTAGGACTCTGACCCACTGGGGTTTAAAGGGTTAAAGAGGCTGGTTTACCAGCCTGGGACTGGCACAACACTAAATGTTTCACAGCTAAGGAACGTTCATCTTTCATAAAAGGGTTTAATTCTCACAGTTACTGAGGTCATTTTGTTTGTAGTGAATTTCCAATTCATCTCTCTCTTAGAGGAATAATAACTTTGACACATTAACCGTTAGAGAAAGGGCCAACCATGGGAAGATGAGCATGAGAAGTAGCCCTGCTGTAATTTCCCGGCATCTTCACTTTGATGCCGGTCACAAGCTCCGAAGGATTCACACAGTCCACACCCAGGCCCTCTACACAGGTGGTAGGGTGTGTGTGTGAGTGGGAGCCTCCCCATCGCCCATTCCTCCCATCTCCCAGCACGGCCCGGCCCAGTCTCTGGGCTCAGACACCCACCAGCCTGTGTGGCCGTGTGTGTGCGAGTGTGTGACCCCCTGTGACAAGGCACTGTCCTACGCCATCCGCACCCTGTGCTGTCTCCCTGCCGTCTCCCACACCCCCCACATGTGAGGCTGTCTCTACAAGGCTGCACCACACCAGCCTCCACGCAGCCCTTATCGCAATCCCACTGTCCTCACGCCAAGTAAACAGAATGTCCCAGCCTCTGTTTCCTCATCATTCACCCATAACGCCAAGTCACTAATTATGTGTCTCAAATAGAACACTGCCGCTCCACTTGCTCACAGAATAATCATAAACACTCAGAGGAAAAGTATTTTTTTAATGAGCCACAGTGTGTGTGTGAGACCATCCAAGAAAGCAATGGTTTATGGGTACTACATTTAGTCTACAGATGAACTTTGTTTTGGTGGATCCAGCATCTTTTAGACTGGTGATGTCTTTTTGGCTTGATTGTGCATTTCAGGGCTGTGTTCCATGTACCTCCTATGGAATATCACACAAGTGTATGTGTCTGTGTGTTTGTGTGTGTGTGTGTGTGTGTGTTTGTTATTAGCGGCTAATTCAATTTGCCCAGGGCCTCTCAGCACCCTGTAAACATCTCCACTGTATCTCAACCATCAGCAACGGTCTCGTTCTTCTGATCTTACATTTAAATGAAAAACCTATTATACAGCAAAAAAAGATTGGCTTGGGAATCTCTGAGGGAATGGCTCACAGTGCTTCTCTCGCTGGTAGCAAACAAATGTTATTTTAAGAAGGCAGGTTGGGGATAATTTATGTGTAGTTAATTCAATCTCTTGTTGGTTGTGTCTTTTTAAGGTTCTGTGAAGGGCCTAGCCAAGGAATTCTGTGTGTTAAGCAAAAATGTCAAACCTTCCAAACCCTGTAGCAACTTAAACTGGGGGCACACTTTATTTCAAATAAGAGGAGGAAGGATGGAAATAAATACATGGATAGAAGAAAAAATATGCTGTGTGCACAAATGAGTTTGTTAAGTTGCAGGCATTCCCTTTAAGTTTGGGGTGCTACATATCAGAATGCCCAGTAGCGGGGACAGAAAGCCAGGAACAATCTGAACCACACTGCAGGGATATTCATCCTTGTAAATGTTCATTTATGATTTGCCATTCTGTTTGATCTGTGAAATGGGATATGTAGCCTAATAACTTGTTGATGTCTTTGTTTTCCCACAGACTAGTCAGCTGGAGAGACGGTCAATGCCAGCCATGGGCTACATCACACACACAGTCAGCGCACCAAGCTTGCATGGGAAAACGGTACAGCTTCTGTCTTGTTCATTTATCTTCATCACACACCCAGTTTAAACTATTCTCTGCTTTATATTAGGACTATTAAAGATGAATGCTGAAGGGAACGTCAATGTAATACATTTCAGTCAGAAAGCAGCACTATTTTCAGCTGGTGGATTCAGTGCTGTTCTGCTCTGAAGGGCCTTGTGTGGGTGACGGGGAGAGAGGAGCAGGTATTGTGGTAGGATGCTTAGGCCCACAGCTCTCTGGGGCCTGAAGAGCTGAGCCCTCACTGCTGCCACCTGGTGGCCAGGTGTTGAAGTGCTCTCTCTCTGTCCCTCCCTCTCTTCCTCTCCCTGGCCTGGGCCTGACCCTACTGCAGCCGGAGGAGCTGACCCTGCTGCTCATTCAGCTCAGGAGTCACCAGGCCAAGATGGCTGGTGTGCACGGCGACGCCCTCCACCACCTACATCACAACGGCCTCCTAGGCCCCAGCCTGCAGGTCAGGCCCCCTCGTATCCTCCCCCCTGCAGCCGCCCTGCCCTGCAGCCCCACTCCAATGAATTGTGGATCCCCAGCCCCCAGCCAAATCCCCATCACCCGCAGTCTGTGTCTCTGCTAGTGTTTTGGTCCCAGCTCCATCATTCATTGGACTGTGTGGTGTGTTGGTCGTGTCTGTTGTACTAGTGGCTTAGGTGCTCCCCTGTTAGCATGGACTGTCTGCAGCTATAGATACACCAGCCTGTGTTGTGTTTGAATGGACGGCCTCACTCATCTGTCGGCATAATGTAGCGCTCTGTTGAGCGTTATAGAGACGTGTTTCATTTGATTTGTTAAAAAACAAACATGATGTTGCTCCCAAGCTTCATATCAAGCATGTTGCTTGTTGACTATGCACCGTGCCTGTCTTCACATACATATACTCTAGCCTTATCTTCTGTTGTTTGAGGTCTTTGCAAACCTGGATAACTACAATGAGAAATGTATTTGTGACTTTTCTTACACATTTCCCCTCTAAGTCCTGGTTGTGTTGAACTGTGTGTATCTGAGAGGTCACTCTTATTAGTGTAAAGTGACCCTGGGTATACAGGCTGGCTCAGGAGTGTGTCTCCCTAGAGCAGGGGTAGGCAACTACATTCAGCCGCGGGACGATTTCTGTTGGAGCGAATGGTCAGGGGGGCTGGAACTTAATTATAATAATTTGTACACTGAAAATTGTATTCTATTTGAAGTAATACCTTGATTACACAGAGTCATGATCACATATGTCTCTTTTTTTATATGTGGGAATACTTGGGAACAGATTTCCTAAATTAAACTGAATTCCTGGTGATTTTACAGTCTCCTTTTTGACCAAAAAATAAATACAATAAAAAAGATGCCTGTTGCCGACCCCTGCCGTAGAAGAGCCAGTCCAAACACAGTGCTCTGTTCTCAGACCTGCACACCACAGTGACGCTGTAAAGGTGCTCAATGACAACCATGCTCAGTCTCTCTCCATCAACGCTTATGTTCTCTTCATCCTCATGTGGACATCATTTACCCATGCCAGAGATTTGGTGGCGAACTGAATTACAAGCAGTGTACTGCCCTATGAAATGCTTAAGCTATTTGTGTAAGCATCCCTAAACTATTTAGATAGCAGCCCTACACTACAATCTAGTTTGGTGTAAATTCTCATAATATAACTGAATCAATCTGCCTGATTTTTCTGTACTATTTTGCCTCACTAATATTCATTTGACTGTGGTGATATGATCTCTCCAATGAGAATGAAGTAGAGATATAGAGTTGTGCTGTAACAGCACCTGACTAGTCTTCCTATACTATAGTCTCCTAGCATCCTTTGCAGTCTTGTGATCTGTCTCTCCATTCCTCATTGTCTGTCAGGCAGATGATACTTACATGCAACTGAAGAAGGACCTGGATTATCTCGATCTGAAGGTGGGCCCCAAGAGAAAAGATCACGTAAATGATGATTTATCTCTCTTCCTCCTCTCTCCTCTGTAGCCTGCATCCTGCTCTTCCTTCCACTGTCTACAGTGTCAGTCTCTTCCTCATTCACACACCTCCTTCTGCTGCTCTCTCCTCTTCTTTCTGACCTCGTTCCTCAGGGCTGTGTGGTTTAGGTTGATGTTGGAATTTAAACTGTCTTCTGTGTGTTTTAACCACTGTTGTTTTTGTTACTAATGCTCTGTATACTGAGAATAATGCTATGCTGCATTCATCTGTGTCTTTACTATCAATTCAGCAAAGAAAACAACTTGAGTGCAATATGATCTCATACATAAAATGATATGATTATTGGCTACAGTATAAATTATAAAATGTTCTATATTGTGTCAAAGCTAGCTATCCTTGCAATTGGATAAAAGTACATTGGGAATAGCACATGTTCACCTTGAAAACTTGGGGTCAAAATATCATACCTCCACTGATGGTAAATGAAGTTTCAAGCAGCACAGTACTACATGTCAAAAACTACATTTTGCATCATGTAAATTTCACTTCCCATCAAGCAGTGCTGCTAAAAGAGACCTACAATGGGCGCGTTCGACATTGCAGCCGACTTTAAAGGCGAGTCGAGACTGACTGATCTACAAATCACCTTGCATCCTACAGTAAATAACTACACAATATTATTTGAAGATCAGTCAGTCAGTAACAATTTAACCATGATACATCACGGATTTGATGCACTCGAGCCCAGAAAATATCTTGCTGCTGTGCGGCTTCATATACACTACCGGTCATAAGTTTTAGAACACCTACTCATTCAATGGTTTTTATTTTATTTTGACTATTTTCTACATTGTAGAATAATAGTGAAGACATCAAAACTATGATATAACACATATGGAATCATGTAGTAACCAAAAAAGTGTTAAACAAATGAAAATGTATTTTATATTTGAGATTCTTCCAATAGCCATCATTTGCCTTGATGACAGCCTTGCACACTCTTGGCATTCTCTCAACCAGCTTCATGAGGTAGTCACCTGGAATGCATTTCAAATAACAGGTGTGCCTTCTTAAAAGTCCATTTGTGGAATTTATTTATGCATTGGAGCCAATCAGTTGTGTTGTGACAAGGTAGGGGGGGACAAACAGAAGATAGCCCTATTTAGTAAAATACCAAGTCCATATTATGGCAAGAACAGCTCAAATAAGCAAAGAGAAACGACAGTCCATCATTACTTCAAGACATGAAGATTAGTCAATACGGAAAATATTAAGAACTTTGAAAGTTTCTTGAAGTGCAGTCGCAAAAACCATCAAGCGCTATGATGAAATTGGCTCTCATGAGGACCGCCACAGGAAAGGAAGACCCAGAGATACCTCTGCTGCAGAGGATAAGTTCATTAGAGTTACCAGCCTCAGAAATTCCAGCCCAAACAAATGCTTCACAGAGTTCAAGTAACAGACACATCTCAACATCAACTGTTCAGAGGAGACTGTGTGAATCAGATCAAATCAAATTTATTTATATAGCCCTTCTTACATCAGCTGATATCTCAAAGTGCTGTACAGAAACCCAGCCTAAAACCCCAAACAGCAAGCAATGCAGGTGTAGAAGCACGGTGGCCAGGAAAAACTCCCTAGAAAGGTCAAAACCTAGGAAGAAACCTAGAGAGGAACCAGGCTATGAGGGGTGGGCCAGTCCTCTTCTGGCTGTGCCGGGTGGAGATTATAACAGAACATGGCCAAGATGTTCAAATGTTCATAAATGACCAGCATGGTCAAATAATAATAATCACAGTAGTTGTCGAGGGTGCAACAAGTCAGCACCTCAGGAGTAAATGTCAGTTGGCTTTTCATAGCCGATTATTAAGAGTATCTCTACCGCTCCTGCTGTCTCTAGAGAGTTGAAAACAGCAGGTCTTGGACAGGTAGCACGTCTGGTGAACAGGTCAGGGTTCCATAGCCGCAGGCAGAACAGTTGAAACTGGAGCAGCAGCACGGCCAGGTGGACTGGGGACAGCAAGGAGTCATCATGCCAGGTAGTCCTGAGGCATGGTCCTAGGGCTCAGGTTCTCCGAGAGAGAGAAAGAAAGAGAGAAAGAGAGAATTAGAGAGAGCATACTTAAATTCACACAGGACACCGGATAAGACAGGAGAAGTACTTCAGATATAACAGACTGACCCTAGCCCCCTGACACATAAACTACTGCAGCATAAATGCTGAGGCAGGAGGGGTCAGGAGACACTGTGGCCCCATCCGATGATACCCCCGGACAGGGCCAAACAGGCAAGATATAATCCCACCCACTTTGCCAAAGCACAGCCCCCACACCACTAGAGGGATATCTTCAACCACCAACTTACCATCCTGAGACAAGGCCGAGTATAGCCCACAAAGATCTCCGCCACGGCACAACCCAAGGGGGGGCACCAACCCAGACAGGAAGATCACGTCAGTGACTCAACCCACTCAAGTGACGCACCCCTTCTAGGGGCGGCATGGAAGAGCACCAGTAAGCCAGTGACTCAGCCCCTGTAATAGGGTTAGAGGCAGAGAATCCCAGTGGAGAGAGGGGAAACGGCCAGGCAGAGACAGCAAGGGCGGTTCATTGCTCCAGAGCCTTTCCGTTCACCTTCACACTCCTGGGTCAGACTACACTCAATCATAGGACCTACTGAAGAGATGAGTCTTCAGTAAAGACTTAAAGGTTGAGACCGAGTTTGCGTCTTTCATATGGGTAGGTAGACCATTCCATAAAAATGGAGCTCTATAGGAGAAAGCCCTGCCTCCAGCTGTTTGCTTGGAAATTCTAGGGGCAATTAGGATGCCTGCGTCTTGTGACCATAGCGTACATGTAGGTATGTACGGCAGGACCAAATCGGAAAGATAGGTAGGAGCAAGCCCATGTAATGCTTTGTAGGTTAGCAGTAAAACCTTGAAACCAGCCCTTGCTTTAACAGGAAGCCAGTGTAGGGAGGCTAGCACTGGAGTAATATGATTTTAAAAATTGGTTCTAGTCAGGATTCTAGCAGCCGTATTTAGCACTAACTGAAGTTTATTTAGTGCTTTATCTGGGTAGCCGGAAAGAAGAGCATTGCAGTAGTCTAACCTAGAAGTAACAAACGCATGGATTAATTTTTCTGCATCATTTTTGGACAGAAAGTTTCTGATTTTTGCAATGTTACGTAGATGGAAAAAAGCTGTCCTTGAAACAGTCTTGATATGTTCGTCAAAAGAGAGATCAGGGTCCAGAATAACGCCGAGGTCCTTCACAGTTTTATTTGAGACGACTGTACAACCATCAAGATTAATTGTCAGATTCAACAGAAGATCTCTTTGCTTCTTGGGACCTAGAACAAGCATCTCTGTTTTGTCCGAGTTTAAAAGTAGAAAGTTTGCAGCCATCCACTTCCTTATATCTGAAACACAGGCTTCTAGCGAGGGCAATTTTGGGGCTTCACCATGTTTCATTGAAATGGTCATGGTCAAATTGCTGCAAAGAAACCACTACTAAAAGACACCAATAAGAATAAGAGACTTGCTTGGGCCAAGAAACACGAGCAATGGACATTAGACCGGTGGAAATTTGTCCTTTGGTCTGGAGTCCAAAGTCTAGATTTTTGGTTCCAACCGCTGTTTCTTTGTGAGACGCAGTGTGGGTGAACGGATGATCTCCGCATGTATATTTCCCACCGTAAAGCATAGAGGAGGAGGTGTTATGGTGTATTTATTTAGAATTCAAGGCACATTTAACCAGCATGGCTACCACAGCATTCTGCAGCGATATACCATCCCATCTGGTTTGGGCTTAGTGGAACTATCATTTGTTTTTTCAACAGGACAATGACCCAACACACCTCCAGGCTGTGTAAGGGCTATTTTACTAAGAAGGAGAGTGATGGTGTGCTGCATCAGATGACCTGGCCTCCACAATTACCCAACCTCAACCAAATTGAGACGTTTGGGATGAGTCAGACAGCAGAGTAAAGGAAAAGCAGCCAACAAGTGCTCAGCATACGTGGGAACTTCAAGACTGTTGGAAAAGCATTCCAGGTGAAGCTGGTTGAGAGAATGCCAAGAGTGTGCAAAGCTGTCATCTAGGCAAAGGGTGGCTATTTGAAGAATCTCAAACATATCAAAATATATTTTATATTTAACACTTTTGGTTACCACATGATTCCACATGTGTTATTAGTTTAGTTGTATGTCTTCACTATTATTCTACAATGTAGAAAATAGTAAAAATAAAGAAAAATCCTTGAATGTGTAGGTGTTCTAAAACTTTTTACTGGTAGTGTAAGTCTAATGCCAGCTTTAGCAGAATGACCTTGTGTGTTGTAATGATTCTACATTCTGCTATCAGCAATTCTCTTCCATTAACAACAGTACAAAGCATCTGATCCTCCTGAAGTGATTTGTATGTATAACACCACAACCCTTAACTAACCTTCTGTTTCTTGGAGTGGGGAGTTCTATTATTGATGTAACACCTCTGTATTTCCTATTTTAAAACAGATCAAAAGTATTGACCCGTTGATCGTTATGGTACACAATGTGTTAGAAAACACCCCTCCAGGTTTTGGGTCCAGTTGGAATGTAAGGATGGTGTGCATACAAAGAGTGAGACCATTCCACTGCTTCTCCTAATAGAATGTGTGTAATGCACTCCTCACCTGCCCGTGTTTGCTGTGATGAGTGGCCATGTTAGAAGAGAGACCCACCTGTGACTGTAGTGCATAGCTTGGCCTGCTGGGTACTGTAGTCCATCATGGTGATGCTGTGTCAGTGTGTGCTGACTGACTGATGTGGACTCTGTCTCTGCTCTCTGTGAGAGGGAGTCCCATTGCATGCTGTTGAACCCTGGATTGCACTTTGTTTCACAGCCTTTCTTTTCCTTTTGTTTGTCTAGTAAGCACTAAAGAGACGACCCAAGGGTGCTCTTTGAGACACGTCAATACTGATTATCATTTAACAGAATCAGAGCTATAAGGTCAGATACATAACGTGTGCTTTGGATATAATTGTAAACACACCTACATCTCTATGCTCTTTGAAATGGATCAGCAGAAATCATTAGCTCTGTTTGGGCATTAAGTCAATTGAAATCTCTTAGCGAAAGACACTGAACTATATCTTATATTTATATCAATTCTCACCGGGCCAGTTCACTGATGTCTCTGAGATATGTCTTTGGCCAAGTCTGATTTATCACTGTAACAGAGAGGATCTGAAGGAGGTGCCATATTTCCTGCTAGTTCCTCCCTTTCTCTTGGTTCATAAAGAGGACACGGTCGTTAACTAAACTCACTGACACACTGCCAGGAAAGAGCAGCTTTGTGGTTCTCCGTTGTGGCCTCTCTTAAATGCACAGATGCTGGTTTTGACCATAAATATATTTGCACAGCTTTTAAAGCAGTCATATTGCATTGGCTTGTGCATACTACTACCCAAGTCTTTTTTTGTTGAATCATTTTTGCATAACTGTTCTACATTGTGATTTCTGCAATCCCAATGTCCTTAGCAAGGTCTCATGCTGTTGCTTGATAATTGCTGTAATGTTGTTGTTCAGTGTTATCTATTGAATGTTGGTTTTAATATTTAGGGTAGTTGAACTTTTTTTTGCAACTATTACTGGGAGAAGTAAGGTTGTATTTGTGCCTTTGGGGCATTGCAGGTTACAGGGCGTGAAACTCTGAAAGACAGACCATCGAGACCTGTTAAGATAGCAGAGAGCGATGTTGATGTAAGTATACCGTCCCCCACCCCCCCTAACCAAACCTTGTCTGATAAACACCCAGTTTATCCATCTCTCTCCTTTTCTTCAACGTCTATTGTTTTTCACATCTTACAACCCACTACAGAGACAGTGAACTGAGGATTTGAGAAGTTGGTATTCTGTAGTTGTGGTAAACAGAGGGTGTGTAGGGAGGGAGGGAACGGAGCAGAGCGAAGATGCAGCACTGTGGGGACAGACAGCTTCACTGTTAAAGCCTGAGAGTATCGCCGAGGGATTTTATTTCCAGCTCTCAATTTAAAAGGAAAAATACAATTAATGGGATTTTAGATGTAAAGCTCTTACATTTTTCAGTTTGATTTCTGTCATCCGGCCTTTTTAATTCTTTGTTTGCTCAGAATGGAGGTAAATAAGCTGGATGTCTTGGCTTTTCATCATTAGCATTGTTCCAGTTTAACAATTTATAAGAATTTGTGAATTTGTTTGAACAATGAATATTTCATGCAATTAAAACAACAATATACGTCTGTGAAATAAAAAACAGCTTAATTATTAATTGAACAGAATGATAAATAGAACTCAAGAATAAACACTCAGTGTGTGAGAAAGATGGTAAACTAGACAGTCTTATTTTGTTTTCAGAAACATATAACCCATTTCTGCGGGGAAACAAATATGCCAGTCTCAATAAGCACTGTTCTCTTGAAAAGTGAATTTCAAAATATGGATTTTTGATTATGATTACTTATAATGGGCATTACCATTCCCCAGAAGCAGACAGTATAAAGCTTTATTTCTTTATTTTCACACAGAGAAGATGAAAAGAGGTCCTCAGGGCATTTCAAAGAGATGGGTCTTATTGACATATTTCCAGACAGAGCAGACTACAGTAGACTATCAATTCATTCTGCTGGGCACTGTGGTTTGAATGGTGTTTACCAGAAGCTGCTGGGCAGAGGGCCCCTGTTCTAGTCATAGACCTAGTCTTAGACCTTATCAATCTCTGTTCTCTGGGCTGCCTGCTGCTGTTCCCTGTGCAGGTCAAGTTAAGTCGACTGTGTGAACAAGACAAGATCCTTCAGGAGCTGGAAACAACGATACGCACGCTCAAGGAAGACAAGGTATTGGGTTTTCTGTGTTTGTTTGTGTGTGTGTGCCTGGGTATGTATACGTGTGTATTAGCTTCCCCGTATGGTCTTGTCGTGAATACCTCATGCCCTTGTGGTGTCCTGTCCTACAGGACAAGTTGGAGTCCGTGCTGGACGTGTCCCACCAGCAGATGGAGCAGTACCGGGACCAGCCGGCCCACCAGGAGAAGATATCCTACCAGCAGAGACTACTGCAGGAGGACGTGGTGCACATCAGAGCTGAGATCTCTCAGGTGTCCACGGTAAGACCTGCTCTGTCTGACCTAACACAGCCTAGCTCACTGGTTTGACTGACCACAGTCAGCCCCATTGACTGACCACACAACCTCCCTCTCTGTCTTTCTCACTCTCTTACTCTCTCTCTCTCGCTCTCTCTCTATTACTCTCTCTTTCTCTATGTCTCTCTTGCTCCATGCAGGAGATGGAGAATGCGTGGAACGAGTACAGCAGCCTGGAGAGAGATGTAGACTGGTTGAGGACAGCTCTGGAGGGCCAGATGAACCGCAGTGGTCTCTCTCAGGTCAGGATCGCACCACAACCACACCACTGCAAACACATACTCTCATACAGATTCCCAGAGGGATGGGAGCAACGTCTGTAGTGTTTGTGTTCATGGTTGTGTGTGTGTTTGTCTATGAGCAGAAGGAGAAGTCCCAGATCAAGAGGGAGTTGTGGAGGGTTGAAGACGTAATAGCAGGCCTCAGCTCCAGCAAAGCCAACTACCTAATCACCATCTCCTCTGTGACCAACCCAGGTGAGAGGAGTGCTGTGGCTCTGCCTCCGCTTGCCTCTACTAACACACACTGGTGCTCAGGACGAGGTAGAGAGAGAAATGGACGTTACTTGTCATGTGCTTATATATTTACAGGGGACAAAATGGATGAGTTGATTATGGTCTGTATGTGTATTCGGCTTTTGTGGTTGGAGTGTTATCTTGTGTAATTTGAATGCGTATGTTGTGTGTGTTGGGGGGTGTTTTACGTGTGTGTGTTTTTGTGCCTCCAGAGAGAAAACTTGTGCCTTCTGTGTCGCCGTCGTCAATGCCTTCTCTGTCTGCCAGTCCCTCCCTGGGAGAGATGAGACTGGCCCAGCAGCACAGCCCC
The DNA here is from genome assembly GCF_045679555.1 of Salvelinus alpinus. Classification (NCBI taxonomy): domain Eukaryota; kingdom Metazoa; phylum Chordata; class Actinopteri; order Salmoniformes; family Salmonidae; genus Salvelinus; species Salvelinus alpinus. The sequence continues at coordinate 23,323,658 of NC_092118.1, forward strand.
CACCTCAGCCCCACAACCCCCACCTCCACCCAGCACACCACCGCAGCCCTCCCCATGTCTGTGCCAAAATGGGTGAGTGGCCCCCGCTCCCCTCCCACTCAGAGGACATAGTGTTGAATGTTATCCTATCTGATAGTAAATGGGATTGAATATGATGGTAAAGGCTATGCTGGTTGGTTGTTTTCTCTGCAGGCAGATGAGGGCGCCCCTCCCCGACCACCACTACCTCAGCTATACAGTCCTGAGGACCACGCCCCGGCCGTGCCTCCGCCGCCCAGGGAAACCAGCGTCATCAGACACACGTCTGTACGAGGCCTCAAACGACAGTCTGACGAACGCAAGCGGGACAGGGAGATCGGCCAATACACCAACGGCGACAATAAGGTGTGTGTTTGGAGAGAGCTATGGAGCCGTGTGTCTGTGTGTCTGTGTGGTACTGATATCGGTCTCTGTGGGTGTCAGGTGGAGCTGCGCACCTTCCTGAGTGAACCTGAGCTTCTGGGAGTGGGAGGGTCTGGTCACATGAGGATGGGGGCCTTGGGGCATGATGGTGGCTACCAGACCCTGCCAAGCAGAGGTAAGTAGCTCTAGGTCCAACACATGTAATGCACCTTGATGTAAAGTGGAATAACATGTTTGTTTCTTTGAAGAATGTCTTCCTCTTCAGAATAAGCAAACAGCTTGGAAGGCTAAACAGCTAGTTTTTTTTATAGTGTTCACACCAGCAGCAAATATGTGCATTGTAATGTACCCACTGAACATGCTTTGGCTCTTGTGCTCACTTGGGAGTCGTGTTTTCATATTTGCTGTCTTTCTCTCAGGGCCGGCTGGCTCCTCATCCAGGCTAAATCAGTCCACAAACATCTCCTCATATGTTACCCTCAGAAGAGGAGCCTCAGCCGCCTCAGGCCTGAAGGTAAGATTCCAACTATTTCTGACTGACTAGGAGTCAAGAGACAAGGTGGAGAGGCAGCACACATATTGTTCATAAATCCTGTCATGGCTTTTACTTTTGTGGAGCTGAGACAAGCTGACTTGATTAGATGCAGCATCTAGTACAAAACGCTGAGTACATGGGAAAAACTAGGTCATTTTCCATGAAGAAAACTTTTTGAATTATTTCAGCTGGCCAACAGTGTTGTTATAATAGAAGATTAAATTGCTATTATTGAGAAATGTAGGCTAGTGTAGTAGTATAAGTAGATACTGTATTACAGAAGTGGGATAATAGCCACTAGTGGTATAGTAACAGTATAATTATTGACTTGTTGTAGTAGTAGTATGGTGTTGCTGAAGCAAGGAACACAAATAGTGATTTTCATTCATAGAATGTGCTCCCCTACTTCTATAATTTGACATTTCTGAAAGTTCCACGGCAGTTAATTCAACAGTGTGAAGTTAGCTTAATTAAGGTAGGTGATGCGGTTACTAAAACAGCTGTAGCTTTTGATTGGTATAAGCTATTCCTGTTCTGATTTGAATAGCCCAGAAGTAGACTAAGATTTCGTACGCTCTAAATTGTTGTCCAAGTGGTTGGGAAAGTGGTCAAAACAGCAGTTGTTTCAAAACATTGAGAGAAAAAGCAGTTGATGCAGTTACTAAAGCAGCTGTATCGTTTGATTGGTCGAATATATTTCTGTTCTGGTTTCAGATTTAAATAGCAGAGACGCAGACTAAGATTTCCTTCTCTAAGTTTTTGTCTAAATAGTTTGGAAAGTCACATTGTTTACAGTGAATAGAATGTTGGAAGTCTGGTAGTTTTTAACAATGAGACCTTTAGAATGTTGAAGAAATCCCATTAAAGTGGATGACTTTTTGGGGGGAAGGACAAAAAACGTAATAGTTTAAAAAGTATACATTTTATCAAAAAGCTGTATACAAGAACACTATTCCAGACCGGTATGCATGTTTTAAATTTTGAATGGGGTTTCTAGCTTAATCTCGGCCTGTACGTTTGAATGGTGCATGAAACATTGTGTTCCAAAGAAAAAAGAAAAGAAGTCATTATTTAAAGTGTGACTTCTGAGCAAGTCACATTAAAGAGCAACTGCCCCTAAAAAAACAACTTTTCATTTAGAAAGAAGCCTATGTGGCCTAAATGTGAGTCAGAAGCATTTAGTCTACTGTAAAAATGTATTACAAAATGTAAATGGAATACTTTTGGTCATAAAGTGAGTCTCGCTCAAAACTGAGTTTTGCACCTGAGTATGTCACAAAGTAAATGAAGGTTGGTTTTATTTAAGTCCTGTCCACATGCCCACAGCTGGCAGCACACAAGTAATAATCAGTTCGGAGTGCAGCTGCACACGACCCGATCGTAATGCCCTTGGTAAATGTGGTTTGACTTTGCAGATCGCTATGGGACAGTGTGTAAAAATTCCAATAGCTCAATGACTTAAAAATCTCAAAACACTATAAATTGTAGAAAGTCATATACAACTATTAAAAGCTAACATAAAAATATTGTCTCATTTACGTTGTAGTTTATTGACGGTACCTAACTAGATGGGAGATGGGCTATCCAAAGTCAAACCAACTTTGCCACAGTCGCACACCAGCCAGATAAATCTAATTGGTGAAAGAATTTGGCTAACTCTTCCCACCTGCGAACACACACACACAAAACACCCACATCAAACTACACCCTGAAATCAACTCACGTTTGAATTCAGTCATGGCCGCTAGCATTTCTTAATGAACCAAATCTAAAACGAGGCCAAATCAGGAATTTCTGCCGCCTTTTAAATAACCTATCATCTACAACTTGAGGGGGTGCAAGACAGCCTATGCAATACTAATGAATGACTGGTTTAAAGACTTGCTACGGAACTTTGGCGACTACTAAGTATTTTTAAACCTCCCGCTTTGGGCTGGATGTGTCAATATGTAGATCATAAATGCATAATATGAGCAGAATTACTGTCTTAGTTCAATTAGCCACGAAATCCCGAGTTTGAAAGCAAAACAAATTCTGGAAGCTGTGCTGCGACATTTTACCTGCATTGTTCCCCACATGCACATATCTACATGACCAAAAGTATGTGGACAATCGTCAAACATCTCATTCCAAAATCATGGGCATTAATATGGAGTTTGTCCCGTCTTTGCTGCTGTAACAGCCACAAAACTTCTGGGAAGACTTTCCACTAGATGTTGGAACATTGCTGCGTGGACTTGCTTCCATTCAGCCACAAGAACATTAGTGAGGTCGGCCACTGATGTTGGGCAGTGTTCGATGGGGTTGAGATCAGGGGTCTGTGCAGGCCAGTCAAGTTCTTCCACACCGATCTCAACAAACCATTTCTGTATGACCTCGTTTGTGCACGGGGGCATTGTCATGCTGAAAGAGGAAAGGGCCTTCCCCAAACGGTTGCCTCAAAGTTGGAAGCACAGAATTGTCTAGAATGTCATTGTATGCTGTCGCATTAAGATTTCCCTAAACTGGAACTAAGGGGCCTAGCCAGAACCATGAAAAACAGCCCCAGACCATTATTTCTCCTCCACCAAACTTTACAGTTGGCACTATGCATTCGGGCAGGTGGCATTCTCCTGGCAACCCAGATTCGTCCGTCGGTCTGCCAGATGGTGAAGCGTGATTCATCACTTCAGAAAACGCGTTTTTACACTGCTCCAGAGTCCAATGGCGACGAGCTTTACACCACTCCAGCCGACACTTGGTATTGCACATGGTGATCTTAGGCTTGTGTGCAGCTGCTCGTCCATGGAAACCGATTTCATGAAGCTCCCGACAAACAGTTCTTGTGCTGATGTTGCTTCCAGAGGCAGTTTGGAACTCAAAAGTGAGTGTTGGAACCGAGGACAGCACTCGGCGGTCCTGTTCTGTGAGCTTGTGTTGTCAACCACTTTGCGGCTGAGACGTTGTTGCTCCTAGATGTTTACATTTCACAATAAGATCACTTACAGTTGACCGGGGCAGCTCTAGCAGGTCAGAACTTTGACGAACTGACTTGTTGGAAAGGTGGCATCCTATGACGGTCTCATGTTGAAAGTCACTGAGCTCTTCAGTAAGGCCATTCTACTGCCAATGTTTGTCTATGGAGATTGCATGGCTGTGTGCTCGATTTTATACACCTGTCAGCAATGGGTGTGGCTGAAATAACCGAATCCACTAATTTGATGGGATTCGGTTATTTATAAAATGTCCACATACTTTTGTATATATAGTGTATGTGACGTAGTAAGCAATTTTCAGGGACCACTTTTGACTTGTGAGCGCAACTTTTAGATCTACTGGCTAAAAAGTGTACACAAGTACAGGAGAACCTCTTTAATGTTGCATCATGGACCGAGAACTCAGTGTCAGGGAGTGCAGGCCGAGATTTAGCTAGAAACCCAATTCAAAATTTGAAACATGCATACCGGTCTGGAATAGTGTTCTTGTATACAGCTTTTTGATCAAATGTATACTTTTAAACTATTAAGCTTTTTGTCCTCCCCCCACAAAATCATCCACTTTAATGGGATTTCTTCAACATTCTAAAGCTCTCATTGTTAAAAACTCCCAGACTTTTTTGCATCTTGATCTAATGTAAAATGATGGTGGCACCTAAACTCTCTCCCTTCAGCCTTCTCTAACCCATTCCTCGTCTTTCGTTTAATCTGCTCTCTTTCTCCCTGTCTGTCTCCCCTTCTTCCTTTGCAATCCTCTCCCCTGCTCCCTCCCTCCCGCTCTCTCTTGCTGGTGTTGTGGGCTGTTTTAATTTATTCCCTCCTCTCAGGAGAGACCAAAGAGTGCCTTGGAGCGTCTGTACTCTGGGGATGTGCTGCAGCAGCAGAGCAGGGGGAGGATGAGTGCTGAGGAGCAGCAGCAGAGCAGGGGGAGGATGAGTGCTGAGGAGCAGCTGCAGAGGCTGAAGAGGCACCAGAAAGCTCTGGTCCGCCAGCGCAAGAGGACCCTGAGTCAAGGAGAACGCCAGGCCTCCTCATCATCACAGCAACGCCCTCTTTCCGCAGACCTGGGCTCAGTACGTTAGAGCTACGCCTCACACGCCTAAAGCATGACCATTAGAGCTACAGCTACAATGCATGCAGAAGTAACAATGCATGCGACCACTAATACATGTCAGTTCGTAGGGTTTTCATAGTGCCGTTGATGTGAGTTTGAGTGTGTGAGTTGGTGTGAACTAGCTGGTACAGCAGGTAAGTGGGTGTGAGAATTGACTGCTGTGATGAGGTGAGAGGTGAGAGATGCTGTGGTGTGACATGCAGGTGGAACTACTGGTGTTCTCACCTAGGAAGTGAAGGACTATGAATATGCAATAACAGAAAGGACAGAATAGGTGGGGCCCCTGATTTCAAATGTCCTTGACTCCATTGCAAAAAAAATGATTGAAAGGATTGAGAGATATTCACATAATGTATTTTAGACTACAGTCTGTCTCTAATGAAGTAGACTCTGCTATGATACTGATCATGGTAATGATTAACCTCACTTCCTGAACTCTATTAAAGGCCCTGGGAGATATGGAAACGGCATTCTTATATGTCGGCCATCTTTAACTGTGTCAAAGTGCTTTTTATTGGTTAGCTTGTGAGAATCTTCATGTGAATTATTAGTACTAAACACTGATGCATTAATGCAGCTTCAGTAAATCAGCTTTGTGGGGGTTGATTGTAGTTGATTGATTGTGCTACACTGAATCATATCCCTACTGCTGCATTAACGACCCATAGCCATTACCTCTCTCCTCCCTACACCCACCCCTGGCTAAACAAGTGTTCTCTCAGCATTTCTCTAATGTTACCTCAATACTGGAGATACACACAGCAGCTAATAACTCTCTCCATCTCTCCCACCCTGACTAAACTGCAGTTTGACCTTCTCTCAGGCTCCATGACAGTGTTTCAGTCTGTGTTCCTATCACTCCACTAGTGCAGGCCACTGCTAAGATACTAACCACATACCCTTCTTCTAGAACAGTCTGTCATTCTCTAACCAGGTCTCGTTGTGTTGCTCAGACAAAACACACACAATCCTGCAGATTAAAAAAACTAGACTTTTTACGTTATTTATTTTCACTGCCATTTTAAAGAGCTCTCTAATCATTACAAGTGTGGATATAGACTGTCGGATTAAACATTTTCTAATGATCATCTATTGACTCATCAGCATATACATTTCATATTGCCTGGAGTTTGATACGATGCAACATCCGTCTAATAATGTGCTTTTTAGTCGATTAGTCTTTGTATATGAGTAAAAGCTTCTAAGGAGTGACTTTAGCAATGTGAATGCAGTTCTGATTGTGGTGACTTGTAGATCTTACCACCACTTATCTCTCCTTGTTAACTGACTCTACATACAGCAATGCCTAATGTAAAGTACATGCATCCGTGTGCCACTACCTTTATCCATTGTGCCAATCATTTACAGTCGTATCAGAACTCAAGTCAGCATATTATTTCTCTGTTTATCTGCAAATGGAGGATCATCTACTAAGCTCCCTCCCTCTTCTCCACATATTTAATGTAGAGGTTTGCAAATAAGAAATAAACACACATTTTCATAATAAATGCATGCTTGCCATGTGTTTTTTCTTCATTGCATGTGTATTAAATATGTATTTGTGGTATTTACTGCACTGGACATTTTTATTTTCGTCTAGTAAGCACAATGATGCCTGGGACCAATATGTACATGTAAATGAATGTAGCTAGATGGATCCCTCTCTTCTCATCTTCTCCCGAATCACTGACTGCACAAGTAGAGTGATGCATTCCGTGGTCTGAGAGCTTAGCACTCGTACTGCACCCCCATCAACAGTCCTGTACACGCTGGTGCTTTTGCCTGTGGACAATAGTGTTGCATTTGTCATATTGTATGCCACTGTGTATGTATGTTTGAATGGAAAACACACAGAAATATCTTCTTTTTTTTAAGGGAAAATGCACAATATACAGTATAGCTACAGAGAAGAACACATCAATGTCTGTAGAGTCTCACACTGGATGTTAACATGAAATTGTAGCAACAAATCCTGAGTCAACAGTTGGAAAGGGGACTAATAATGTGGTTGTTTTGGTGTATCACTGTTGTGTCTGTGAATCAGCAGTATGGTTGTATTGGTGTGTAACTGTTGTGTCTGTGAAGCCGCAGTATGGTTGTATTGATGTGTAACTGTTGTGTCTGTGAAGCCGCAGTATGGTTGTATTGATGTGTAACTGTTGTGTCTGTGAAGCAGCAGTATGGTTGTATTGGTGTGTAACTGTTGTGTCTGTGAAGCAGCAGTATGGTTGTATTGATGTGTAACTGTTGTGTCTGTGAAGCAGCAGTATGGTTGTGTTGGTGTGTAACTGTTGTGTCTGTGAAGCAGCAGTATGGTTGTATTGGTGTGTAACTGTTGTGTCTGTGAAGCAGCAGTATGGTTGTGTTGGTGTGTAACGGTTGTGTCTGTGAAGCAGCAGTATGGTTCTATTGATGTGTAACTGTTGTGTCTGTGAAGCAGTCGTATGGTTGTTTCTATGTGTAACTGTTGTGTCTGTGAAGCAGCAGTATGGTTGTTTCGGTGTGTAACTGTTGTGTCTGTGAAGCCGCAGTATGGTTCTATTGATGTGTAACTGTTATGTCTGTGAAGCAGCAGTATGGTTGTTTCGGTGTGTAACTGTTGTGTCTGTGAAGCCGCAGTATGGTTCTATTGATGTGTAACTGTTGTGTCTGTGAAGCAGTCGTATGGTTGTTTCGATGTGTAACTGTTGTGTCTGTGAAGCAGCAGTATGGTTGTGTTGGTGTGTAACTGTTGTGTCTGTGAAGCCGCAGTATGGTTCTATTGATGTGTAACTGTTATGTCTGTGAAGCAGCAGTAAGGTTGTTTCGGTGTGTAACTGTTGTGTCTGTGAAGCCGCAGTATGGTTCTATTGATGTGTAACTGTTATGTCTGTGAAGCAGCAGTATGGTTGTTTCAGTGTGTAACTGTTGTGTCTGTGAAGCCGCAGTATGGTTGTTTCGATGTGTAACTGTTGTGTCTGTGAAGCAGCAGTATGGTTGTGTTGGTGTGTAACTGTTGTGTCTGTGAAGCAGTCGTATGGTTGTTTCGGTGTATAACTGTTGTGTCTGTGAAGCAGCAGTATGGTTGTTTCGGTGTGTAACTGTTGTGTCTGTGAAGCAGCAGTATGGTTGTGTTGGTGTGTAACTGTTATGTCTGTGAAGCAGTCGTATGGTTGTTTCGATGTGTAACTGTTATGTCTGTGAAGCAGTCGTATGGTTGTTTCGGTGTATAACTGTTGTCTGTGAAGCAGTAGTATGGTAGTGTTGGTGTGTAACTGTTGTCTGTGAAGCAGTAGTATGGTTGTGTTGGTGTGTAACTGTTGTCTGTGAAGCAGCAGTATGGTAGTGTTGGTGTGTAACTGTTGTGTCTGTGAAGCAGCAGTATGGTTGTGTTGGTGTGTAACTGTTGTGTCTGTGAAGCAGCAGTATGGTAGTGTTGGTGTGTAACTGTTGTGTCTGTGAAGCAGCAGTATGGTAGTGTTGGTGTGTAACTGTTGTGTCTGTGAAGCAGCAGTATGGTTGTGTTGGTGTGTAACTGTTGTCTGTGAAGCAGCAGTATGGTTGTGTTGGTGTATAACTGTTGTGTCTGTGAAGCAGCAGTATGGTTGTGTTGGTGTATAACTGTTGTGTCTGTGAAGCAGCAGTATGGTTGTGTTGGTGTATAACTGTTGTGTCTGTGAAGCAGCAGTATGGTTGTGTGTAACTGTCATGTCTGTTTACCCCTCCTCCTCCAGTGGAGGCGAGAGCAGGAGTTTGACCTGCAGTTGCTGGAGCGGGCGGTGCAAGGGGAGGAGGCGCGGGGCGTGGTCCAGGGCGAGGAGTGTCCAGCCGAGCACAGTGATAGACCTCGGTCCCAGTCAGACGAGTGGCTGACCCTCCGCTCTACAGCCACGTCCACACTTACCCAGGAGGCGGACCTGGAGACGCTGGACTATGACCTGGACCTCAGCCGAGAGGTACAGCCTGACCCTCACCACCTCCACCATCAAACCTCACCAAGTCAGAGCTGTTCACTTTAACATTTCATTAAGGATTTAGTACTTTCACCATGTTGTTTAAACAATTGAATAGACTTGTTTTCAGCTTCAATGGTTATATTCCCTAATCCCTACAATAATGGTACTAGAGTTGAATAGCTGTTAGTAGGAAACCTCTACTGTGTGTGTTTCTCTGTGTGTAGCTGGCCAAACCTCAGAAGGTGTTAATTCCTGAGCGCTACATAGACACAGACCCTGAGGAACCTCTCAGCCCTCAGGAGGTGGAGGCTCGCCATCGCAACATGGAGCGCATCAAGAACATTCTGGCCAAGTCCAGGTATATTACAGCACCACCACTACTCACTGGGCCAATATGGAAGATCAGTTTGACAGGCCATTCAATTCATTGTGTAATGGTGTGTGGGGTGTGTGTGTGTGTGTGATAAGTGTTCAGATCCTGGCGGGGCCCTCTGTGGCCGTGGATAAGCCAGAGGTGCTGGGTCTGGACTCAGCCCTACTGAAGCAGGAGAGGATCATCACCATGTCTTACGCCCTGGCCTCAGAGGCCTCCCTCAAGAGCAAGCAGGTCGCAGGTAATACCAACACACACAACTGGACACACACTCTGCAGTAATACCAACACACACAACTGGACACACACTCTGCAGTAATACCAACACACACAACTGGACACTCTGCAGTAATACCAACACACACAACTGGACACTCTGCAGTAATACCAACACACACAACTGGACACACACTCTACAGTAATACCAACACACACAACTGGACACACACTCTACAGTAATACCAACACACACAACTGGACACACTCTCTAAAGTAATACCAACACACACAACTGGACACACACTCTACAGTAATACCAACACACACAACTGGACACACACTCTACAGTAATACCAACACACACAACTGGACACACACTCTGCAGTAATACCAACACACACAACTGGACACTCTGCAGTAATACCAACACACACAACTGGACACTCTGCAGTAATACCAACACACACAACTGGACACACACTCTACAGTAATACCAACACACACAACTGGACACACACTCTACAGTAATACCAACACACACAACTGGACACACTCTCTACAGTAATACCAACACACACAACTGGACACACACTCTGCAGTAATACCAACACACACAACTGGACACACACTCTACAGTAATACCAACACACACAACTGGACACACACTCTACAGTAATACCAACACACACAACTGGACACACTCTGCAGTAATACCAACACACACAACTGGACACACTGCAGTAATACCAACACACACAACTGGACACACTCTCTACAGTAATACCAACACACACAACTGGACACACACTCTACAGTAATACCAACACACACAACTGGACACACACTCTACAGTAATACCAACACACACAACTGGACTCTCTGCAGTAATACCAACACACACAACTGGACTCTCTGCAGTAATACCAACACACACAACTGGACACACTCTCTGCAGTAATACCAACACACACAACTGGACACACACTCTGCAGTAATACCAACACACACAACTGGACACACACTCTGCAGTAATACCAACACACACAACTGGACACTCTACAGTAATACCAACACACACAACTGGACACACACTCTGCAGTAATACCAACACACACAACTGGACACACACTCTACAGTAATACCAACACACACAACTGGACACACACTCTGCAGTAATACCAACACACACAACTGGACACACTCTCTGCAGTAATACCAACACACACAACTGGACACACACACTGCAGTAATACCAACACACACAACTGGACACACACTCTGCAGTAATACCAACACACACAACTGGACACACACTCTGCAGTAATACCAACACACACAACTGGACACACACAACTGGACACACACTCTGCAGTAATACCAACACACACAACTGGACACACACAACTGGACACACACTCTGCAGTAATACCAACACACACAACTGGACACACTGCAGTAATACCAACACACACAACTGGACACACTCTGCAGTAATACCAACACACACAACTGGACACACACTCTGCAGTAATACCAACACACACAACTGGACACACACAACTGGACACACACTCTGCAGTAATACCAACACACACAACTGGACACACTCTGCAGTAATACCAACACACACAACTGGACACACACAACTGGACACACTCTCTGCAGTAATACCAACACACACAACTGGACACACTCTGCAGTAATACCAACACACACAACTGGACACACTCTCTACAGTAATACCAACACACACAACTGGACACACACTCTACAGTAATACCAACACACACAACTGGACACACACAACTGGACACACTCTCTGCAGTAATACCAACACACACAACTGGACACACTGCAGTAATACCAACACACACAACTGGACACACACAACTGGACACACTCTCTGCGGTAATACCAACACACACAACTGGACACACACAACTGGACACACTCTGCAGTAATACCAACACACACAACTGGACACACACTCTGCAGTAATACCAACACACACAACTGGACACACACTCTGCAGTAATACCAACACACACAACTGGACACACTCTGCAGTAATACCAACACACACAACTGGACACACACTCTGCAGTAATACCAACACACACAACTGGACACACACTCTGCAGTAATACCAACACACACAACTGGACACACACTCTGCAGTAATACCAACACACACAACTGGACACACACTCTACAGTAATACCAACACACAACTGGACACACACAACTGGACACACACTCTGCAGTAATACCAACACACACAACTGGACACACACTCTGCAGTAATACCAACACACACAACTGGACACACACTCTACAGTAATACCAACACACACAACTGGACACACACATCTGGACACACACTCTGCAGTAATACCAACACACACAACTGGACACACACTCTGCAGTAATACCAACACACACAACTGGACACACTCTGCAGTAATACCAACACACACAACTGGACACACTCTCTGCAGTAATACCAACACACACAACTGGACACACTGCAGTAATACCAACACACACAACTGGACACACACAACTGGACACACTCTCTGCAGTAATACCAACACACACAACTGGACACACACAACTGGACACACTCTGCAGTAATACCAACACACACAACTGGACACACACTCTACAGTAATACCAACACACACAACTGGACACACACTCTGCAGTAATACCAACACACACAACTGGACACACTCTCTGCAGTAATACCAACACACACAACTGGACACACACTCTACAGTAATACCAACACACACAACTGGACACACACTCTGCAGTAATACCAACACACACAACTGGACACTCTGCAGTAATACCAACACACACAACTGGACACTCTGCAGTAATACCAACACACACAACTGGACACACACTCTACAGTAATACCAACACACACAACTGGACACACACTCTACAGTAATACCAACACACACAACTGGACACACTCTCTACAGTAATACCAACACACACAACTGGACACACACTCTGCAGTAATACAAACACACACAACTGGACACACACTCTACAGTAATACCAACACACACAACTGGACACACACTCTACAGTAATACCAACACACACAACTGGACACACACTCTGCAGTAATACCAACACACACAACTGGACACTGCAGTAATACCAACACACACAACTGGACACACTCTCTACAGTAATACCAACACACACAACTGGACACACACTCTACAGTAATACCAACACACACAACTGGACACACACTCTACAGTAATACCAACACACACAACTGGACTCTCTGCAGTAATACCAACACACACAACTGGACTCTCTGCAGTAATACCAACACACACAACTGGACACACTCTCTGCAGTAATACCAACACACACAACTGGACACACACTCTGCAGTAATACCAACACACACAACTGGACACACACTCTGCAGTAATACCAACACACACAACTGGACACTCTACAGTAATACCAACACACACAACTGGACACACACTCTGCAGTAATACCAACACACACAACTGGACACACACTCTACAGTAATACCAACACACACAACTGGACACACACTCTGCAGTAATACCAACACACACAACTGGACACACTCTCTGCAGTAATACCAACACACACAACTGGACACACACACTGCAGTAATACCAACACACACAACTGGACACACACTCTGCAGTAATACCAACACACACAACTGGACACACACTCTGCAGTAATACCAACACACACAACTGGACACACACAACTGGACACACACTCTGCAGTAATACCAACACACACAACTGGACACACACAACTGGACACACACTCTGCAGTAATACCAACACACACAACTGGACACACTGCAGTAATACCAACACACACAACTGGACACACTCTGCAGTAATACCAACACACACAACTGGACACACACTCTGCAGTAATACCAACACACACAACTGGACACACACAACTGGACACACACTCTGCAGTAATACCAACACACACAACTGGACACACTCTGCAGTAATACCAACACACACAACTGGACACACACAACTGGACACACTCTCTGCAGTAATACCAACACACACAACTGGACACACTCTGCAGTAATACCAACACACACAACTGGACACACTCTCTACAGTAATACCAACACACACAACTGGACACACACTCTACAGTAATACCAACACACACAACTGGACACACACAACTGGACACACTCTCTGCAGTAATACCAACACACACAACTGGACACACTGCAGTAATACCAACACACACAACTGGACACACACAACTGGACACACTCTCTGCAGTAATACCAACACACACAACTGGACACACACAACTGGACACACTCTGCAGTAATACCAACACACACAACTGGACACACACTCTACAGTAATACCAACACACACAACTGGACACACACTCTGCAGTAATACCAACATACACAACTGGACACACTCTCTGCAGTAATACCAACACACACAACTTGACACACACTCTACAGTAATACCAACACACACAACTGGACACACACAACTGGACACACACTCTGCAGTAATACCAACACACACAACTGGACACACACTCTGCAGTAATACCAACACACACAACTGGACACACTCTGCAGTAATACCAACACACACAACTGGACACACACTCTGCAGTAATACCAACACACACAACTGGACACACACTCTGCAGTAATACCAACACACACAACTGGACACACACTCTGCAGTAATACCAACACACACAACTGGACACACACTCTACAGTAATACCAACACACACAACTGGACACACACAACTGGACACACACTCTGCAGTAATACCAACACACACAACTGGACACACACTCTGCAGTAATACCAACACACACAACTGGACACACACTCTACAGTAATACCAACACACACAACTGGACACACACAATTGGACACACACTCTGCAGTAATACCAACACACACAACTGGACACACACTCTGCAGTAATACCAACACACACAACTGGACACACTCTGCAGTAATACCAACACACACAACTGGACACACTCTCTGCAGTAATACCAACACACACAACTGGACACACTGCAGTAATACCAACACACACAACTGGACACACACAACTGGACACACTCTCTGCAGTAATACCAACACACACAACTGGACACACACAACTGGACACACTCTGCAGTAATACCAACACACACAACTGGACACACACTCTACAGTAATACCAACACACACAACTGGACACACACTCTGCAGTAATACCAACACACACAACTGGACACACTCTCTGCAGTAATACCAACACACACAACTGGACACACACACTGCAGTAATACCAACACACACAACTGGACACACACTCTGCAGTAATACCAACACACACAACTGGACACACACTCTGCAGTAATACCAACACACACAACTGGACACACACAACTGGACACACACTCTGCAGTAATACCAACACACACAACTGGACACACACAACTGGACACACACTGCAGTAATACCAACACACACAACTGGACACACTCTCTGCAGTAATACCAACACACACAACTGGACACACTGCAGTAATACCAACACACACAACTGGACACACACAACTGGACACACTCTCTGCAGTAATACCAACACACACAACTGGACACACACAACTGGACACACTCTGCAGTAATACCAACACACACAACTGGACACACACTCTACAGTAATACCAACACACACAACTGGACACACACTCTGCAGTAATACCAACACACACAACTGGACACACTCTCTGCAGTAATACCAACACACACAACTGGACACACACACTGCAGTAATACCAACACACACAACTGGACACACACTCTGCAGTAATACCAACACACACAACTGGACACACACTCTGCAGTAATACCAACACACACAACTGGACACACACAACTGGACACACACTCTGCAGTAATACCAACACACACAACTGGACACACACAACTGGACACACACACTGCAGTAATACCAACACACACAACTGGACACACTGCAGTAATACCAACACACACAACTGGACACACTCTGCAGTAATACCAACACACACAACTGGACACACACTCTGCAGTAATACCAACACACACAACTGGACACACACAACTGGACACACACTCTGCAGTAATACCAACACACACAACTGGACACACTCTGCAGTAATACCAACACACACAACTGGACACACACTCTGCAGTAATACCAACACACACAACTGGACACACACTCTGCAGTAATACCAACACACACAACTGGACACACTCTCTGCAGTAATACCAACACACACAACTGGACACACACTCTGCAGTAATACCAACACACACACCTGGACACACTCTACAGTAATACCAACACACACAACTGGACACACACTCTGCAGTAATACCAACACACACAACTGGACACACACTCTGCAGTAATACCAACACACACAACTGGACACACACTCTGCAGTAATACCAACACACACAACTGGACACACACTCTGCAGTAATACCAACACACACAACTGGACACACACTCTGCAGTAATACCAACACACACAACTGGACACACACTCTGCAGTAATACCAACACACACAACTGGACACACACTCTGCAGTAATACCAACACACACAACTGGACACACACTCTGCAGTAATACCAACACACACAACTGGACACACACTCTGCAGTAATACCAACACACACAACTGGACACACACTCTGCAGTAATACCAACACACACAACTGGACACACACTCTGCAGTAATACCAACACACACAACTGGACACACACTCTGCAGTAATACCAACACACACAACTGGACACACACAACTGGACACACACTCTGCAGTAATTCCAACACACACAACTGGACTACATCTGCAGTAATACCAACACACACAACTGGACACACACTCTGCAGTAATACCAACACACACAACTGGACACACACTCTGCAGTAATACCAACACACACAACTGGACACACACTCTGCAGTAATACCAACACACACAACTGGACACACACTCTGCAGTAATACCAACACACACAACTGGACACACACTCTACAGTAATACCAACACACACAACTGGACACACACAACTGGACACACACTCTGCAGTAATACCAACACACACAACTGGACACACACTCTGCAGTAATACCAACACACACAACTGGACACACTCTCTGCAGTAATACCAACACACACAACTGGACACACTCTGCAGTAATACCAACACACACAACTGGACACACTCTCTGCAGTAATACCAACACACACAACTGGACACACTCTGCAGTAATACCAACACACACAACTGGACACACACTCTGCAGTAATACCAACACACAAAACTGGACACACACAACTGGACACACACTCTGCAGTAATACCAACACACACAACTGGACACACTCTGCAGTAATACCAACACACACAACTGGACACACTCTCTGCAGTAATACCAACACACACAACTGGACACACACTCTGCAGTAATACCAACACACACAACTGGACACACTCTGTAGTAATACCAACACACACAACTGGACACACACTCTGCAGTAATACCAACACACACAACTGGACACACTCTACAGTAATACCAACACACACAACTGGACACACACTCTGCAGTAATACCAACACACACAACTGGACACACTGCAGTAATACCAACACACACAACTGGACACACACAACTGGACACACTCTCTGCAGTAATACCAACACACACAACTGGACACACACTCTGCAGTAATACCAACACACACAACTGGACACACACTCTGCAGTAATACCAACACACACAACTGGACACACACTCTGCAGTAATACCAACACACACAACTGGACACACACAACTGGACACACACTCTGCAGTAATACCAACACACACAACTGGACACACACAACTGGACACACACTCTGCAGTAATACCAACACACACAACTGGACACACTGCAGTAATACCAACACACACAACTGGACACACTCTGCAGTAATACCAACACACACAACTGGACACACACTCTGCAGTAATACCAACACACACAACTGGACACACACAACTGGACACACACTCTGCAGTAATACCAACACACACAACTGGACACACTCTGTAGTAATACCAACACACACAACTGGACACACACTCTGCAGTAATACCAACACACACAACTGGACACACTCTCTGTAGTAATACCAACACACACAACTGGACACACTCTCTGCAGTAATACCAACACACACAACTGGACACACACTCTGCAGTAATACCAACACACACACCTGGACACACTCTACAGTAATACCAACACACACAACTGGACACACACTCTGCAGTAATACCAACACACACAACTGGACACACACTCTGCAGTAATACCAACACACACAACTGGACACACACTCTGCAGTAATACCAACACACACAACTGGACACACACTCTGCAGTAATACCAACACACACAACTGGACACACACTCTGCAGTAATACCAACACACACAACTGGACACACACTCTGCAGTAATACCAACACACACAACTGGACACACACTCTGCAGTAATACCAACACACACAACTGGACACACACTCTGCAGTAATACCAACACACACAACTGGACACACACAACTGGACACACACTCTGCAGTAATTCCAACACACACAACTGGACTCTCTGCAGTAATACCAACACACACAACTGGACTCTCTGCAGTAATACCAACACACACAACTGGACACACACTCTGCAGTAATACCAACACACACAACTGGACACACACTCTGCAGTAATACCAACACACACAACTGGACACACACTCTGCAGTAATACCAACACACACAACTGGACACACACTCTGCAGTAATACCAACACACACAACTGGACACACACTCTACAGTAATACCAACACACACAACTGGACACACACAACTGGACACACACTCTGCAGTAATACCAACACACACAACTGGACACACACTCTGCAGTAATACCAACACACACAACTGGACACACACTCTGCAGTAATACCAACACACACAACTGGACACACTCTCTGCAGTAATACCAACACACACAACTGGACACACTGCAGTAATACCAACACACACAACTGGACACACACAACTGGACACACTCTCTGCAGTAATACCAACACACACAACTGGACACACTCTGCAGTAATACCAACACACACAACTGGACACACACTCTGCAGTAATACCAACACACACAACTGGACACACACAACTGGACACACACTCTGCAGTAATACCAACACACACAACTGGACACACTCTGCAGTAATACCAACACACACAACTGGACACACACTCTGCAGTAATACCAACACACACAACTGGACACACACTCTGCAGTAATACCAACACACACAACTGGACACACTCTCTGCAGTAATACCAACACACACAACTGGACACACACTCTGCAGTAATACCAACACACACAACTGGACACACTCTGCAGTAATACCAACACACACAACTGGACACACACTCTGCAGTAATACCAACACACACAACTGGACACACACTCTGCAGTAATACCAACACACACAACTGGACACACACTCTGCAGTAATACCAACACACACAACTGGACACACACTCTACAGTAATACCAACACACACAACTGGACACACACAACTGGACACACACTCTGCAGTAATACCAACACACACAACTGGACACACACTCTGCAGTAATACCAACACACACAACTGGACACACACTCTACAGTAATACCAACACACACAACTGGACACACACAACTAGACACACACTCTGCAGTAATACCAACACACACAACTGGACACACACTCTGCAGTAATACCAACACACACAACTGGACACACACTCTGCAGTAATACCAACACACACAACTGGACACACTCTCTGCAGTAATACCAACACACACAACTGGACACACTGCAGTAATACCAACACACACAACTGGACACACACAACTGGACACACTCTCTGCAGTAATACCAACACACACAACTGGACACACACTCTACAGTAATACCAACACACACAACTGGACACACACAACTGGACACACACTCTGCAGTAATACCAACACACACAACTGGACACACACTCTACAGTAATACCAACACACACAACTGGACACACACAACTGGACACACACTCTGCAGTAATACCAACACACACAACTGGACACACACTCTGCAGTAATACCAACACACACAACTGGACACACACTCTACAGTAATACCAACACACACAACTGGACACACTCTCTAAAGTAATACCAACACACACAACTGGACACACACTCTGCAGTAATACCAACACACACAACTGGACACACTCTCTGCAGTAATACCAACACACACAACTGGACACACACTCTGCAGTAATACCAACACACACACCTGGACACACTCTACAGTAATACCAACACACACAACTGGACACACACTCTGCAGTAATACCAACACACACAACTGGACACACACTCTGCAGTAATACCAACACACACAACTGGACACACACTCTGCAGTAATACCAACACACACAACTGGACACACACTCTGCAGTAATACCAACACACACAACTGGACACACACTCTGCAGTAATACCAACACACACAACTGGACACACACTCTGCAGTAATACCAACACACACAACTGGACACACACTCTGCAGTAATACCAACACACACAACTGGACACACACAACTGGACACACACTCTGCAGTAATTCCAACACACACAACTGGACTCTCTGCAGTAATACCAACACACACAACTGGACTCTCTGCAGTAATACCAACACACACAACTGGACACACACTCTGCAGTAATACCAACACACACAACTGGACACACACTCTGCAGTAATACCAACACACACAACTGGACACACACTCTGCAGTAATACCAACACACACAACTGGACACACACTCTGCAGTAATACCAACACACACAACTGGACACACACTCTACAGTAATACCAACACACACAACTGGACACACACAACTGGACACACACTCTGCAGTAATACCAACACACACAACTGGACACACACTCTGCAGTAATACCAACACACACAACTGGACACACACTCTGCAGTAATACCAACACACACAACTGGACACACTCTCTGCAGTAATACCAACACACACAACTGGACACACTGCAGTAATACCAACACACACAACTGGACACACACAACTGGACACACTCTCTGCAGTAATACCAACACACACAACTGGACACACTCTGCAGTAATACCAACACACACAACTGGACACACACTCTGCAGTAATACCAACACACACAACTGGACACACACAACTGGACACACACTCTGCAGTAATACCAACACACACAACTGGACACACTCTGCAGTAATACCAACACACACAACTGGACACACACTCTGCAGTAATACCAACACACACAACTGGACACACACTCTGCAGTAATACCAACACACACAACTGGACACACACTCTGCAGTAATACCAACACACACAACTGGACACACACTCTGCAGTAATACCAACACACACAACTGGACACACTCTGCAGTAATACCAACACACACAACTGGACACACACTCTGCAGTAATACCAACACACACAACTGGACACACACTCTGCAGTAATACCAACACACACAACTGGACACACACTCTGCAGTAATACCAACACACACAACTGGACACACACTCTACAGTAATACCAACACACACAACTGGACACACACAACTGGACACACACTCTGCAGTAATACCAACACACACAACTGGACACACACTCTGCAGTAATACCAACACACACAACTGGACACACACTCTACAGTAATACCAACACACACAACTGGACACACACAACTGGACACACACTCTGCAGTAATACCAACACACACAACTGGACACACACTCTGCAGTAATACCAACACACACAACTGGACACACACTCTGCAGTAATACCAACACACACAACTGGACAGACACTCTGCAGTAATACCAACACACACAACTGGACACACTGCAGTAATACCAACACACACAACTGGACACACACAACTGGACACACTCTCTGCAGTAATACCAACACACACAACTGGACACACACAACTGGACACACTCTGCAGTAATACCAACACACACAACTGGACACACACTCTACAGTAATACCAACACACACAACTGGACACACACTCTGCAGTAATACCAACACACACAACTGGACACACTCTCTGCAGTAATACCAACACACACAACTGGACACACACACTGCAGTAATACCAACACACACAACTGGACACACACTCTGCAGTAATACCAACACACACAACTGGACACACACTCTGCAGTAATACCAACACACACAACTGGACACACACAACTGGACACACACTCTGCAGTAATACCAACACACACAACTGGACACACACAACTGGACACACACTCTGCAGTAATACCAACACACACAACTGGACACACTGCAGTAATACCAACACACACAACTGGACACACTCTGCAGTAATACCAACACACACAACTGGACACACACTCTGCAGTAATACCAACACACACAACTGGACACACACAACTGGACACACACTCTGCAGTAATACCAACACACACAACTGGACACACTCTGCAGTAATACCAACACACACAACTGGACACACACTCTGCAGTAATACCAACACACACAACTGGACACACACTCTGCAGTAATACCAACACACACAACTGGACACACTCTCTGCAGTAATACCAACACACACAACTGGACACACACTCTGCAGTAATACCAACACACACACCTGGACACACTCTACAGTAATACCAACACACACAACTGGACACACACTCTGCAGTAATACCAACACACACAACTGGACACACACTCTGCAGTAATACCAACACACACAACTGGACACACACTCTGCAGTAATACCAACACACACAACTGGACACACACTCTGCAGTAATACCAACACACACAACTGGACACACACTCTGCAGTAATACCAACACACACAACTGGACACACACTCTGCAGTAATACCAACACACACAACTGGACACACACTCTGCAGTAATACCAACACACACAACTGGACACACACTCTGCAGTAATACCAACACACACAACTGGACACACACTCTGCAGTAATACCAACACACACAACTGGACACACACTCTGCAGTAATACCAACACACACAACTGGACACACACTCTGCAGTAATACCAACACACACAACTGGACACACACAACTGGACACACACTCTGCAGTAATTCCAACACACACAACTGGACACACACTCTGCAGTAATACCAACACACACAACTGGACACATACTCTGCAGTAATACCAACACACACAACTGGACACACACTCTGCAGTAATACCAACACACACAACTGGACACACACTCTGCAGTAATACCAACACACACAACTGGACACACACTCTGCAGTAATACCAACACACACAACTGGACACACACTCTACAGTAATACCAACACACACAACTGGACACACACAACTGGACACACACTCTGCAGTAATACCAACACACACAACTGGACACACACTCTGCAGTAATACCAACACACACAACTGGACACACACTCTGCAGTAATACCAACACACACAACTGGACACACTCTCTGCAGTAATACCAACACACACAACTGGACACACTGCAGTAATACCAACACACACAACTGGACACACACAACTGGACACACTCTCTGCAGTAATACCAACACACACAACTGGACACACTCTGCAGTAATACCAACACACACAACTGGACACACACTCTGCAGTAATACCAACACACACAACTGGACACACACAACTGGACACACACTCTGCAGTAATACCAACACACACAACTGGACACACTCTGCAGTAATACCAACACACACAACTGGACACACACTCTGCAGTAATACCAACACACACAACTGGACACACACTCTGCAGTAATACCAACACACACAACTGGACACACTCTCTGCAGTAATACCAACACACACAACTGGACACACACTCTGCAGTAATACCAACACACACAACTGGACACACACTCTGCAGTAATACCAACACACACAACTGGACACACACTCTGCAGTAATACCAACACACACAACTGGACAGACACTCTGCAGTAATACCAACACACACAACTGGACAAACACACAAACTGGACACACTCTCTGCAGTAATACCAACACACACAACTGGACACACACTCTGCAGTAATACCAACACACACAACTGGACACACACTCTGCAGTAATACCAACACACACAACTGGACACACACTCTGCAGTAATACCAACACACAACTGGACACACTCTGCAGTAATACCAACACACAACTGGACACACTCTGTAGTAATACCAACACACACAACTGGACACACACTCTGCAGTAATACCAACACACACAACTGGACACACACATCTGCAGACACTCTGCAGTAATACCAACACACACAACTGGACACACACTCTGCAGTAATACCAACACACACAACTGGACACACACTCTGCAGTAATACCAACACACACAACTGGACACACACTCTGCAGTAATACCAACACACACAACTGGACACACACTCTGCAGTAATACCAACACACACAACTGGACACACACTCTGCGGTAATACCAACACACACAACTGGACACACACTCTGCAGTAATACCAACACACACAACTGGACACACACAACTGGACACACACTCTGCAGTAATTCCAACACACACAACTGGACACACACTCTGCAGTAATACCAACACACACAACTGGACACACACTCTGCAGTAATACCAACACACACAACTGGACACACACAACTGGACACACACTCTGCAGTAATACCAACACACACAACTGGACACACACAACTGGACACACACTCTGCAGTAATACCAACACACACAACTGGACACACTACAGTAATACCAACACACACAACTGGACACACTCTGCAGTAATACCAACACACACAACTGGACACACACTCTGCAGTAATACCAACACACACAACTGGACACACACAACTGGACACACACTCTGCAGTAATACCAACACACACAACTGGACACACTCTGCAGTAATACCAACACACACAACTGGACACACACTCTGCAGTAATACCAACACACACAACTGGACACACACTCTGCAGTAATACCAACACACACAACTGGACACACTCTCTGCAGTAATACCAACACACACAACTGGACACACTCTGCAGTAATACCAACACACACACCTGGACACACTCTACAGTAATACCAACACACACAACTGGACACACACTCTGCAGTAATACCAACACACACAACCTGACACACACTCTGCAGTAATACCAACACACACAACTGGACTCTCTGCAGTAATACCAACACACACAACTGGACACACACTCTGCAGTAATACCAACACACACAACTGCACTCTCTGCAGTAATACCAACACACACAACTGGACACACTCTGCAGTAATACCAACACACACAACTGGACACACTCTCTACAGTAATACCAACACACACAACTGGACACACTCTGCAGTAATACCAACACACACAACTGGACACACTCTGCAGTAATACCAACACACACAACTGGACACACACTCTGCAGTAATACCAACACACACAACTGGACACACTCTGCAGTAATACCAACACACACAACTGGACTCTCTGCAGTAATACCAACACACACAACTGGACACACACTCTGCAGTAATACCAACACACACAACTGGACATACTCTGCAGTAATACCAACACACACAACTGGACACACACAACTGGACACACACTCTGCAGTAATACCAACACACACAACTGGACACACACTCTACAGTAATACCAACACACACAACTGGACACACACTCTGCAGTAATACCAACACACACAACTGGACACACTCTCTGCAGTAATACCAACACACACAACTGGACACACACTCTACAGTAATACCAACACACACAACTGGACACACACTCTACAGTAATACCAACACACACAACTGGACACACACAACTGGACACACACTGCAGTAATACCAACACACACAACTGGACACACACTCTGCAGTAATACCAACACACACAACTGGACACACTGCAGTAATACCAACACACACAACTGGACACACTTTGCAGTAATACCAACACACACAACTGGACACACTGCAGTAATACCAACACACACAACTGGACACACTCTGCAGTAATACCAACACACACAACTGGACACACTCTGCAGTAATACCAACACACACAACTGGACACACACTCTGCAGTAATACCAACACACACAACTGGACACACTCTCTACAGTAATACCAACACACACAACTGGTCACACTCTCTACAGTAATACCAACACACACAACTGGACACACACAACTGGACACACTCTCTGCAGTAGTACCAACACACACAACTGGACACTGCAGTAATACCAACACACACAACTGGACACACACAACTGGACACACTCTCTACAGTAATACCAACACACACAACTGGACACACACAACTGGACACACTCTCTGCAGTAGTACCAACACACACAACTGGACTCTCTGCAGTAATACCAACACACACAACTGGACACACACTCTGCAGTAATACCAACACACACAACTGGACACACACTCTGCAGTAATACCAACACACAACTGGACACACTCTACAGTAATACCAACACACACAACTGGACACACACTCTGCAGTAATACCAACACACACAACTGGACACACACTCTGCAGTAATACCAACACACACAACTGGACAGACACTCTGCAGTAATACCAACACACACAACTGGACACACACTCTGCAGTAATACCAACACACACAACTGGACACACACTCTGCAGTAATACCAACACACACAACTGGACACACACTCTGCAGTAATACCAACACACACAACTGGACACACACTCTGCAGTAATACCAACACACACAACTGGACACACACTCTGCGGTAATACCAACACACACAACTGGACACACACTCTGCAGTAATACCAACACACACAACTGGACACACACAACTGGACACACACTCTGCAGTAATTCCAACACACACAACTGGACACACACTCTGCAGTAATACCAACACACACAACTGGACACACACTCTGCAGTAATACCAACACACACAACTGGACACACACAACTGGACACACACTCTGCAGTAATACCAACACACACAACTGGACACACACAACTGGACACACACTCTGCAGTAATACCAACACACACAACTGGACACACTGCAGTAATACCAACACACACAACTGGACACACTCTGCAGTAATACCAACACACACAACTGGACACACACTCTGCAGTAATACCAACACACACAACTGGACACACACAACTGGACACACACTCTGCAGTAATACCAACACACACAACTGGACACACTCTGCAGTAATACCAACACACACAACTGGACACACACTCTGCAGTAATACCAACACACACAACTGGACACACACTCTGCAGTAATACCAACACACACAACTGGACACACTCTCTGCAGTAATACCAACACACACAACTGGACACACACTCTGCAGTAATACCAACACACACACCTGGACACACACTCTGCAGTAATACCAACACACACACCTGGACACACACTCTGCAGTAATACCAACACACACAACTGGACACACACTCTGCAGTAATACCAACACACACAACTGGACTCTCTGCAGTAATACCAACACACACAACTGGACACACTCTGCAGTAATACCAACACACACAACTGGACTCTCTGCAGTAATACCAACACACACAACTGGACACACACTCTGCAGTAATACCAACACACACAACCTGACACACACTCTGCAGTAATACCAACACACACAACTGGACTCTCTGCAGTAATACCAACACACACAACTGGACACACACTCTGCAGTAATACCAACACACACAACTGGACTCTCTGCAGTAATACCAACACACACAACTGGACACACTCTGCAGTAATACCAACACACACAACTGGACACACTCTCTACAGTAATACCAACACACACAACTGGACACACTCTGCAGTAATACCAACACACACAACTGGACACACTCTGCAGTAATACCAACACACACAACTGGACACACTCTCTACAGTAATACCAACACACACAACTGGACACACTCTGCAGTAATACCAACACACACAACTGGACACACACTCTGCAGTAATACCAACACACACAACTGGACACACACTCTGCAGTAATACCAACACACACAACTGGACACACACTCTGCAGTAATACCAACACACACAACTGGACATACTCTGCAGTAATACCAACACACACAACTGGACACACACAACTGGACACACACTCTGCAGTAATACCAACACACACAACTGGACACACACTCTACAGTAATACCAACACACACAACTGGACACACACTCTGCAGTAATACCAACACACACAACTGGACACACACTCTACAGTAATACCAACACACACAACTGGACACACACTCTACAGTAATACCAACACACACAACTGGACACACACAACTGGACACACACTGCAGTAATACCAACACACACAACTGGACACACACTCTGCAGTAATACCAACACACACAACTGGACACACTGCAGTAATACCAACACACACAACTGGACACACTTTGCAGTAATACCAACACACACAACTGGACACACTGCAGTAATACCAACACACACAACTGGACACACACTCTGCAGTAATACCAACACACACAACTGGACACAGTCTGCAGTAATACCAACACACACAACTGGACACAGTCTGCAGTAATACCAACACACACAACTGGACACACTCTGCAGTAATACCAACACACACAACTGGACACACACTTTACAGTAATACCAACACACACAACTGGACACACTCTCTACAGTAATACCAACACACACAACTGGTCACACTCTCTACAGTAATACCAACACACACAACTGGACACACACAACTGGACACACTCTCTGCAGTAGTACCAACACACACAACTGGACACTGCAGTAATACCAACACACACAACTGGACACACACAACTGGACACACTCTCTACAGTAATACCAACACACACAACTGGACACACACAACTGGACACACTCTCTGCAGTAGTACCAACACACACAACTGGACTCTCTGCAGTAATACCAACACACACAACTGGACACACTCTCTGCAGTAGTACCAACACACACAACTGGACACACTCTCTGCAGTAGTACCAACACACACAACTGGACACACTCTCTGCAGTAATACCAACACACACACATCCTGACCTACCTACCTGTCCTGTACACACACATCCTGACCTACCTACCTGTCCTGTACACACACATCCTGACCTACCTACCTGTCCTGTACACACACACTGCACCAGGTCTGCAGAAATCATAATACTAATGTATCTCAGAGGCTGGGAGAAACTCATGACTGCATGGGATAGAAGAAAAGGACTGTGATGCTCAGTGACTTCTTTGAATTTGTATACATAAAAGGTTTCCAACATTTCCAAACGTCAAATGATATTTTGTAGAAGGTGTTGATAGACATGTTCTGAATAACTGGTCATCTTCTCACTACAAACTTCCACAATACGTTTTAGTCTCCACTCTTCAAACCTGAACTTGGTGGTAGAACTTCTGCCAATCATGTGTCATTTCCAATAACTATACTTATGATTGAGTACCTAGTCCTCCCCTTTTTTGGTTCATGGATAGATTCTAAGAGACTGACGCTCTTGTGTGGATGTTCGTCATGGCAAGGCCAAACACTTTCAGAAATTAATATCTTTCAAGTATGTGTCTGACAATATCAGTCAAATCTAACATGCATCGCATTGACATCCTCTGGATAGCTGAAGACGGGATAAAGAGATGGTAGCTCACTTTCAAGAGTGCTCTGCGGATGATGGAGGAGGGGAGGGAAAAGGTGCAAAGCCGGGCTATCAGGCCGTTCATCTCCTAATAACTCAATATTATTTCTTATAAGTGTGGGCCTTATGAGTAAAGACAGAGATAATTGCGATCCGTGTCTAATCTTTCAGGCGGGGAGGATTCTCTTGATGAGGCTATTTTGTGAGGCTGATCAATGACCCAGTAAGACTGTGCTCAGGCTCTCAGCTGCATCCTCCCGTAGCTGGCTCTTTGAACAGGGTTCTGAACCCTCATAAAAGACACCCAGATCACTTTTCATCTTTACCTTGCAGCAGGCAGGTTCACTCTTCCAGTAGCATCATCAGTAGCAGCCCTTTAGATGAGTTGCGTCTCTGTCCTCCTCTCTCGTTTTCTATCCATCTGTCTCTCGCTCTTCTCTCTCTTTCTCTTCTCTCTCTCTGTCACAGACTTACACTCAAGCGTCAGGATGTGATGGAGCTTAATATGCACAGAAGAGCAGAGTCAACAATTCTAACAATCTTTCCAGCATAGAGACATGTCAGAATACATCACACGAGGCATCTTGTCAGACCAAATCAATGGCTTTTTCAACTCTTTGGTATAAAAGGAAGGTGTGTGGGTGCACTTTTCAAATCCCTGAATTGAAAGAAACTTCTTTCAATGGGATGATGTATAATTCAGAAATAAACATTGGCATTTTATTGACATGCAGCTACTTGATAATTGATTGAAGTGTCATCTTATATTGTGTGGTGTTTTACTGTACGGTATATTTAGTGTTCAAGTTGGATTGGTGTCTTGTGTGTTATTGGGCATGGTGGGAGTGGCCCTGTGTTGTAATATTTGAGGCCAGTCTCGAGACCACATGCTGGGTGTCTCAGTCTTGTTCCTGTGTTGTAGTATTTGAGACCAGTCTCGAGACCACATGTTGGGTGTCTCAGTCTTGTCCCTGTGTTGTAATATTTGAGGCCAGTCTCGAGACCACATGTTGGGTGTCTCAGTCTTGTCCCTGTGTTGTAGTATTTGAGGCCAGTCTCGAGACCACATGTTGGGTGTCTCAGTCTTGTTCCTGTGTTTTAGTATTTGAGGCCAGTCTCGAGACCACATGTTGGGTGTCTCAGTCTTGTCCCTGTGTTGTAGTATTTGAGACCAGTCTCGAGACCACATGTTGGGTGTCTCAGTCTTGTCCCTGTGTTGTAGTATTTGAGGCCAGTCTCGAGACCACATGTTGGGTGTCTCAGTCTTGTCCCTGTGTTTTAGTATTTGAGACCAGTCTCGAGACCACATGTTGGGTGTCTCAGTCTTGTCCCTGTGTTTTAGTATTTGAGGCCAGTCTCGAGACCACATGTTGGGTGTCTCAGTCTTGTCCCTGTGTTTTAGTATTTGAGGCCAGTCTCGAGACCACATGTTGGGTGTCTCAGTCTTGTCCCTGTGTTGTAGTATTTGAGGCCAGTCTCGAGACCACATGTTGGGTGTCTCAGTCTTGTCCCTGTGTTGTAGTATTTGAGGCCAGTCTCGAGACCACATGTTGGGTGTCTCAGTCTTGTCCCTGTGTTGTAGTATTTGAGACCAGTCTCGAGACCACATGTTGGGTGTCTCAGTCTTGTCCCTGTGTTGTAGTATTTGAGACCAGTCTCGAGACCACATGTTGGGTGTCTCAGTCTTGTCCCTGTGTTTTAGTATTTGAGGCCAGTCTCGAGACCACATGTTGGGTGTCTCAGTCTTGTCCCTGTGTTGTAGTATTTGAGGCCAGTCTCGAGACCACATGTTGGGTGTCTCAGTCTTGTCCCTGTGTTGTAGTATTTGAGACCAGTCTCGAGACCACATGTTGGGTGTCTCAGTCTTGTCCCTGTGTTGTAATATTTGAGGCCAGTCTCGAGACCACATGTTGGGTGTCTCAGTCTTGTCCCTGTGTTGTAGTATTTGAGGCCAGTCTCGAGACCACATGTTGGGTGTCTCAGTCTTGTCCCTGTGTTGTAGTATTTGAGACCAGTCTCGAGACCACATGTTTGGTGTCTCAGTCTTGTCCCTGTGTTGTAATATTTGAGGCCAGTCTCGAGACCACATGTTGGGTGTCTCAGTCTTGTCCCTGTGTTGTAGTATTTGAGGCCAGTCTCGAGACCACATGTTGGGTGTCTCAGTCTTGTCCCTGTGTTTTAGTATTTGAGACCAGTCTCGAGACCACATGTTGGGTGTCTCAGTCTTGTCCCTGTGTTGTAGTATTTGAGGCCAGTTTCGAGACCACATGTTGGGTGTCTCAGTCTTGTCCCTGTGTTTTAGTATTTGAGGCCAGTCTCGAGACCACATGTTGGGTGTCTCAGTCTTGTCCCTGTGTTTTAGTATTTGAGGCCAGTCTCGAGACCACATGTTGGGTGTCTCAGTCTTGTTCCTGTGTTTTAGTATTTGAGGCCAGTCTCGAGACCACATGTTGGGTGTCTCAGTCTTGTTCCTGTGTTGTAGTATTTGAGACCAGTCTCGAGACCACATGTTGGGTGTCTCAGTCTTGTCCCTGTGTTGTAGTATTTGAGGCCAGTCTCGAGACCACATGTTGGGTGTCTCAGTCTTGTCCCTGTGTTGTAGTATTTGAGGCCAGTCTCGAGACCACATGTTGGGTGTCTCAGTCTTGTCCCTGTGTCGGAAATGTTTTTATTCGGTCTTGACTTTGTCTCGGACAATGAGGACTTGTAATTTCTGGCCGACACCAATCAGATTCCATTCAGTCAGCCCATTAAACCACTTTGCCAGGCCAAATATATACACTCCTTTCATTACACATTAAAATCTTATCGCCTATTGAAATCTGGGCTTCCTACTTTACTCGTAACATTACTGTCCTTTACATTTGTTGAAAAAATATCCTCAAACTTTGTCACCCTCGTCAGAATTTCCTTGATTTGCTGGTAGGGAGGAGTGGGGGACATTGTTCGAACATTGCGCTCTCACTATTAGTAAGGGGAGACTTGGGGAAGATGTCATACTGTATATTTTGTCTTTGTATCTATTAGAGACCTGTTTGGGTAAGTGATCCTTAGTGGAGTGTCTCTCTGTTTTCCTCAGCAGCATATTGTCACCATTCTGAATGTCTACACCATCCATATGTTCTTCTGAAATATCAACACAGAAATACTGGACAATTCTGGTTGCGATTTGACACAATTACAACCATGTTCTTGATTTCGAATCACATTTTTCTGGTCGCCCCCCTCCTAAGTCTTGGTTTTGAATCGGTCTCGCTTTAGGTGGTCTCAAACACAACACTGCCTTTGGATTTGCCAGTGCTGCTCCTAATGTGACTAATGTCCTGTTCTCCTCTTCCTCTCTGTCTTCCTCTTCTTCTTCTCCCTGTATCTACTTCTCAGTAGTACCACTGCACTCTAACATCTCCACCGTCCCTCCACCTCCTCCTCCTCCTCCACTTCCTCCTCCTCTTCCTCCTGTCTCTCAGGCACCTCCCCCTCCTCCTCCTCTAAGCAACGGATTTCACTTCTCGTTTGTCTAATCAGAGAAAACAAAGTAAGGACTAACAGCATGCTAATGGCATTGAGGCTTCACTAATTCTCTCCAACATGGTGCTGCTTCACACCTCTCTGTCTGCATGATCACTCCACTGTTGTAATTCTGAAGGTAGTAGATCACCCCTCTCATTATCGTCAGCGTACCTACACATCTGCAGGCAGCCAGCTAATCTCAATGTGCTAATTGTCTGTAAATTGTTTTTGTAACTTTATCTAAAATGTGTGTTGGGCAGGGTAAGGGGGCAAAACAAATGCCACTAGCTACGTGAGCATTGTGTGTAATTAACAAAGAAGTGAGACACCTTTTGCTTCAGCACCTTGACAGTGGAACAAGTGTTCACAGCTGCATTCCACAACACCAATTATCCCACCATCTGTAGACTGCTAACAGTATTCACCAAAACATGTAGAACAGGGAGAAAAATAAAAGTGACACTATTTTTAATGTGCAAACACATTGGGACTGATCATGATACTGTGTGTGTGTCCAGTTAACTTTGGCCCGTGGCACTCTCAGGCTCTCTACTGTACTGGCTCAATCATGCACCATCCGTTGGCTATCCTTGACTACTAATCCTATCCCCGTCCTTATCCATAGCACTCTGCAATATGTGTGGGACAGTGCGCATGTCTTTGTGTATATTTGGTGTCTTCCACCTTTTTGGTGTCTGTCAACAACCCTGTCCTGTTTCCTTCCTCGTCCATGTGTGCTGCTCAGCTGAAAGGGTCGGGGTCAGAGGTTATGATGTGTGGACATTTGGAAATGCCCAAATGACACCTTATTCCCTATATAGTGCACTACTTTTGACCAGGACCCATAGGGCCTATGTAGTGAATAGGATGCTGTTTGAGATGCAGACAATATGTTTGGAGATGGTTCAGTATGCACAGCCAAGCCTACAATCTGCACTTACATACATATATATCTGGAAAGGAAATTGTTATAGAGTAAACGACAGCTATGTTTGTTTCTAAAGGATACCTAAAGATACACCTCCTGTATGTGTTCTAAAAGAAACACACTGTGTTCACTGAATCAGTCTCACACACAGTATGATGTTGTTGTATGACTTTGTTGTTTTCACCGCTTGGTTTAACAGGACACTGTAGCA
The DNA here is from genome assembly GCF_045679555.1 of Salvelinus alpinus. Classification (NCBI taxonomy): domain Eukaryota; kingdom Metazoa; phylum Chordata; class Actinopteri; order Salmoniformes; family Salmonidae; genus Salvelinus; species Salvelinus alpinus. Next base: position 23,357,928 of record NC_092118.1, read on the forward strand.
TTTCATTCAGTTGCTTCAGGTTTGTTGTGATGTGAGTTGAGTTTGAGGGAAATAAATGACTCAAAATTCTTCTACTATGTGACATGCTGTACAGAAAGACAGAGAGCAGAGAATGTTTACCAGTTCACCATGTAGTAAGGTACAATGATCCATTAATTCCATATGCCGTGTATGGTGGCTTGGGTTTTTGTCTTTCTTGCTTTCAAAAAAGGTAGTTTTCTCATGGTTTCCTATGAGACTAATATTCCCTTTTAAAGATCTGGTGTGTTGTATGATGCACTTTATGTTGTGGTGAGATCTGCTGCATCATCTACATTGTGGCTGCGATGCGTTTAGGTTAATAACCTTTACCCATGTATAGTACTGTACTTTGGTATTCAGTAAGACCATGGTATTTGATTAATATATATATATATATATATATACAGTGGGGAGAACAAGTATTTGATACACTGCCGATTTTGCCGATTATCCTACTTACAAAGCATGTAGAGGTCTGTAATTTTTTATCATAGGTACACTTCAACTGTGAGAGACGGAATCTAAAACAAAAATCCCGAAAATCACATTGTATGATTTTTAAGTAATTAATTCGCATTTTATTGCATGACATAAGTATTTGATACATCAGAAAAGCAGAACTTAATATTTGGTACAGAATCCTTTGTTTGCAATTACAGAGATCATACGTTTCCTGTAGTTCTTGACCAGGTTTGCACATACTGCAGCAGGGATTTTGGCCCACTCCTCCATACAGACCTTCTCCAGATCCTTCAGGTTTCGGGGCTGTCGCTGGGCAATACGGACTTTCAGCTCCCTCCAAAGATTTTCTATTGGGTTCAGGTCTGGAGACTGGCTAGGCCACTCCAGGACCTTGAGATACTTCTTACGGAGCCACTCCTTAGTTGCCCTGGCTGTGTGTTTCGGGTCGTTGTCATGCTGGAAGACCCAGCCACGACCCATCATCAATGCTCTTACTGAGGGAAGGAGGTTGTTGGCTAAGATCTCGCAATACATGGCCCCATCCATCCTCCCCTCAATACGGTGCAGTCGTCCTGTCCCCTTTGCAGAAAAGCATCCCCAAAGAATGATGTTTCCACCTCCATGCTTCACGGTTGGGATGGTGTTCTTGGGGTTGTACTCATCCTTCTTCTTCCTCCAAACACGGCGAGTGGAGTTTAGACCAAAAAGATCTATTTTTGAATCATCAGACCACATGACCTTCTCCCATTCCTCCTCTGGATCATCCAGATGGTCATTGGCAAACTTCAGACGGGCCTGGACATGCGCCTGCTTGAGCAGGGGGACCTTGTGTGCGCTGCAGGATTTTAATCCATGACGGCGTAGTGTGTTACTAATGGTTTTCTTTGAGACTGTGGTCCCAGCTCTCTTCAGGTCATTGACCAGGTCCTGCCGTGTAGTTCTGGGCTGATCCCTCACCTTCCTCATGATCATTGATGCCCCACGAGGTGAGATCTTGCATGGAGCCCCAGACCGAGGGTGATTGACCATCATCTTGAACTTCTTCTATTTTCTTCTATTTTCTAATAATTGCGCCAACAGTTGTTGCCTTCTCACCAAGCTGCTTGCCTATTGTCCTGTAGCCCATCCCAGCCTTGTGCAGGTCTACAATTTTATCCCTGATGTCCTTACACAGCTCTCTGGTCTTGGCCATTGTGGAGAGGTTGGAGTCTGTTTGATTGAGTGTGTGGACAGGTGTCTTTTATACAGGTAACGAGTTCAAACAGGTGCAGTTAATACAGGTAATGAGTGGAGAACAGGAGGGCTTCTTAAAGAAAAACTAACAGGTCTGTGAGAGCCGGAATTCTTACTGGTTGGTAGGTGTTCAAATACTTATGTCATGCAATAAAATGCAAATGAATTACTTAAAAATCATACAATGTGATTTTCTGGATTTTTGTTTTAGATTCTGTCTCTCACAGTTGAAGTGTACCTATGATAAAAATTACAGACCTCTACATGCTTTGTAAGTAGGAAAACCTGCAAAATCGGCAGTGTATCAAATACTTGTTCTCCCCACTGTATATATATTTCTATTTTACTAGCCTAAAGTCCTGCTAATACTGTTTGATTGAATCCCAGCTAAGAATGTATTCTTCATTTCCTCCCATTCTTCCATTCTGCTTGGTGTTCTAGAATTTCTAATAGTCTTCCTAAACTAACTTTATGTTTTTTGTTGATTTTCCCTCAGCCAAAGCGCTTTCTGGACACTGAGGTGCTGTTCCATGATGACAATACAACCTGAATTCTTGAAGAAAGAAAGACTTTGTCTGGTTGTGACAGTTACACTGTAATACAGTAGATGAGTGTTAGTGAACATTTAACCTGCCCTCAGTAGCACGCAGCAGGACTTACTCGCTGATGCATTTTTAGTAGCTAAAATGAAGTAACTATTTTCTTAAGAAAATGTATGTCTGCCGTGAAAGCTGCTGTGCATATTAACTTTGGAAGTGTCTGACAGATGTTAATCCCATAATAGAAAATGTTTTATACATGTTATTGCACTTTTAGCATTATACTGTATCATAGTAAAGAACTGAAAGAGATATTTTCAAGGTGAGAATGTAGTGTGATCTGAATTTGAAGGGAACTTGTATTTTTTCAAAAAAGTTAATGAGAGTATTCACCAACTGGAAGGTCGATATGAACATGATAAGGTACTGAACATGTGTCATGTTGATTGTATTTTTGTCAAAACTCAGATGATATTCTTACACCAAATCACTTGAAATGTAATTTGTGTTTGTATCTAGCACTGCCAGTCTCTTATTGGCTTGCCAAATGGATTTTATTTTTGCTTACAACATTGGGAGGAGAATAACATTGAACATAATATTTTCTGGACGGCTTGGGCAGGTTGCACAATGATAATTATTAAAAATGTAAATATTAAAGATATTAACATGACGTTTGCCTCATCAAATGTTTTGTCTTCAGACAACAGACTCATGCAGTAGTCGTAATAACCGTTTTAAAATGATAACGGTATACTGAGGTATTCAGAGAATGTGAACCCCCAAAACTCTTAGGTCTTATAGCCTATTGTACAGTATTGAATTGAAATCATATGTTATCGCGTCAGTTTAATAATTGTACTACTCTGTGGATGACAGTTGAATAATATGGTTGACTGTGTCGGAATCTTCAAAACCCTTTATCTTGTGCCAGTTCTGATAACCTTCTCTTCATGCTGACCAAAAAGTACAACATGTAGCCTCATCACAGCTCCAAGGATTCTCTTTGAACATCCTTATTGATTGCTTTGACCTGTTACATTTCATTCTATTATCTGAGAAGGGAATCCAACTTTACAGGCTCAAACCAAATGAGGTAAACTTTCAGTACAAAAAACCTTGAAATGTTTCTTTAGTTCAAAGCTTCTCTTTCTTAAAGGGTATTTTTTATTCTGTGTCTACATTTTCAACTGGGAAGGTGGGTAGTAATAACATTGGCGTATCTGAAGCATAGACTTTATATATTTAAATGAAATATCTTTTACTTTGTAAAAGAAACCTCTTGAGACGAACATGGCATTGAACTTATGAATCAAAGATGATGGAATTATGATTCTAAGCTTTTTGCAAGTTACTTTTTCACATGTTCTGTAAATGGAAGGTCAGCTATATAAAAGTCATGACTAGAACCAATTGCAAATGTTCTGTCAGTCCTATACATAATTCTACAGTTCAACATATTCGTATAGCATATTCTGCTATCTTGCTTATAGGCTAGGCTCCTTTGTCTGGTGGACCAGTAAACTGCTCTCACCTCCCTTGTGAGATCTTTATCTTTAATTGGAGAGTAGTTACATACCCTTGTCTGCATCGTGGTACTCTTTGAAAACACCTGTGAGAGGGGATGCACCTCCCAGAGCTCCACAGTGGGAGCTGCCACATCTCCTCTCTCTCCATGCCATCTCGAGGAGTGGGAGTGTGGGCCCCAGAGTGCCTGCTAGCCCTGGTGGGTATAAGACCCATCACATCCGCTATTCTGCTTATTTTGCAATAAATGGGCTGTTTTTTCCTCCTCCTGCAGAAATTCACCCAAGACCATCCACTGAGGATTGTGGCATTTCCATTTATTGACGTTTGGCTGCTGGTTCATATACATTTGTTATGCTATGCTCTGGACTTCAAAGAGAATGAAATAGAGCATATTATGCTAATTCTGTCTTGTTCTGTTCAACGTAATCAAGGCCTCACACATTAATCCTTTACAAAATGTTCCTCACTGACTCTTGGAAGAGGTTTTGAAACGTACATGAATAGAAAAAGGAATTCCTGACTTTCCCAGATGACTCCAAAAAACCCGTAGCTGAGCACTTGGGGGGAGACAACCTTTTGTTATTTTGAAACAATAAATGATTTGAGAACTTGATATGAAATCCAGAGTAAACAACTGTGAAAAACAGTGAAGGTTTCTCTTCCCACATGATTGTAACAGGGTGGAACTGTTTGTTGGTAAACATGCCCCATGTTAACCCTTGCCAGTCCCAGGTATAGCTCGTTTCAATAAAGGGCATGGCCCTGGGTATTTAAGCTTGAATTTTTGTGTCATTCACAATATTCCATGACCACTAGAAGGCTGGCGTGTGCAGGGAGGATGGTCTAGTAGTGAAAGCCCAGTCAGTGTCTCTATTAGACACCATAAGAATCCTGACTGGACTCTGATTGTACGTGAGCTGAACCAAAGGATCCAACACAAAAGGTGCTTTGATTCTAAAATGGTCTTTTATGCTCTTTTATCATCTCAAGATCAATATAGATGCTTTAATAAGGGATGGGCTGGTGTTCAATTATTGAACAGTTAAAAAGTATTTAATATTCTCTCCCAACACACTGTACATGCCTACATTCCATGAAAAGAATCAAATAGACCAGTAACTTTTTAAGACTGATATTTATTAGTATGTACATTGTCTCATTCTCGCTCAGTTTATTGCTATACAACTTATTCGATGGTTAAAACAATGTACTTGTGCTTCAGCACAGCCTTTCTTTCAGGGTAGACATATACACTTTGTTCAGAAAGTATAAACACCCCTAGACTTGTTCCACATTTTGTTGTGTTACAGCCTGAATTTAAAATGGATTACATTGAGATTTGTTGTCACAGGCCTACACACAATACCCCATAATGTCAAAGTGGAATTATGTTTTTAGACAAAAATGAAAAGCTGAAATGTCTTGAGTCAATAAGTATTCAACCCCTTTGTTATGGCAAGCCTAAATCATTTCATGAGTAAAAATGTGCTTAACAAGTCACATAATAAGTTGCATGGACTCACTCTGTGTGCCATAATAGTGTTTAAAATGATTTTTGAATGACTACCTCATCTCTTTACCCCACACATACAGTTATCTGTAAGGTCCCTCAGTCAAGCAGTGAATTTCAAACACAGATTCAACCACAAAGACCTGGGAGGTCTTCCAATGCCTCACAAAGAAGGGCACCTATTTGTAGATGGGAGAGAGAAAAACATGACATTGATTATCCCTTTGAGGATGGTTAAGTTATGAATTACATTTTGGATGGTGTCTCAAAACACACAGTTACTTCAAAGATACAGAATGGAGCTAAGCACAGGCAAAATCTTAGTGGAAAACCTGGTTCAGTCTGCTTTCCACCAGACACTGGGAGATGGATTCACCTTCCAGCAGGACAATAATCTAAAACTCAAGGACAAATCTACACTGGAGTTTCTCACCAAGAAGACAGGGAATGTTCCTGAGTTGCCGAGTTACAGTTTTGACTGAAATCTACTTGAAAATCTATGGCAAGACCTGAAAATGTTTTCTAGCAATGATCAACCACCAATTTGACAGAGCTTGAAGAATTTGAAAATAATAATGGGTAAATGTTGCACAATCTATGTGTGGAAAGACCTTAGAGACTTACCCAGAAAGAGTGCTTCTACGAAGTATTGACTCAGGGGTGTGAATACTTATGTAAATGAGATATATCTGTATTTCATTTTCAATAAATGTGCAAACATTTATAAAAATATGTTTTCACATTGTCATTATGGAGTAATGTGTGTAGATGGGTGAGATTTTTTTAAATGTTAATCCATTTTGAATTCAGGCTGTAACAAAACAAAATGTGAAATAAGTCAAGGGGTACGAATACTTTCTGAAGGCACTGTAAATACTGTATATGATAACAGGTTTATGTAAACACAGTTGGTCTACCCTATAAATGATTGATTATGAATGTTTAAAAAATGCTGTGTTAAAGAAAACAATGAATTGCTCTCATGTTCCTTAAACGGCTTGCATTTACAATACCTACAATGAATTGGGCTTTTTGTGTACATGAATGAAGCAGATGCCCTTGGGCTTCCTCTTTGATCCAGCAGCAGCTCAAACTTTGTCTGCCTCTTAGCAACACATTTCACTTCAAATTAAGGCACAACTCTGTCTGCAAGCACAAAAGAAAAAACCTACACCGTGCTGAAATGTTTTGCAGTGTTGGTTATTGGTACAAATGAACATTGGATGAGTAGTTTTAATAAGGCTCACCTTCACTCTCTCACTTTGGGTTGTATAGAGTATGTGTCGTGCAGATGCGTGCCATCTTCAGGCCCTTTTAATCCTCTACAAAGCAAGCATTATGAAGATGATGATGAGAACACACCCTCACCATAAAGACTGAACATTTCCCAATGTTTTAATAATTGAATGGGCTAAGGTATTGGTTACTGCTTGTGTGTAAAGGGCTCTGTTTTCCAACTTTTCATATCATGCCATAGTTGAGATCTCATTCCACCATTTGATCTGCAGCAGTTAATTGTTCAGTCATGGAGTGTGTATGTGTTTGTTCAGGTATTGTAAGCCTTTGACTTTTAGTGAACCTTTTTATGTGAGGGGCAACAAGCTACATGTTCACTCTGCTGATCACTGACGGAAGACACTCTGCTAACATGGAAGAATCTCACACATTTTTCAACCCTCTTCAAGCCCCACCCCTGAGCTAGCAATACGCATTAGTGGAGTTTGTGCAGATAGTAATGAATTGGTAATTAAGTAGTTCCATATAGAAATATGATGTCCTTATCATTATGTAATTAGACAAAGCATGTAGATTCCCTTATTTAAAAATGATTAATTAGTCATTCTCTGTTAACCTAAAAGGAAATATTAGATCCTGACTAAACTTTGAGGAAATTTGGAGTTACAAGTAAGAGATTTGGGTCAGCTAATGAGAACAGAGTGTCCCACTTTACAGGTCCAATTGGGAGGAGGATTTGCATGTATGCAAATGTTGTTTGAGTTAATTACATAACTTGGCCTTCATTAATAATGAAGTGTGGTGGATGTCGGGCCTTTATGCCTGGTTCATGTCCAGATTGTGGAGCGTTCATTGAGTGTGTCAGTTTGTGAAAGCAATAGAGGACCCACCCACCCAACCTCCATCAATAATGCCAGTTTACAGACTAGTCATCATACTGCTCTGGAAATATGGGAATTGATTTGACCTTTCTGACCTTTCTCTTTTGGCATCTGGAGTCAAATAAATTAGCAGTACCCTATTTAGTATGTGCCAAGTCAAATAACATTGATACATGTATCAATTTGTCTTATTTTTGCTGTATAGCTACGGTATGATAATACCTTAAGAGCTAACTGTATGTAGGCCTATGAAACATTTATTGAACATTATAAACCGGGTAGTTTCGGTCCTGGATTCTGATTGGCCAAAAACAGCATTTCAGCCATGTGTATACAGTCTCAGACAATATACCACGGATATGTGGCAAAGATACTTGTTTACTGTTCTATTTGTGTTGGAAACCAGTTTATAATAGCAATAAGGCACCTCGGTGGTTTGTGGTATATGGCCAATATACCACACCTCCTCGGGCCTTATGGCTTAATTATCAACCTTGAGAATACACTTGACCCATGGAAAGTAACTGGGCCTGTTAGCACTGTATATAAAGGAAGGCTTGTGAACACTCAACGTATGCAGGAAAGTGCTTACCTAAATAAATCATTATTGGAAAATAACCCCTATTTACACATTCCAGGTGAGTGCATTTAACTCTTTTTAACACTGTTGAAGGCAAGTTGTAGCAATGTTTTTTAGATTTCTGTGTATTTTAAAGAATAATTTATTTGACAATCATTTGACAATTATCTGAAGACTAACACAGTTGAGTGCAGTCAGTAGCCAGGATGTCAAATACTACATACCTTAAACTTGCAATTAACTTTGACCAAGAATTACAGGGAATACTTTGACACACTTTAAAATGAATATCCTCAGACAATGTTTACCATTGTCAACTTCAACCTGTTAGGGTTTTATCTCAGTAAAGGAATGGCTATCTTGTTGACAGCTCCCAAAGGATCAAGACCTCAACTTGAAAAGGGCCTATGTTCAGTGCAGAGCATTATAGTCAAATATGTTGCACACATGTCCCTCCCATGAAGCTATTATCTATAATTAAAATGTTTCTAAAGTCTTGCCACCAACACAAAACGTCATAATGAATTGGTTTTCCAACCACCAACAATTAATTGATCCCTTCTTGTTTCCTGCCACATAATATGTTGCAGTTTGTTATGTTATGTTCTTTATGGCTCCTCTGCAATGCACACCATCCTTTGCTTTGTCATTTTATTGATATCACATATTTTTGAAGGTAGTGAGGCGGTGTTTATTGTTCAAAAGGTTACAGTTTAGACCTTATGGTCCGGGTTTCCTTTTCGTCTATTGCTTTACTACAAAGGGACAGGCCATTTTGACTCTGACAGTATGTGAAAATCATATCCAACCCAACAAATTACATGGCAACCCCCTCATATCCTCTGACAGAATAGTGTTCTCTAATTAACCATGCAGAACAGGAGAAGAACACGTGTTAATTTAATGTAACAAAAATGTTGATTTTCATGCCCTCTCCTTTTCAAATATTAATAGGCTAGACTTGCATTTCATGATGCATCAAAGTAGCTCAGGATATGCAAATGTGATGTATGCTGCTGCCTTACCCCAACCAGTTGGACTGACACAATCTCTCTCTTTATGCAGGCAGTTGCCTGGTTATGAGCACCGGAAGACCAAGAGCCAATAATCTGCACTTTCTTCAGTTGACCACTCACAGAAAAAAATATGTATCCATGTAATCAACAGTTAATCAATTATAAATTAATTGACGTATTCAAGAGTTGTAAATTATCAAATTAGTTGCATCCTATTATTATAGTTATCTCCATAGCCATATCTGGCCACATTTAGAACACTAATTAGCACAGTGAACCAAAAAACATGTTAAGCCATATTCAATGAGACCAGATGAGGTCATGGTGTAAGTTTTCATCATGTTACTGTAAGCTTTTTAGGCTGACAAATTGTAACTATTATTTATTTAGTCTATTGAATTGCGTTGTTTTTGTAGATTGGAGTTTAATTCAAAACGGCATCAGCTAATTTGTCTACCTCAAACCATGTCTTGCCTCTCTGTGTTTCAAATTATGTCTACTTACTGTGTTTCATAAGCGAGAAGCACAAGAGGAAATTCCCAAAGTCACCGAAAGGTGGCGGATGAGTCACGTCTAACAAGTACGCTTAACTGCTCTTTGAATGGCGCTAGCTTACCTTTCTACTGTTAAATAAATGAAACACGAAAATATTAAATGTTACATGAAATATATGTCAGTAAGAACTTTAGTTAATGAATTAATAATTAAAACACATTGCTCTCAGCAATATGCATCGCACACATACATTTTTCATAATCAAAACTACAATTGGCCTCTTGATTGCAACACAGTGTAGGCCTATGTACAATATGACTTTACGAATAGTTACACAGCTAAGATAATATGTTTAAATTGTCTTTAACATTAACCACACTGAAATTCTAACTAATTGAAAGAACACGTTTGAATCTTGTACCTCAGAGGGAAATCCAAAATGTGCCAATATCCTTGTTTTTCAAATTTGAGGAATCTCTTGCCTGCATCGTCATTGAAGAGCAATGCGTTTCTTCGTTCTCATTTAAGATCCAGTAGAAAATCCACGCAAAGTCTCCTTGGACCATTTTATAATAGAACAAGTGTTATCTATCATTACTAGGAATTACACTCCTTTGTTTCTGTAGAATTTAGCAATATTAAAAATATTTCAAATGAAACAATACCTGAGTATTCTGCTCCAGGTGTTTTGGGGAGCTTGGTGAGCATTCGTTTTTTCCTTAGCGAAGATGAACTGGTTTGACTTATACATTTATATTTCAGAACAAAAGGAGACAACGCACTTATTGTGAGGAAAAGTTTGCAGTGCGTTAGGTTTGCTGTGTTGAACATAATGCTCCAAATGAATAATAAAAAGATGTGACGTGTGGATATGATTTTCTCTTGAACAAAAGGAATGTGAAAATGTGAAAATGAAAGACAGAGAAGAGCCAGAGCAGATGCGATGAGATTTGTGAAGGGGCTGTAATTCTCTCTCTCTCTCTCTCTCTCTCTCTCTCTCTCTCTCTCTCTCTCTCTCTCTCTCTCTCTCTCTCTCTCTCTCTCACTTCTTCTCCTCCCCTCCTCTTTTTAGCCCTCTGTGACTCTTCAGTTAACACACAGTATTTCCTACTGCTTCTGTCCCTGTCATTGTAAGTACAACATTGTCTTATTTACCTATTGAATGAATGAAATCATTGTCCTGCTATTCTTGAAGGCGAGTGTTAAAGGTTTTGTCGTACTTTGTTTTGTCCACCTATGCTGTATATTACAAACTTTTTCCTTTACATTTTCAATAAGCTATCGCATTGTTCCTTATGTCATATTGTTGTTGAAGAGATTAATTTTAATTGATGATGGTGCGGGATAGTCAGTGTTGATTCTGTTGAGTGTAGATGAAGACAGCGCGTAACTCAAGTGTCTCTCAGTGCGCTGCAACCTGTGCTTACCTCTTACCTGTAGCCTATATATCGCCCCGCGGTGGACCGTTACTTTTCTTCACTGTAGCCTACCTACCTTTACAGCTGACAAAGGTGTTGAACTATTATTCCCCAGAACAGTTGTCCATCTAATATCGAGCTATATAGCCTACTGTTGAAAAATGTTTGTTCTGTATGTCGTTAATTATGTACGCTAGAGTTTGGTCTATACAGCCCATTGATGAAGGCTATGCATTTTTTTCTTGTCTTTTGCGATTTTGAGGATACATAGCAGGCTACTGTAGAACTCTTGAGAAGTGATTTTACTCCTCTAATTTCAATGGAATTTTAGCCTATAATAAATACCAGGCATTCTATTTAAGCCTTTGAAATATTTTATATTGAATGTTCAAGGGGCGGAAAACATTTGTTTGGTAGGCCTAGTGACCCAAATATTATTTTTATATAAAAAATGTCACTTCATTTACATTTGACAATGTAGCCTATTATATGTAAAGTAATAAGTAAGTGTTCTGGTGGGCTACCAATATATTTTTTACATTTATGCTTCTCGATTGAAATACTTTTCTGAAACAAGTTGACCTAGCACTAGTTGTTTCAATCATTAATAACATGTTTTTTTGTTTGCATAAACATTGTAGGCTATGTCAACCAAAACAAAACGTCAAAGTCTATAATCTATTGTGTGTATTGAAAAGACAACAGCACATCGATCTCTAACGTTATGTGTATGCACCATAAGATGATTTCCTATGAATAGGAAACCATGGGATAATCAATGACTTGCAGTAAATTACTTGTTTATTTTACAAAAGTGATATATTGAGTTCTCAATAATTTTGTTATAACTAACACCATAAACCTTGCTGATATTGATATTATTTTATACAGATCAGACGAATAGAAACAGGCTCGCTCCCTATTTGAGAGAGATTATCATCTTATATTTGAAATTATGGCAATTTTGTAGGGGGGGAAATACTTTATTAATTGCCTTTTGCTTTCCTGTATTAACTTATACTTCGTCTATATAATGCTGAAATTAACATTATAGGCTATAGGCTACAGTGTATCAATGTATTCCTACTACATGACTGTTATCGCCTATGCCAAATATCGTTTGTCATAAAGTGGTATGGTTGACACTCGAGTTCTTTACACGTCACTTCATATCAAAACTTCAGTTGATCTGTTATAAAGACCAGCAGTGTTATATTATAGGTACAGTATAACTAACCCCTGACCGAGAAGTTTTCTGTCTTCAACTCTGAAGTGCGTTTCTGGCATGTGCTGTTGATAAAATTGTTCCATTCATTTAGAGTAAGGCAAAAGACAAAAAATAATGCCTTACATAGTCCACTTTACAGGTAAATAGGGCAATAACTCGTATTGGAGTTTGTTCAAGTGTAAATTATGTTGTCTCGACTTTCAATTGTGCTGCTGTGTAATAATCGGATAATTTTTGTATTTAATCAAATCAAGAGCAAAATCTCCCTCTGTCTAATCACTCACTAAACTCTCTCTCCCTCTCGCTCTCTCTCTCTCTCTCTCTCTCTCTTTCGCATCTCTTGTCTGGGCTGGGAGGGGGAGTCCTGCCTCTTTGCCTTCCTCAGATCAATGCCCTGGCCACTCACTTTCTGATGTTGCACGACGGGAAATGCTTTGAATACTTGCGACATGGCCGCTCACATTGATTGCCAAGATTGACAGCTCTGCGTCGTCTTCTCTTGTCTCCGAGAGAGAGGGAGATAAAGAGGATAGATAACAACAAAAGCTCCTTGCAGTTTTGACAATTAAACTTCATAGAAAGAACGGGATCCCCTCATATAGCCAGTGGGAACCACAGCAGACTTTAGTTCTCTTTCCTTTTTTTCTACAGATAGTAATCGTTATGTTTTAACGTAATATAGCGCGAAACACACGACTCGGGATACGATACCGTCAGGACCTGCATCTCTCTTTTCTCGGCTGATCTCAAGGTAAAAACGTGCTTAGTTTTAACATGTTGTATCGTCTTTTCATGTAAACTGCGTTATTTAGCCTGTTTTTGTTGGTACGTAACCGAGTTCGCCTCATTCGATGTCAATAGGGGTGTTAAAACTGTTTTATCTCTCGTTTTTTTGTGAGGGGAATATGATAACATTCTTATTTATTGCTTCTCAATCGCGAGATTCGTGGTAAACGCAATAACGAAAACAGAGTATGTAAAAAGACAAGCGCAAGCGTTCTCTGGAAAGGTTTGGATAGCTACTGTAACAAGGATGCCCTGTTTTATTTACCTACACACGATACTTGTGTAACTTATAAGTTACATTCAATCGTGCGTCTCGAGGTATTGATATCAACAGCTCTATATATCACTTGGATGAGCAGTTAGGCTACTGATTTAAGCAACATACAGCTAGGTAGGTTTGGAGTAGACTGTATGAATTACGCGCAACCCTTTTTATTTCATTGTTGGTTACGCATCCACAAAGTCTTGTCGCGAAATTCAACTCTTAAAAATAATCATCAAGTTATATGTGTTTTGTTATGGTGTTGCAATCCGGATGCTCAATAACTTCCTCCTGTGGGACTGGGAGGCAATTGCACTTTTGTCCACAGAGCGGTACTATTCATTGACAATGACGTGCGCATTGCTCTAGGTCCCCTTCCATACCCTTCCTTTCTCCCTGATCTTTCTGGATGCGAGATTTACAAGTTTCTTCGAACTTGGGCATATGGTTTATTTAGTTGTCTTTCTTCCAAACTCTAAGTAATCTATATTCATCGTTCGACCTGAATTATAATTCGTAATTGTTTCCTATGTTGTAGGAGGTTGGGAATTCACTCTGCCTTAACTTTAACTGGAGGTCAGGTAAATTGACCTTAAAATAATGCATAAGCCATAAATTAAATCCAACTACTCCTCGAAAGGCTGTCCCATTTAGAGACGATATACCTGCACAAGGTTTCCCTACAAGCCCACAAAGCGCTGCTCTCGGACGGTTTTAGGGACTAACGTAAGTCATCTGGTGTAATTATTTTTGTCTCTTTTGCACTATTGTCTTTCCCTTTCATGGACAGGTGTGAATCTGGCTATAGATACATTGCAGATACTTGAATGAACAGGTTTAATTGTATGCTAAATATTTTAAATAATGACATTTTATTTATAGTTTCCCTAATTTTTTGATTTTTTTTTAACAATAACCTTTAACGCGTATTAGGCTATAATCAGATATTTAGCTATTTTAATATCACACATGGCTTTTGAAGGTACTTGAGATTTTGACAAAAACACGATTGTATACCAAGGTAGTGGGAGGACAAATGCAACGCAGTTCGTGTGAACTTGTCTGTTGTGTGAAGATAGCCCATCATTTACAAGGTGTTTCCCAAAATGAGACACTCGCAGTCTCAGATAAAGCTTTTTTTCTAACTTCTGCACAAGCAGTGATAACAATTTGAATAGAAACAGAGAAAGCAGACAATGGATAGCTTAGTTCTTAAAGTATGAGAGGAGGAATACAGAGGTGTTTTCTGTCACTGCAAATCTGGACTCTATAGCCTAATGTAGCCTAGACCTATTGCTACCGGGGAATATTCCTATGCTCCTTTTTTTGTTAACATTTACATTACATTTACATTTACATTTAAGTCATTTAGCAGACGCTCTTATCCAGAGCGACTTACAAATTGGTGCATTCACCTTATGATATCCAGTGGAACAACCACTTTACAATAGTGCATCTAACTCTTTTAAGGGGGGGGGGGTTAGAAGGATTACTTTATCCTATCCTAGGTATTCCTTAAAGAGGTGGGGTTTCAGGTGTCTCCGGAAGGTGGTGATTGACTCCGCTGACCTGGCGTCGTGAGGGAGTTTGTTCCACCATTGGGGTGCCAGAGCAGCGAACAGTTTTGACTGGGCTGAGCGGGAACTGTACTTCCTCAGAGGTAGGGAGGCGAGCAGGCCAGAGGTGGATGAACGCAGTGCCCTTGTTTGGGTGTAGGGCCTGATCAGAGCCTGAAGGTACGGAGGTGCCGTTCCCCTCACAGCTCCGTAGGCAAGCACCATGGTCTTGTAGCGGATGCGAGCTTCAACTGGAAGCCAGTGGAGAGAGCGGAGGAGCGGGGTGACGTGAGAGAACTTGGGAAAGTTGAACACCAGACGGGCTGCGGCGTTCTGGATGAGTTGTAGGGGTTTAATGGCACAGGCAGGGAGCCCAGCCAACAGCGAGTTGCAGTAATCCAGACGGGAGATGACAAGTGCCTGGATTAGGACCTGCGCCGCTTCCTGCGTGAGGCAGGGTCGTACAGGGTTGTACGTAGGGTTAACATTTGAAATAAATACAATAGGATTGCTGTGCCCACCCAGTAGGCGGAATCTGAAACCTTCATTAAAGACAGCTTCACTTTTCTCCTATTTTACTTCCAAATAGTGTCCAGTCCGTCAGAATAACCCGGTGTCTAATAATACAATCATGTCTTAAGTGAGAGGCTGCATGGGGTGAAGAACAATCCTCCGGGTCGTTCCTCAGTTCGGGTGAAGTTGGTCTCGTAATGGTATTTTGTTTTGAACAGTTGCTGTTAGTTGAGAGTGCAAGTTCCCTCATAAGGTAAGGTGGCACCGGAGCCCAATGGAAGTCACATTTATAATTAGACTGCCAATTCAGCACATTGTCCTGATTGCTATACAGGGACACTCGGCTTCAGATAGTTTTTCCTCTGACGGACAGTTTAACACCGCCGGTAACAAATTAGTGAGGAGCAAAGGAGTTCTGTTGATGGTTCACTGCACGGCTTTATCAGGGAAATAAAACATGACTCCGCGATTGCCAGGTGCCTTTTCTCTCCGTTTCTGCCCATCTTTGTTTATTTTTTACGCACTCTAAATACTCTAAAAGAAACGTAGGCCACAGTCGCCCCACACGGCAATAAAATGGATGAAAGGAACATTACAATATAATATGAATAATATGGTAGATGTAATCGATTTTTATAATTGAAACGTACCTACGTTTTTATACACATGCATTGACTACAGATAATATTTTAAATTGACCTCTTGCTCTATGTGTTGCGCATTGATTGTCAAGTACACAATTCTGTTATTGAAATCAAAGGTTATATTGATTAGGTCTATATTATCCAGAATGTTGGATTATTTGTTTCACTTTTAATACGATGATGAAAGTTGATTTAAATGTTTTAATAACCATTTTGGTGCATATTTTGCATTTTGATTCAGATTTATGGTTTGAAATCTCACCTATTGTAACATGTCATGTATTTCCTACTGTTTGATTTTTCAGGACTATCTGCACGTGGACTTCAGAGGAACTTGTGGTTTTGCGAGAGAGAAAAACATTTCCGAACTGGATCCGGCTTAAAGATATCGACTCCCTGACGCATATGGTGCCAGTAAGTTCAGAGATTTAGAAGTGCATTTTGACATACCGAAACCGCATGCTTCACAGCCTGTGCTCGGCGCTCTTTCACGGTGGCTCTCTTGTTTAAATAGATCCCCCATTCAATCCCAGATCAATAGAGTTGCATGTTGCGAGACGAACTTGGGAATTGGAAACTAATTTTCTGTCATTAAACGACCGCGAATGATGAGCAAAACAATAACAATATTTTTTATTATTAGAACAAATGGTGTCCTATTTAGTAGCCTAATAATGTTACATACGTTTACGTTTAATGAATGTATTGTTTTCCTGAGGGTTAAACGTATTGCTTTTGATTAGACAGTGCAGAAATATTGTCATTATTGACAGCGCGATCTAGACCTGCAATGTGAGTTTATAATACACTTGACCACAATAGTGATCATATTTAGAAAAAGATGTGTGAGCACAAAGCATATGCAATGCTTGATTTTAGTTATTGAGTCTATGGAAATGATGTGGTTTTAGATCTCAGCAAGGCAACATGCAGAAGGGAATCTGTTTTATTCCATACCATGCTATTGTTAGTTTAAAGAATATGTTGTATATATATTTTGTCAATTATTTTGTGCTTTGTATATCATGCACAGCAATTAGCTTCATGAAGCTGGGTAGACAGGTGTAGGGTCAGTAGCCTACCATGTGTGTTTAATTGAATGTTGATGTGCTCTCTAAGGAGGCAGTGTGTAGCCCAGGCATTACAGTGCTGTGTCAATTTAAAACTGGGACATTAAATTAACTTTGAATGGTTCCCTTTCAATTACATGATGTGAGCTGGTCCTTGGACTGTTGTCTCAAAGGGGTTTCTTACCTACTGTGGAATACATTACTACTCTTATCACATCATGTGTTAGTTCATCACTCTATTTAATATGTGTGTGTGTATTTATGTATGTAGTCTATGTATGTATGTGTGTGTGTATGTATGTATGTGTGTGTGTGTGTGTGTGTGTGTGTGCGTGTGTGTGTGTGTGCGCGCGCATGTGTGTATGTAGGCCTATGTACGTGTACACAGTATTTGACATTGATGACTAATGGGTTTGGTGATTTGAAAATATTTTATAATGATTTGAAAACATTTACACGTCTTTCTTGTATGTTTTTGGTATGTGCATTTTGCATCAATGGTTGCTTTTACTGAGTCTGATCTGTTAACTGCTACATCAGTGCCACTTCATAATAGCCTCAGAGACAACTATTATAGAACACAATGGATATGAATGGGATGTTTCTGTGCTTCAGTAGTTTAAAATATTAATTGACAATGAAGACTGAAATAAGAAAATATGAATAAGAAAAATGTATTGAAAGTGTACTGTTGTTCTGTCTGTGGGTTATTTTAGCCCTTGCAGTAAAGGCTTCATCTGGTTTCATTAGTTCATTATGCTTAAAACAGAGGTCTGCATCCTAGAACCATGAGGTAAAGTAAGTTGAATTGTTGGTTTAATTGTATGGCCTTGGATTATCCGTAGCTAATTCCCTTGCCAAACTGAACTCCTTGCCCTCAAAATGATATTATGACCTGCATATTGCTATTGCTCTAATAGCATGAGAAATAACAACTTTCCAAGATCAATAACATTTGATCTAACAACTTGCCTTTATAAATAGCCTACATTATGTAGAGTACTTTACAGTAACTTTATGAATTTGATAAATTGAGCTAGATTGGATATTTAAGTTGGGCCAAATGATTATGGGTTAATGAGGTAAAATGATACGAGTGATACGAATGCGTGTGTGTGTGTGTGTGTGTACGGGGCACATCTGTTCCTTCTTGTTGTACCCCAGGCACTTTGCTGTGCTTGGCTTGTGATAGTCTGTCTGTCAGATTATACTGGATTAGGTCATCCATGACAGATGCAATCTTCACTTAAGTCTCTCCTTTTTTAACTTTTTGTTTTTCCAATTGAGATTTTGAATCAGTCAGTGCGATAGTAATAGTTGCCGCAGTTACAGTATGAATAATGAGGGAGATGTTGCTCCTTGGATGCAGGCTGGCAGGGAAAGAGCACAGGAGGTAGTTGAGTTGAGGCTTGCTCAGGTACTAGTCCCCCTCTCCTCTCCTCTCCTCTTCTCTCCATGTCTGAGGGGGAGTGGACTGGCAGCCGAGGCCTAATGATAAACAAGATGAGAGAAGCAGGTAAACAACAGCAGGCCTGGTAAAGGTAGGGCGTGTGGCAGCAGAAGGGAGAGGATTTCTGGGGATAATAAATGTGGCAGCGCATGTTGTGACATCTGTCTTTATAAGTGTTAGCTAATTTGCAGCAGAATATTTCAACAATGATCAAAACCGATGGCAACATGTTCATTACAGGAGTCTTTCTTTTGTAGTCCTCTGATTTTTCTTCTTCAAGTTCTCAACGTGCGTTATTGAAGTGCTGTGGCAACTTTAGATCTGGCACCATTATGATTTTCTTGTATGACACAATTAAAAAAAGATGCTCTTTACTAATGCACAATGATTTTAATTCTCATTATACAAACTGTGAATGCAGTTTTAATAAATGAAGTGAAGACTGGCAATGTAAATGAAACGTGCCTAAAATGACTTTCAAAGAATCCTCACATCTTTTTATGCCCTTTCTGGCTTGAGGTGAACACATCTCAAGGACCTTTTCATTTCCAACGTTGACAGTCTGGAGAGGGTCCAGGCTCCATCTCTGAATGTAATGGTTTTGTTCCCAGAGAAAATGTGCGCCTCTCAGTACAAACCATTCTCACCACTCATGGGTGATGGGTGAGTCTTGAAATATTGATGAAATCAATGGTTCTAGTGAGACATCAGTATCAGACAATGGGGGCATCCAGAGGCTAGCTATCTAACTGTACAGACACAGATGACTTTCAAGTCTTGAAGATGGATACTGTAGATTAATGATTAGACACATGGTCTTGGTGAGATGCGTAAGTCCTCATACATAGTTATCGTCATTCTTAAGATTTTCTTCCCGAATTTTAAGTGAAAATTAGCTAGGCTATACTTATCTGGGGTTTAACTACACTCCCAAATTGCAGTCTTGCTTTAGATTAGAATAAGGATTCTGAATCTACTGCACATCGGGACATGTCAGTGCAGTTGTTTGTATTTTAGCTGCAGTCCAAGCCAAATAGGTTGTTTCTTTATAAAGGTTTTCATTGTTTTCTTCTTAGTAACTTTGGGTCCAGATTACTTCTGCTGTGAGTTTACATGAACTACATACAATTACATTCAATTAAATAGGTTGAGTGCATCGTTTTCTTTAAATTGAAAACCATCAGCACCTGTATCACATTACATGTTGAAGACCAAGGTACAGTACCAGAGAGAGATAGAGAGAGATTTCCCTATAGAATCAACCAGACCTCTAGTATCACATTACATGTTGAAGACCAAGGTACAGTACCAGAGAGAGATAGAGAGTGATTTCCCTATAGAATCAACCAGACCTCTAGTATCACATTAGCTGTAAGTGTTTGGTAGGGAACTGGGTTTGAACATTCTGATTTAAAAATGAGCATTAGTATTTTACAGCTAAACCAATGTACATTTTGAGCAATTGTATCGCTTCACATGAACAATATCATTTCATAACTCACCAAAGAGGTACAATTTGAACTGTTTCATTCACTCATCCACTGAATATGTTTCACGTTTGGGCTGCAAAATAATTGGACAATTTCTTTTAATCCAAAGCATAGTTGTGCATAATTAAGTTAGACTTCAAAATGCAACAGCCTCTGTTGAATTCTCTCTTTTTAAATATCACACATTAATATGTAGAATTAATTGGAGGGGCCTTGGTGGCCGTGTGTTTTTGACACAGGGCTGTTTCTGTAGGGGACGGTAATCAGTAGCACTGTCAGCTGGAGGAATTAGCACAGCTCATTGTTTCTATGAGTCACATGAAGGTTTGCACAGTCCATGTGTGAAGATGACTGGCTCTATTTCCATATCGAAGAGGCCCACAGTGCTGCCTGTAATTAAAATGCTGTCACGATCGTGTGGAGGATTGACGGACCAAAACGCAGCAGTAGGAAAATAAGCCATCTTCTTTTTTTATTAAGAAGAAGGAGAACCGAAAACAAAACACTCTTACAAAACTAACAAAACAAACAACCGACCGTGAAGCTAATAAACGTAGTGCACATACAGGCTACAAACGTTCAGACATAGACAATTTCCCACAAATACCTAAAGCCTATGGCTCCCTTAAATATGGCTCCCAATCAGAGACAACTATGACCAGCTGTCTCTGATTGAGAACCAAATCAGGCAGCCATAGACTTTTCTAAACACCTACACTCAACCATAGACTATACTAGACACATACACTAAACCATAGACTATTCTAGACACATCCACTCAACACAAACCCATACACTCTAACAAATCCCCCTAGACACTCCAAACCACCCAAGACAATACAAAAACACAAACCTAACCCCATGTCACACCCTGACCTAACTAAAATAATAAAGAAAACAAAGAATACTAAGGCCAGGGCGTGACAAATGCAGTGGTTTTGGGAGCCCTTGCTCGGCACAGTACACTGAAGCAGCTGAGTGTTGTCATCTTTCCCGAGCAGTGTGCAAGCGGTCGACTCCTGCATGCTTCTCTCAATACACCTATCATTTTGTACAAATGTGAATGTCAGTCCACGCTCCTTTTGTGGAGAGTTTAGTTTTCTTTATCTAGCCTCTCGTTGTGGCTGCCTGTTTTATTTTAGCCCTCAGAATAGACATTATTTTGTGTACTTTATTGTCATGTCAACCGTTGACATTGACAGTGATATTTCATATTCTATATACACTGTATTCAAATTCAGTATTTATTCATAACCTTTATTGTGGAAAGGCCATGAAATCCCACTCTTGCGTTCCATGATTTCCATGACTTGTTATTAGTTAGTGACCTTGTTGCAGATTTCTCCAAACGGGGCCGGGGTCAACAGTTCCTTATTGGTTTGTTCGACAGTGTATTGTGGTCCCTATCCTTCCTGAATTGGAGAAGATCTGAGGTTGGGTCTTGTGAGGGAACGAGGGAAGAGAGATTACTGCGATGTGGGCCTCTACGCTGCTCGAACACAAAGGCCTCAGAACAACCCTTTCCTTGTGATCCCCCCATTGTGTTTGGATCAGGCCTTCCCTTGGGCTGGCTGCTGCCAAGGACTTAGCACAAAAGGACACTATGGAAATATTAAACTGGAAACCAACATGGGCAGCTCTCTGGGTGAGAGCGAGGTACCAGGAAGAACTTTGTATGCCCGTCATCCTGTTCTAATTAGAATGTATCACATTCAGGATGTATTTTGTTCATTGATATTAGCATTTACAAGGAGGATTGGTGACACTAGTAATTAGGAAAACCCGACTGGATAAACTTTTACTGCCCCATGAATAGTCTTACTTGGAAATGTAAAATAGGAAATTCCCTTTCCTCTTGAAATATTTTATGCATAGGTTCGTAATGAGCTGAAATTGAAATGAAATGAGCCTTTACTACTTAAAGGGATACTTCAGGATTTTTACATTTTTATGTCTCTGTGTCCAGTATGAAGGAAGTTAGAGGTAGCATGCTAGCTGACACCCATATACAGTGGGGAGAACAAGTATTTGATACACTGCCGATTTTGCAGGTTTTCCTACTTACAAAGCATGTAGAGGTCTGTAATTTTTATCATAGGTACACTTCAACTATGAGAGACGGAATCTAAAACAAAAATCCAGAAAATCACATTGTATGATTTTTAAGTAATTAATTTGCATTTTATTGCATGACATAAGTATTTGATACATCAGAAAAGCAGAACTTAATATTTGGTACAGAAACCTTTGTTTGCAATTACAGAGATCATACGTTTCCTGTAGTTCTTGACTAGGTTTGCACACACTGCAGCAGGGATTTTGGCCCACTCCTCCCTACAGATCTTCTCCAGATCCTTCAGGTTTCGGGGCTGTCGCTGGGCAATACGGACTTTCAGCTCCCTCCAAAGATTTTCTATTGGGTTCAGGTCTGGAGACTGGCTAGGCCACTCCAGGACCTTGAGATGCTTCTTACGGAGCCACTCCTTAGTTGCCATGGCTGTGTGCTTCGTGTCGTTGTCATGCTGGAAGACCCAGCCACGACCCATCTTCAATGCTCTTACTGAGGGAAGGAGGTTGTTGGCCAAGATCTCGCGATACATGGCCCCATCCATCCTCCCCTCAATACGGTGCAGTCGTCCTGTCCCCTTTGCAGAAAAGCATCCCCAAAGAATGATGTTTCCACCTCCATGCTTCACGGTTGGGATGGTATTCTTGGGGTTGTACTCATCCTTCTTCTTCCTCCAAACACGGCGAGTGGAGTTAGACCAAAAATCTCTATTTTTGTCTCATCAGACCACATGACCTTCTCCCATTCCTCCTCTGGATCATCCAGATGGTCATTGGCAAACTTCAGACGGGCCTGGACATGCACTGGCTTAAGCAGGGGGACCTTGCGTGCGCTGCAGGATTTTAATCCATGACGGCGTAGTGTGTTACTAATGGTTTTCTTTGAGACTGTGGTCCCAGCTCTCTTCAGGTCATTGACCAGGTCCTGCCGTGTAGTTCTGGGCTGATCCCTCACCTTCCTCATGATCATTGATGCCCCACGAGGTGAAATCTTGCATGGAGCCCCAGACCGAGGGTGATTGACCGTCATCTTGAACTTCTTCCATTTTCTAATAATTGCGCCAACAGTTGTTTCCTTCTCACCAAGCTGCTTGCCTATTGTCCTGTAGCCCATCCCAGCCTTGTGCAGGTCTACAATTTTATCCCTGATGTCCTTACACAGCTCTCTGGTCTTGGCCATTGTGGAGAGGTTGGAATCTGTTTGATTGAGTGTGTGGACAGGTGTCTTTTATACAGGTAACGAGTTCAAACAGGTGCAGTTAATACAGGTAATGAGTGGAGAACAGGAGGGCTTCTTAAAGAAAAACTAACAGGTCTGTGAGAGCCGGAATTCTTACTGGTTGGTAGGTGATCAAATACTTATGTCATGCAATAAAATGCAAATTAATTATTTAAAAATCATACAATGTGATTTTCTGGATTTTTGTTTTAGATTCCGTCTCTCACAGTTGAAGTGTACCTATGATAAAAATGACAGACCTCTACATGCTTTGTAAGTAGGAAAACCTGCAAAATCGGCAGTGTATCAAATACTTGTTCTCCCCACTGTACTTCTAGTCATTGCACTAACACTAGTTAGCATTGGCTCAACAAACTACCTCTAACTTCCTTCATACTGGACAGAGACATAAAAAGGGTATCCACAAGTTCATCTGACTCTGGGGAAGTAGATAAAGGGCCTCATTGCCAAAATCCCAAAGTATCCCTTTAACATTAGAGCATATACAGTAAGGTAATCATGTTTTATGGAGAACCACACGTGTTGTATTTAATCTTTGATAATTCAGCTTCTTTGGGTCTTCAAAATAATTTATCTTCTTCTTGCATCTGCCTGTGGGTATTCCACAGTGAAGCTGGGGTTAGCACGGTACTCTTCTGTTTTCGCAGGTCCCTGTTCACTGCAAATGCACAGAGGTTAGACATTAGCCAGTTCCTGGAGGCTGACAGTTAGCCTGATATCTGCCAGCTCCATCAGATATGAGATGTAAAATATGCTCCACAATTGTGACTCGGCCAATCTGTGCTGCGCTGCTCCCTGCTCTCTGCTCCGGAGTAAAGCATGCTGGGAGCAGTTTAGTTGACACATGACGCTCAGCACCACTGATGCTGTACAATACTGGGGCTCTATTTGTTTTTAAGGCCTCCACTGCCATCCACATCTTTATACATTGCAAAACTGTCACCAAATGATAGATCACAAAGTTTACTGTGCAGAGTAATGAGACAAGGTCACTAATTGATCAGATATGATTTGGCACCTTGATTTACAAGGCAACACCTGAGCTTTGACTTCACCACACAGCAGCTTGATGGGGAAGACTGTGTGGAGTATCAGCCCATATTAAACAGCTTGCCCCTCCAAGTGTCACTGAAGAATTACGTAAATGCAAAATAAAGTCCTGGGGCCTCATTTATCAATCATGCATAGGCACAAATCTGTGCGTAAACCATGCGTATGATCATTTCCACGCAAAGTGTGGGATTTATCAATCGGAACTTTTGATTGAGAGTGTGTGTAAATGTAGAAACCGTCATGACCATGCGTATGCACAGTGCATAGTGGTGGAATAAGGGAACTGCTTACCAAGTATAGAATGGGAGAAATATATGTTGAACATTTTTGAAATTGTGAGAGTAATAATTAATTTTTTTTTTGATTTAATTGTATTTCCATTGTGAATTCATGCAACATATCTTGACAGGCTATATATCATTTGAACACATCAGTCCATGTGTTACGCTAATAATCCATATAAAATACAGTAATTTGTTAAATTAGAGTCACGTGTGAAAGTGAAACCATTGTTGAAATACTATTAAAGACTGAGATAATGGGGAAATCAAATTAGAGATGGCTGATCTTGCTCTGTTGGAAGATTCGGTACACGCTTCATTTTGCCGAGAGCATGTTTTTAGAGACAGGTAGGACTGTTCTGCAGAACGTATAGATATCTTTTCCCAAAACCAATCGTCTAGGATCTTTGCCTATTTAACGCCTACTTTAGAAAGGCAAACGCTTGCCATTCCAGTGCACATCAAAGTGCTATCAATCCTCTGGTGTTTAGCAATGGGCACTTTTCAGCGGGAGTTTGACGATCGTCATCTCACATCCCTCGACGAGACAATGTTTTGGATGCAATCATCAGCAAAACAAACTGTAACATAACATTTCCATATTTCCATACACCATCGCACAACAGGTTGAAGTCAAGAGGGGTTTCTTTGCCGTCAATGGGTTCACAAATACGTACGGCGCAATAGACGGCACCCACAACGCCATAAAACCACCATCCCAAAACGAGTTCATCTATGTGAACAGAAAAGGTTTCCACTATTAATGTGCAGGTGATAGGTTATGTAATGCGCAAAAAACGCTGCTGAATGTAGTGGCCAGTGGAACGCACGACTCGTTCATTCTGCAGAACAGCAGTGTTGGCCTACATGCCTACAGGAGGGAGCTGTTGAGGATGGATTGATTTTTAGTGAGTTGCCTACTCATTTGAAGTATATTTGCCATCACTAAAGCAACTTGAATTTTCCTAATGGTCCTCTCTTTGTAGCTATGTTTTTATTTTTACTAGTCAAGCCACAACTGAGCGAGCCAAATAAAATATTTTGGCACCTCTATTTAAGTCTCTGAAAAATATTTTTTTTAGTCGCTTTTTTTTGTTGCGCCTTTGTCTTTAATTGTACGGCGTTATATATTCCCCACAGGTTTTACATTTTGATGATTTTGACCATATATGGTTAATTAGGAGTGTTTCGCAATGCAAATAGCCAAGGTCGTACACGAACACTGAGACTGAAAACAATTGTTATTTATCAATGGTTATCTCCTACCGGTGTGCGTATCGCTTCTAGGATTGTTTGACAAATCACAATTTTTCTATGGGTACGAACATTCTAAATTCCATTCGTAAGTAGTATTTTGGAATAGTTTCTACGCAATATTAATAAGGCCCCAGAAATCTGAGACATCAGCGCATGCATTATCTCCATTCTCCATCTCTTAGATAATACATTGGAAAAAGCTTACTGAGAATGGATGGTACAATCTCTCAGGTCTTTTACAGTATCTCTTTTTCTATGGATAGATGCTAACATTTTCATAGACCCATAGATCTGGACCTAGTGGCAAGGTCTATTACTGATCAGTTGCTCACATATGGAATAGGCAATGTGACTAAAAACGTCCTGGAAAATTATTTGGAAACGCTGGGATGTATTGAGCCAAAGTCAAGATTCCCTACACTTTTTGTGTGGAAACTGGGGATGCATAATGCCAAAAATAAATGAAAGTGACAAAAGGAGGGGGGCTCTTGTGGCTTTTGTGGCTGACGTTCTGATGAAGTTAACCAAAATGTCTACCCTGGTACAAACCCAGGTCTTTTGTTTCCTTCTTCCATGATTATTTACACCGACTTGGATTTTTTACAGGGCTTTGCCCTCGATGTGCGTCATGAGAAAATGGCTTCAGCAGACTCAACCACAAGCTCGCTCTCTCTTTCGCCTTCTCTGAGAAAATTAGAATGCAGTTATTGCATCATATATAATTTACTCATACCTATGTTCAGAGAGAAAGAGAGAGAGAGGGAGCAAGAGTGAGAGAGGCAGAGAGAGAAGAGAGGGACAGAGAAAGAGAGGCCCTCGTGGTGTGGAGTGGTCAGGAGACGAGAGATGGAGGCTGAGAGCAGCTTGTCTGAACATTCCTCATTGTGAGGACTCAGCAGATAATGATGTTAGTGTTCGTCTAAGGTAATGTACTCTGTGTCGCCCCAGACCTCTCTGATACTGTGGAAGTGGACTGAACTGAGTCTCCTGCTACTGGAGCAGATTGAACTGGAGTTGTTTTGAGAAGGACAATGCTGGTCAACCCTCCTCTTCAACAGTAGGCTGTATAAAAAAATGTATTTGGCTGCTTGAGTGAGTACTCACAGTTTAAAGCTGAGTGCTAGAAATGTTTTCGTGTCGCTCATCAGTATAGGGAGCTGTGATT